>NC_092127.1:59341814-59661468 GCF_043159975.1 Macaca nemestrina | reverse complement strand
TATGATTTTCCTTATGAAGGAGCTTACACAAAAACTAGTTTATCTCTGTGGATGTTTCCATTATTGAGGCAAATATTAAATATTGTTATAGTTAACGCAAGACAAACTAGCTTTCAAATGGAATATGAGCCTAAAAGTTCTATTCCAGGAAATCAAACACTTTTCCAAAAAAGGACATAAACATGAGGAGGCATATAAAAGTTATTCTCCTGCTATCTCATAGAATGTTCATATTTTTCAACAAGATGTTAAAGTTGTCAAAGTAAAGTAAAATATAGAGATAAATCTCTAAAATTAAAATATTTTAATTGGGGAGAAATAATTACAATATGGGGCATACATACAGACCAGGTGGTCTTCGGTATGTCTGAAGGACAAAGAGAAGATTAGACATTTTACAAAAAAGGAGAAAAGTTATTTATTGCTCTTTGAGAAATTGTCTTGGCACTAGCAAGGTTTTGAGGAGCCGGCAAGCTCTCATTGGTAAGTGATAGTGGTGGACAGAACTGTTCTTAGAGTTGCAGCAGGTTGTTTCAGTAGCTATTGGTTAAAACTGGTTTCAGGTTACAGCGGGCAGTTTCAGCTGCTAGGTTTGTAGAATTACATATCTGAAGTGATGTTTTGTGCCCTGGGTGCTTTTCACTAGTGGCTTCTCACCTCTATTTTTATTTATGTTTATATTTTTATTTTATTATTTATTTATTTATCTATTTATTTATTTTGAGATGGAGTCTCACTGTGTCACCCAGGCTGGAGTGAAGTGGTGCAATCTCTGTTCACTGCAACCTCTGTCTCCAGGGCTCAAGCAACCCTCCTGCCTCAGCTTCCTGAGTAGCTGGAACTACAGACGTGTGCCACCACCTCCAGCTAATTTTTTTTTTATTTTTATTTATTTATTTGTGTGTATGTGTGTGTGTGTGTGTGTGTGTGTGTGTGTGTGTGTGTGTGTGTGTATTTGGTAGAGACGGGGTTTCACCTTATTGCCCAGACTGGTTTTCAACTCCTGACCTCAAGTGATCTACCCACCTCAGCCACCCAACATGCTGGGATTATAGGCATGAGCCACTGCACCCAGCCTCAATTCTCTTTTTAGTTGGGTATGATGAGAATAAACCAATTTGTATGATCAACTGTCACAGCGTTAAGGTATATACAACAAGGATTCCCTACACCACTGATTTCCAACCATTTTAACACCAAGATTCACCTTCCTTAGGGAACCCAACCATCAGTGTATTTGTCAAAGCATTTGCTATGCAATGATCATGCATCCATATTTTGGATAAATGTGAGATTTCTATTGATTTGGAAATATTAAAAATATTACTATATTTGGGCATTTTGTGGTTTTCTAGAATTATTTCTTTGAAACCGTGTGCTAAAGTTTGATAAATTTTCTTATGCTTGTAAATTGCCGTACAATATATAAAATGTTTAAGTCAATGACTCATATAATCCCACAGACAGCACAGAATACTTTGTTATACGCTTTTAAAATTTGATGTAACTACCGTTCATTAAGAGACATGAAGTGATCCATTCTAGTTCTGCTAGTAATTGGTAGAACAAAGCCTAATACTTTCAGGCTTCAAATTCTCTGTGTATTTTAGCTATATCCTTCTGCCTTATAAAGGGATCTAGAATGTAAATGAGATGCCCAAAGCTACTTAGAAGTTCAGAATGTTTATAAGACAAAAACAGGGACTTTGATTTATGACTCAATTCTTTGACAGTTCTTTATTTGAATTTTAAATGATCACTAGTCTATTGTCAGATAACGTATACAATGAGAACTCTCAGTTCAGTTAGCCAGATGGTGCAGCCAGGAGACAGAGGGAAGACCCAAGTAGATTAAGTATGGAGCTAGAGGCGGGCATACAATTAGAATGCAAAGCCTCCATCCTCCATCCATGCTTCTCTTATTGGGTTACTCTCTCCAAATATTTTACCCAGTTGCCAAAAAATCTGCATGAAAATAATATTCATTTGTGCTTGCAGCATTCATTAGTTACCTTAAATTTTCTCTGAATATCAAATACATGCCTAAGTGAGATGAGATATAAAAGCCACAGGCAATGCAATCCAATTATTCAAGGAATATTGCTAGTCCTCAGCATAGCAGTAGTATGGCTGAACCTCAAAGCTCCTATATGTGGATTCTCTAATAGTTTATATTTTGGAGTTGGTTAGTCATTAGCTTTATAGAACCTAATGGGTTACCAAAAACAAAGGTTTCTTTAAAAAATTATACACATTTGTACTTTGAACACAGACCTTGTCCATCTTAGTCTAAATGTCTCCATTGTAATAATTCTTCCTTCACTTGTCTTACAGTTCCCTGTGCACGACCTCACATTTAATCACTCACACATTATTTCTTTTTATACTCAGTAAAATACTGAGAAAGTATTTTTCTGTGTCTCACTCCTGTTCCATCTTTTCTGCAAACTTATAGGTAATAAAAATAGACAACTCTTGGAAACACATGCTTCCTCTTCAATGGGAACAAAGTTTTAAGAATGCCAAAAGAAGAGGTTAGAAGAGCAATTAGAAGACAAGCATGAATAAATAAATCATTAAAATTTATCTAAAATATTGATACTGATACTTGAGTTCCACTCAAATTCTGAGTCACAATAGACTTGGACTACAATATCTAGACCACCTATATGCTTTAAAGTCAAAGCTTATTTTCTTTTAATTACTGAGAAAACTGTTACTGCAAAAATGAACATGTATTCTTCTTGGAACTATTGTGAAAAAGGTAATCCAAACATTTATGAATGGAGGTACTTTTGTACATGTCTGGCAGACCTCTGCTAGGTACTATTGTATTAGAGTTCTGCAAACAAACAGAGCCAATAAAATGTGTGTGTGTGTGTGTGTGTGTGTGTGTGTGTGTGTGTGTATGAAATATGTATATACACACACATATATATATACACACATGATACTAGTCCACATGTTTGTGGAAGCTTAGTCCCACCATCTGCTATCTGCAAGCTGAAGATACAGTGAAACCAGTAGTGAAGTTTGAAGTCTGAGAGCCAGAGAGCCAATGATGTAGATTTCAGTCTGAGTCTGAAGGCCAGAAGCACTGAGGGCAGGAGGTTGATGTCCCACTTCAAGCATTAAGGTAGAGAGTGAATTCAACCTTCCTCCTCCTCTTTGTTCTATTCAGGTCCTTACTGGACTGGATGATGCCTATCAGTTCACCAATTCACTTGCTGATCTCTCCTGGAAACATCCCCACAGAAACAGCCAGAAATAATGTTTAACCAGCTGTCTGGGCATCCCCAGGCCCAGTCAAGTTGATGTACAAAATTAACCATCACAGCTGTATGGGAACTATTTCATTTAATTCTCAAAGTTATCCTAAAAATCAATTCTATTCCTTCCATTGTTTGATGTCTCCCAGCTAATAAATAGAGGACTACAACTCCCTGTCATTTCTGCCTGATTACAAAAGCTGTTCACTTTCCACCCGGAAGGCCCAAATAATAATGATTTGTTATCAAAATAGCACGTCCATCATTTAACTACTGAGAACTGAACTTGTCCTTGAATGGAAATTTTACAGTTTTTAAAAAAGATTTATGATTAGAAATCTACAAAAGATTTTTGTCTTCATCATACATATATTTTATAAGCAATACATCTAACAAAAT
The DNA here is from genome assembly GCF_043159975.1 of Macaca nemestrina. Taxonomy (NCBI): domain Eukaryota; kingdom Metazoa; phylum Chordata; class Mammalia; order Primates; family Cercopithecidae; genus Macaca; species Macaca nemestrina. Next base: position 59,657,800 of record NC_092127.1, on the reverse strand, counting down.
AATTGAGCTAATATCAGCAGTACTCGCCAACAGGTGATTTTAAATCACCGAGCAGATGAGTAATAATGTGCATTGTGCCCCTGTCAGCTGAGCTATAAATGAATGTGAGGTATTCCTGAACTCCATAAAGTCAGAAAGAAAACTCATATAGGATCCCATTTTTGCAAAACACCCAGCCCTTCTTTTGCATAAAAGCAAGAGACTCTTAGGGAAACTTGCACATTAATATCCATATCAGTAAGAAGAATAAAAATGATTTGGCTAGCAGCATACAAAATTGGGAACATCTGAAAGATTCATAGTTCTGCCCTGTCAACTGAAAAGCATCCAACTCATTTTCCTTCATGCTGTGAATGCAAGTAACTGCAGTGGAGGCTATTCCTGTAGCTGTCACTAAATAACTTGTCCCATGCTGTAACCAAGGGATGAGACAGGATGTCATACTTCAAAATGGAATTAAAATAAAATAAAAATATAAATAAAAGAAAAGGGCCCTCTTATCTACTGTGAAATTTGAAGTACTTGAGTTTTATCCCCAGATGGCTTTTAAATCAACCTAGTGATTTCTAATTTATTAGTAACAGAAGTAGTATTTGGCTTAAGATTTCAATACTCTGCCTTAATCCCTACCAGATTTTTCGGTACTCATGCTGTGGAGCTGCATGCTGGAGCAGCAAGTGACAAGCGAAGAAGACCTCCCTCCCTCCTTTTTTGGCCTGAGTAACATTGCCATTAAAATCGTCAAATAAATTAAGAGACCAAGACAAAAAAATACCAAATTATTTTAGCCAACACATTTTGCCACTTCATCTTTTAAATATGAAAAAAAATAATGTTTTTAAAAGAGAAAATCATATAGAAATTAGTTTAAATAATTCGAGTATTTTTCATTTTAAGCAAGGTTCCCAGAAATGAAGTATCCAGTCATTTTTCACACTATTTTTCTAATGTCACTAATTCTCCTCCAACATAATGGAATTTTGTGTCATTGACATTCTCATGAGATTCTTATAATATAAACCCACGGATATGATGTTACAATGTCAAATGAAATAAGCTAGCAAGTCCATGGATGTATATGTCAATGATGCAAATATTTTTACGTGTAGAAGTAGCAATATGTCAAGATGATGGCACGTAATACCAGGGATTTCTCTGGATACTATTTTCTGGAAAAAAAGCAGTGCAAAAAATAATGTCTTTGCAATTCTTTTGAGAAAATGATCTGATTATCATGGCCATAATAAAAGAAAGGTTGCTAGTGTTTGTGATCATCTGAATTATTTCTTATGTATTTGAGAAACTGATATTTTTATATACCCCATTGTAAAGCACATAAGAGCTTTTAGTGCCTTAAAAAGAAAATTTTTGGTCTTATAACACGGTCCAAATCAAGAGGAAGGGAGGCATTTCAGGGATTTTAACATCAAGAGAGCATACATTGTTTTACACTGTGCCTTGTTGGAATTTGATTATTACTTGTTGAAGTAATCATCAAGATCCTTGGCTTCCATGCTTGTTAACAGGGGTCTTTTGACTTTGGCAAAAATCTGTATTTGACATAGTCAGATGAGTTCATAAAACTTCCAAAGTATGATTTTTTAAAATCAGGTGTGACTTTAATCAGATAAATGGAGGAAAGAAAAAAAGGTCATCTGTGATTTATCTAATTCTTTAAGTGTATTCAAGGTAATGCCACAAGGAGAGTAATTTGACCTTACTGGGTAAAGCAATTTATTGTAGTATAAATAAAGATATTTTTGGTGCCACTTATTTAAGTTTCTGTGCATGGATAGAGTCCAAAATAAAAAATTGAAATTCATGATTCTGAATTATGTGAGCTATTTAATCATTTCTGCTGGAGAACCAGACACAAGAAGTAATTTTCAGCAACGCAGTTATTAGAGTTATGGTAAAGTGGCCAAGAGAGCCCATCCTGGAACACCACTTAAAGAAATAATCCAAATAATACCATAGCCCCTCAGGAGGAAGTGGAGCTTATGTACACAAACGCATGTGTCAAACCTTTCAAATAGTTCAAAGTGCTTTCAAGCATGTTTTATGATAATATTCTTATGACAGAGATAAGGGCAAGGACTATTCTCATTTTGCATGGGGAAATGAACGCAAGTTCTAGCCATCAGAGTTCTTAATGATTATTTATCTAAGTCGAAGCATGTGGAGTTTGCTTATGTCTAAAATTTTGTCTAATGTATCCCAGTTTTCACTCACTTTAGGATAATTCAAATATTCCTATAAAATCAGACTATTTCTCCCAAATATTCTACTTCTTTCATAACCCTATATTTCTTCACATATCAAATTGAAATTAATTGTAGCTTTTTAAATGCCATCATTTAGATTTTTTCTTATAAAATTCCATTTCAGGTATGGGGTCTGTTGCAATCAGACCCAATGTAGATTTGTATTTATAAGCCAATGTAGATTTATTTTTATTCAACGTTTATTATGTTCCAGGTGATCTTATTTCTTGCAATAATCTGAGCTTATGAAACCCGTTTTATAGGTATGAAATCTGAGACTTGGAGATGATATCTAAATTTCCAACATAAAGCAGGAATTGAGGATGTTCCAGGTACAATTCAAGTATGTGTTCAGTTTCAAAGCCTGTGCCCTTCAAGGAGGCTCCTTGCTCTTACAGTCCAAGCATCCATCCACACATTGATCCAGAATACAATCTTTTTAGTGAGAAAATAATTTATTCAATTTGCCGTTAGTAATTGCACTTTTGATAGAGAGTAACAAAATGAATGATTACTTGGATTTCTGTCTTATTTTTACCACTTGTTTTTACTGACAAACCAGATTGTATATTTTGGACAAGGATGAAGCAAAATAGGGAGTGTTACATCTTCTGTAGGATTTTCATATTTAACAGTTAATCAACACATACATTCACGCAAACAAGTGGATCATTAGGTTTAACATGTGGGGTTATTTCTTATGCTACCTCATTTTTTTCCCTTAGGTTTTTATTGAACAGGGGTATAGCCTGGATGTCATGTAATTGTAAATGAAATTTCTTTCCCAATAAAACTATATTAAACTCTATTACATTGGCACTTTGCCTTAATGTAATGTCAGTCTATTTATTGTTTAGAATAAAATTATAATCATCTTCATTTCCAACACGTTCTGATACTTGACAGAGAATTGTTTTAAACTACAGCACTGAGTAATTTTAAGAAAAAAGTTGTTCATAAACACAATTTTGACATGTGTTAATCTACTATTTGTTTCCCATAAATAAATCTCCAAGTAGAGAAGTTTATGTAGAAATGCTTTTTTGAAAATGGGAGATGGTGCAAGCAGTATTATTTCTTGAGATGATCCTTTATAGGATTTTTATAAAATTTTATCAGAAATAAAAAGCATATATTAACGTAGAATGTACATAAGAATTCTATTTTCAAGGAAATTACTAAAATTTTATAGTCATGTTTGATTTACACAAAGTCAAAGAAAAACTGAAGATACTACCTCGTAACTCCACTTGAAAATTTAAAGTAGACTCTATCTATTCCGGGGCTCCATTCTGAATGTTAGATGCCCAAAAATCTATCCAACAACTGGATATACTTTCATTATTTTGATAAAACATTATTTGCTCATTGAAATGGAGTGCTTCTGTTAATTAGTGTTAGTCTGTAATTAGTATTACTGCAATGTGTTCTTGCACCTGTTATTCTTTGAAATGACACTTCTTTAAAAATCTCCCTTAAAATTTTGAGGACTACCAATAATCATCTCTTCACTTATATATTTCCTATTGATAGTTTCTGTTCATATTCCTATCCATGAATCCTGGCACTTATCTAAAATTTCAATCTTCAGAACAACTATTTTCAGCAAATACCAGGAACCAATCCCTCTTTGCTTTTGTGTCTTGATCTTTAAATAGCCTTCTTTCCTTTCTGGAAGGCTTCTTGTTGTGGTTTCTGAGCTCTTCTTGACTTCTCAACTTGCCTGTTCTCTTTGCTTAGGAAACACATTTAACTTAAGCCAGTTTTAGGACTAGAGCTGACGAAAAATAAAAATATAGATCCTTTGTTCAAAAATTATTCATAATTTCATGATGGCAGCAGCAGAGCCAAGTGTGGAACCCTTCTAAGTGTGAGACCTTGTGCAATGCGTAGGTCTCCGCCCATGGAACAGGTCCTTGTTGATGTCATTTGTTGTTATGCTTCAGCACTGGTTTTACTTTTTTGGTACATCCTTTCCCTGACTGTATCTTTCATTACCACTATCAGATTCAGATTTCCTTTTCCGTTTTTTCCCTAACAGTGTAGCCACAGAGGCTTGAGCTGCAGAGACTCTTACCTGTTCTCTTCCTGTTTTCCTGAAAGAAAGGTCAGAAAGAGCAAATATTTGTGATTTTTTTTCTTTTTTCTTTCTTTCTTTTTTTTTTTTTTGAAACAGTGTGTCATTCCAGTTGCCCAGGCTGGAGTACATTGGTGCAATCTTGGCTCACTGCAGCCTTGACTTCCTGGGTTCAGGTGATCCTCTAACCTCAGCCTCCCAAGTAGCTGGTACTACAGGCATGTGCCACCATGTCAAGCTAACTTTTAAATTTTTAGTAAAGATGTGGGCTCACCATGTTGCCTAGGCTGGTCTTGAACTCCTGGGCTCAAGTGATGCACTCACCTAGGCCTCCCAAAGTGCTGGGATTACACACATGAGCCACCATGCCCAACCATGAATGTCTCTTAAAATATTTTTATTATAAAGCATCTTGCAAGAAATTCTTACTATTAAATCTGAATTGACTGAAGAAATTAATTGACTGAAGAATCATAAAATCAAATATTACAGCATGACTTAGTTTTGTTGATGTAATAGGTGCCAATCTACTTAAAGTAAGTATGTATTCAATGTTGGTTATATCCATTTGAAAATTAATTTATTGATTGGCGTGTCCAAGATGGCCGAATAGGAACTGCTCCAGCCTCCAGCTCCCAGCGTGAGCAACACAGAAGATGGGTGATTTCTGCATTTTCAACTGGGTTCATCTCACTGGGGCATGTCAGACAGTTGGCGCTGGTCCGCGGGTGCAGCTCGACCAGCGAAAGCTGAAGCAGGGCGAGGCGTTGCCTCACCTGGGAAGCGCAAGGGGGAAGGGAATTCCTTTTCCTAGCCAAAGGAAATTGAGACACGCAACACCTGGAAATGCAAATCAAAACCACAATGAGATACCATCTCACACCAGTTAGAATGGCAATCAGTAAAAAATCAGGAAACAACAGGTGCTGGAGAGGATATGCAGAAATAGGAACACTTTTATACTGTTGGTGGGACTGTAAACTAGTTCAACCATTGTGGAAAACAGTGTGTTGATTCCTCAAGGATCTAGAACTAGAAATACCATTTGACCCAGCCATCCCACTACTGGGGATATACCCAAAGGATTATAAGTTATGCTGCTCTAAAGACACATGCACACGTATGTTTATTGTGGCACTATTCACAATAGCAAAGACTTGGAATCAACCCAAATGTCCATCAGTGACAGACTGGATTAAGAAAATGTGGCACATATACACCATGGAATACTATGCAGTCATAAAAAAGGATGAGTTTGTGTCCTTTGTCGGGACATGGATGCAGCTGGAAACCATCATTCTCAGCAAACTATAGCAAGAACAGAAAACCAAACATGGCATGTTCTCACTCATAGGTGGGAACTGAACAATGAGATCACTTGGACACAGGAAGGGGATCATCACACACCGGGTCCTATTGTGGGGCGGTGGGGGGAGGGATAGCATTAGGAGTTATACCTAATGTAAATGACGAGTTGATGGGTGCAGCACAACAACATGGCACATGTATACATATGTAACAAACCTGCACATTGTGCACATGTACCCTAGAACTTAAAGTATAATTAAAAAATTTGAAAAAAAATAGAAAAAAAAGAAAATTAATTAATTTGACAACAGTGTCTGTGACTGTGATGGCAGAGGTTCCAGAGACAATTGATTAAAATCAGAGTGCCAAAGTGTTAATCTTTATCATCATTAACAGGGTGACTCTATTCCTTACATGTGGCATCGTTTTCAGAATTAAAGAGGGTATAACCTGCTTCTACCACGTCCGATCTCTGTCTTGGTATCTTCTGGGAACCATCTTCTTCACTATCTTTTTTCTTTCTATATCTCAGTCTTTCTAGGTTTTACTTTTCATGTTTCTAAGCTAACAGTGATTAATCTGATAACTCATCATATGGAAAAAATAGAGAAGATATAACTCTACTAAATCATCTATTCTTATTTTCTCCATGAGATAAATGTATTTGTTGTTTTGTTTTTGGTTTTTATGGGTTTTTTGGCTTACTCTGCAAATGAGGCAATGAATTCTAGTTTACTGACTCTGTCAAAGTGATGCTTTCAATGAAATTACTTATTTAATTCTAGTTGAATTGAAAATATTTGGTAACTAGTTGTGGTGGATATGTGGAATATTTCTGGACATTTTCCCCAAAGTAAAGTTATATACTTAGTTGGCTTATTCATTTTTGCATAGGTCCAATACTGGGTATACCAGGGCTGGTGACAGAATATAAAAATCTAGTGATTCTGGCCACGCCTGTAATCCCCACATTTTGGGAGGCCGAGGTGGGCAAATCACGAGGCCAGGAGTTTGAGACCATCCTGGCTAACACGGTGAAACCCCGTCTCTACTAAAAATACAAAAAATTAGCTGGGTACGGTGGCGGGAGCCTGTAATCCCAGCTACTCGAGAGACTGAGGCAGGAGAATTGCTTGAACCCGGGAGGCAGATGTTGCAGTGAACCGAGATCACGAAACTGCACTCCAGTCTGGGCAACAGAGTGAGACTCAGTCTCAGAAACAAACAAACAAAAAACAAACTAGTGATTCTTCACCGTATCTTTTATACAAGGAGAATGTCAGTGACAGCTTATTCTAGCACTGACAAAAACATATTTATTCTGTATTTCCACTTACAATGAGTTTTAGGCCTTATTCACTCAAAATTCTTTGTTCTTTCCAACAATTAGCCTATCATTAACAAAAAAGACCTGATTAAAACAATGTAGTACTTCAACTATAAGGCAACACAGAAATAGAGTAAGACATCAGCAATTGGCGGAGGAAGTTATGATAAAATCTATAGAAATTTAGGTGTAGAACAATTCACTAAACGTTAAAATGTACTTAGCAAATATCCATGCTTAATTGTAGGTCAATATAGATATAAACTATTAATGTTGGCCCCTGATACTTCATCATTATGTCAATAATTATCACTTTTAATTATTATTGGCCTCACCTTTTTTAATAACTATTTTCTCATAAAATGTAAACCTTTAATGGGAAAGCAACAGCCTCCTATTTATCACAAGTAATATAGTATATTCTATTGCACATTATCAATTATAATAATCTGTTGCAAATTTTGCTAATTTAAACTTTTGTAGGCTATGTTTTCAAAAGTGTTTGTGACTATTTTTCTTTAGTTATTTTAGAATACTTTGCACACCTTCCATGTAGAATCAAAAAAAAAATAATCAACTAAACAGAAAGTTTTCAAATCTGACGCTTATTTTAAATGAAAGTATGTGTGTGTTTTGGCCTAAATTACTTTAACAGTTGCCTCACTTCTTCATTTGTTGTACTATTGTATATAAACAAATATAATGGAAATTTTATGAACAATCTAACCTTTGGGGATACACTTGAATTTGCATGAGAAAAAATTTGTATTTTGTGAAATATTAAATATTTCAAAAAAATTATAAGAGATATGAATGCTAAAGTTATATTAATACGGTAAAATGTATATATATCCTTTGGTGGATGCTAAAGTTAAATATTTCTTTAAAATACATAAATTAAAATTCATATTTAAAGCATGATAAATTTAAAAGTAACGAATATCAGAGTGAGGAGCTATAGCTAAACCAAAAATAACACGAAAAAAGTTAATTATTGCATCTGAACTTAGTTTTGAATTTCCCAAACTAAAATCTACATAGAAACAATTGATCGTAGGGAATAGCACATTTTTATGTTTTTTAGAGATTGTTTAATCTGTTTGGAACCCAGTAAGTATACATATCTGAAGACTAAAGACAGCTATGGAAATTTTCAGATAAAAATGTTTTGCCTACATTTAATTTTATTGACACATTATGCTTGAGTACTTTATTCATAGCCAGACTTGCATGAGTACTTACTAGTAGCCCAACTAAGAATTAAGCTAAACTTATTAGATGATTTTATAATCCCTTATGTCTGATTAATTTGTATCATTTAAAATGTATTTGCTGAAATTTAAGTCATCCTAATGAAGCCAATGTTTATAAGGAATACTATTACTCCCATAGTTTTAAGATGTTTTCATTTTTTGGTGAGAATACTTTAGTTTTCCAAACCGTTTTCTCTTAGTAAAACCTGTTATAGATGACACACCTTATAACTAATTTGAACACTCTTTAATGATTCAAAGCAAAGTTTATAAAGCTCTTAAATTTTTATTCTGCTTTAAACATTTTAATAAATCGCTGCTCTTATCCTTAAAAGAAACGACACGGTAGATGTTACTAAGAAAAATTAAATTGAAATGTGTCCAGTGTACAACTTACATTTAAGGATTGAGTAAAGAGGGGATTTCATAGTTAAAATTTATTGAATAGCCCTAAATATAAAATTGGAGAAAATCTAGTTACTTGTAAAATTATTTTTTCACATTAGCTGCTGTTATATTTATATTTTGAATGATAGGGCTAAGAGGTGGTGACAAATATTTATAATGGTAGATCATCAGGATAAAATAGGGACAATATGGTTTAATCACTTTATTTTTTTTTTTTGGAATGTGCTTAATGGAAAGGATGAATGACTGCCTTGCTTCAAAATTAAATTCAATTGCCTTGAGTGAAGCATTTGATTATTAGCATAACATTCTATTTATGTGAGTTATGCTATAGTTTTTGTCATTTTTACATTACAGTGCAAGTAACGCTACTGATTTATGGTTGCGTTTTTAAAGGGCAATGCTATACAGAAACCAGAGACTGAAGGAAGCTGAAAGTCATATTTGTCAAAAACTCAGCTTTGACATAGTTTATGATCATTGACTATTTGCCCTATTTATAGGGCTTTATTTAAGAGTAAGCTAATCTAGCAAGAACAAATATGACTGATGTTTGCCTATTTATTATTTTTCAGTGTTTCATTTTTTGGTTAGATGGCTATAAGATACAAGCTATATAAAGTTATGCAGAAGTTAAAGAATGCATAGCGCTTTCCATTTTCATTATATTCCTTTGAAAAGAATTACTTTGCAAATATTCAGCTTGGGTTTTACCAGCATCCACTATAATCAGAATAATTTTTAATATCAAATAAATTATGAATACTCTCTTCAGTTATGCAATTGAGATGTTAACTGGTTGTGTGAGGATTTGAATGTTATGATCTGGTATATAAGGAAATTATCATCAATGTGAAAAACATTTCTGCTTATAAATTATGAGGGCTTGAGAACTTGAAACTTTTATAAGTAAGATTGTTTCTAAGTTGAACTATAGGAATTTCAACCTAACCAACATCTTATTTAGCTGAATATCTGAAAACATAGGGAGTGAACTTATATATTACTATTCAAAAGCTTAAAATTATAAACATATTTTCATTCTGGGTTAAAATTAATTTTTAAATTTTATCTCTTAGACTCACAGAAGATAGGACTAATGGCTATATTTGCTTTAGTTTTTCAATAGTTGTTATCAGTACATTTTAATTCTGATTGGAAACTTTAATGTAAACAACAATAAAATATTATGTCAAATAAAAAAAATAAATTTGATGTTGCATACACCACAATGTAGTTACCCAAGGTATAGTCAGAGCAAGCAGAAACAGCAAGTGACTTGAATGTTAAGTCAGTAGGTGAGGAGGCAGAAAAACCATCCATTGAAGTGCAGTCCTAGGCAAATGAGACTCTATGATTATAGCATCCAGTTAGGCTGATTGGACTGGCTACAGTAAATTGAACAACTAGAGTTGTCATTCCATGGAGGTGTTATGCCATAGTTTGGATCGAGAATGAAAATAAACTAAAATATACTTTCCAATTTGATAGGTACACTAGATAATGCGCTCCAACTTGGAAAAAACATGATTTTCTGTTACTGCAGGAAAATTCAAGTGGTCAGTGTTTCTAGTCTCCAAAACATAACAATATTAAGAATAAAAAATATTGAATTAGTAAAGTTTAATCTATAATTACTACTTACAGTAGGCAAGGAAGATATTTTATCACAACTGACCTGAATAATAGAGTGGGCTGGAAGGAAGGAAGCCTATTATTTGAGACACCATGTGAAAACTTGGAAACACAAAGGGGAAAAGCCAGTTTCATTGAGAATAAAATATTCATGTTGATAACTTACATAAAACAAAAGATGGAGTGTTTTCTGCAGGGAAATTACTTTCTTTGATGAGCTCCATTTATGCATGATGGAGTTTTAAATTTTTGAAAACCCCCTTGGTTATTTTTTCTTCCTTTCAATTCTGGTGGTTTTAATTTCAGACATAAACAGATGTAAAATTTTCTTGCTAAAAGCTTCTTACACTGTTTAAAGTCGGATTTATGACATAGGCAAAAATAAAATGCCTTCTTACAATGACAGTGAGTAGGAAATCAATAGTTAAGGCATCAGTCTCATGAATTGCACAATGAGCAGTGGCTCCATTTGTTTTGATACTGCCCAATGATAAAATATATCTTCATTTACTTTGCTCATTTTTAACATTGTTTTGATTGAAGCATATTCTTGAGGAATGCTGAATATTATATCTGCTAAGTAGCAGCTTGAGTTCTGGAAGCAATTTTATTTGAATGAAATCTATTATATAATGACTTTGTTGAGTGGCCTGCAAGCTGCATGTTAAGATTCAAATCTTTACTTCTTGACGATAGAAAGCTATTGGTTTACCTGATAATTTAATATAGGAGGCATGTTAGAAGCTGCACTGGCTAGCAAGGATTTGTATCTTATGTATTGCCTATCACCCTAATCAAAAGAGAAGGAAAAGATAGAATATACCTCATCTCCAGAGACTTAGGTTCCAATGGTAGAGCATCAGAGTAGAAAGGAGAATAAATGTGTTGATGCTTCTTTGATTGTGCATCACAGAGTCAACATGCAATCTGACACAGCTTAAAAGGGGTTGCTAGTATCAGACTCACAAAAGGCTGGAAAGAGAATGGGCAGGAGAAAAATGTTTACAAGTTGATGTACATCAGCAAGGTTTTCACAGTGTCTGTTTGCATGAAACTGATCCACTAAGGGCAAATCTTCATGGAAATGTACCTTGCAAAATAACTACAAACAAAGCTCTATATTATTACCCAGTGTGGTAAATAGATACCTATGCTGGCCGAATGTGTATTAGAATAGAGCACTCTAAATTTGAAATAGGTCACAAACCTCTTGCAGTGGCCCAGTTTTGCACTCCTGGGGAGTAAGAATCTAGCTAATAGAATCAGGACTGTGCTTTCACTCCTCATGATCTAGCAAAATCTAGTGATTGCGAGATGTTTTAGAAGCCCAGAAAATGCACACGCACACACACATGTTTAAACCCTCATTAATTATACAGTTATATAATTTTTACATGGATTCATAAAAGAATAATGTTTAAGAAATAAAATATTTTAGAATGCTTCTGCCTCTAAATTTGAGACAGTGGCTTAGACACAGTGCTGTTCATTTGATAAATATTCACTGATTGTTACTCCCTGGAGATCCAGAAATGAATGTAACCTCCTTATACTCTTAAGAATCTCACAGCTAGCTGAGGTAGAGAGAGAAGTCAATCAACATTTTTATAACTTGAAATGATAAGTCTAAAGGACAAGTTGTTACATGAGTGTACTTTACTCAGTCTGATAAGTAATAGGAGGTTCTGGAGATGGTGATGTGGAGTCAAATTTTGGAAAGTAAATGAATGGGAGGCTGTGTGGATGTAGGAGCATAGGGTTGACAAGACATTGAGATCTGAGAAAAGTTGATTTTAAAAACAAGAGGACATGCAAACAGTTTCATGCTCCTGCCACAAGGCAACTGGGAGGATGGAGAGTGTGCAGGCATGGGAACCAGAGCTGGGATAGGGTCTGATCTCCGTTCAACCAATATTTGGTGGCCTTTGCAAGCATTTAACTTCTAATTGCATTTCTTTATTAGCAAAATGTATTTAATAATATCTTATATTTTACGTTCATTGTGAAAATATGTTGTATACATGGTACAGAGATTCAATCAATATTACTTAAAGAGGTTATAATTATCAAAAATGACCTTAACCAGAGATTCCCAAAATGGAATTACTTCAGGAATTTTAAAAAATGGATCTTGCCCCTCAAGATTCTGATTTAACTAAACAGTCAGATTTCAGACTGAAAGAAAATACCAAAAAATCTGAAAAATAATGGTCAGTCATGAAAAAGGAAATAATTGGAAAATTGTTGTCTTCACCTGAGAAGGCTATGAATATGCTAAGAAAGATATTTTATTTATTCCATATAACAGAAAGACTGCCGGCCGGGCGCGGTGGCTCAAGCCTGTAATCCCAGCACTTTGGGAGGCCGAGACGGGCGGATCACGAGGTCAGGAGATTGAGACCATCCTGGCTAACCCGGTGAAACCCCGTCTCTACTAAAAAATACAAAGAACTAGCCAGGCGAGGTGGCTGGCGCCTGTAGTCCCAGCTACTCGGGAGGCTGAGGCAGGAGAATGGCGGGAACCCGGGAGGCAGAGCTTGCAGTGAGCTGAGGTCCGGCCACTGCACTCCAGCCTGGGCGACAGAGCGAGACTCCGTCTCAAACAACAATAACAACAACAACAAAAACAGAAAGACTGCCATTAATAAGTGTAGTTGAGTAACATTTCCAGGCTGCACCCACTTCAAAATAGTTGACTTTAGGAACTAAGTAGCAAAAGTAAATTTTCTTTTCTTTTTTTTTTTTTTTAATTCATTTATTATTATTATACTTTAAGTTCTAGGGTACATGTGCATAACGTGCAGGTTTGTTACATATGTATACTTGTGCCATGTTGGTGTGCTGCACCCATCAACTCGTCAGCACCCATGTTTTCAGAAAGTCTATTCTGCGAATAGAACAATTCACAGAATTGTGCAACACTTCAATGCCTTATATTATGATAGAAAAAGCTGTAAGTTTTATTTCCTTGGAATGCCATGGAAGGAGCATGGAAGAGGTGGCGAGGGAATCTAATTTTGAAGATAGAGTCTTAGAGCATTTTAAAGTACCACTGTTTAGTCTGTCTCATTAATATGCATCTCAAAGAGACGGAGGCCCTGCTTTGAAGATCTGAAATGCAGCAAAAGCTATCCTGCCTAAGCCTTTAACCATGGGTTTGATGACTAGAAACGATATTTTTAACCATGTTAGGAGAAAAAGAAATAGGTGAATTACAGCAGAAAGAATTTAAATACATAGTAGAGCAAATGACGAGCACCATTTGAATATTAAAACAACTTACTGTATTTCTGTCCTATCATAAATTAGCCCTGATATTCTATCCTGGTTACCAGGGAAGAAATTGTGTGGCAGAAACATATTCTCTAATGTTAAAGATGAGAAAAAACTGACAAGAAGTCAAATTCCTCTTAATGAATTAAGATTTTAAAGGTCTGAAGTTTTACTTTTTCATGAAAAACAAAAAATGCTGATAGTTTGATTATGTAAATAAAGTATAAAACATTACACGTTTGTAATTGATATCTAGGACCTACACATAAATGAATTATTTCACACATACATTGTTTTTCCCATGAAAATACTTCAGGATAATTGGATAATAATTAACCACATTTATTTTCTCCCCATGAAAGTCTTTTAATATTACAGAAATATTTTCCTATGAAGTATATAATTGTTGAAAAATTTCCCACCTAAAATTATCCTAATTTGTGCCACTTTTGGGGTATAAACATGTGAAACTGTATCATTTTCAAAAAAGATTTCATTAAATATCTTCTTTAATTTGCTCATCTTCACAAACTTCTCACAGACTTGTAAATTTGTCTATGTGTGCTGTTTATTTTTTGTTTGGCTTTGTTTGGTTTTGGTTTTAAGGTTTTTTTTTGTTTTGTTTTGTTTTGTTTTGTTTTTGCACTCAGCATTTACACAAAATCCCATTACAATCTGACGTTTATTTCAAACATTCAAATAGACGGAGGGTGTGAGGGGTTGTTGCTGTCATTGTTTATTACACAAACTATTTTCAGGGAAACAAATCCAGTGACCGTGTTTCAGTCTTCATCGTATTTGACTTCTCATCTCATTGTGGAAATTTGCATTTCCCTGATCATTAGAGGAGTCGAGAATTTTTCATAAACCTGTTGGCTATTTGAATGTCTTCTGTTAAGCAAGTCTATTGTATCCTTAATTCTTAACTTTCCTTTATCCCATATTCCTAATCTTTCTGTAAGACCCATTGTTTCTGCTTCTTAACTATATTTCAAATAGGTCAGTTACTCCCCGCTTTTACTGGCCTCTTTCTTTAACACATGACCACCGTCTTATGTCTGGTCTCCTCCAGGAGCCTCTTTGTTAATATCCCACTTATGTGATTCTAGTGGTACCTAGCCCATGATATTTTTTATCATTGCATTTTGTGTGTATTCATTGTAGCGACTACCATGAATTTTTTATGAATATTTATGTTAAATTTCATGTGTATATTTTCTTGTTTATTATCTCTCTAAGCAGATAAACTGTAAGAAGATAGACTTGTGCCTTTTACTTCTTCAGTGGATATAAACATTTTTAACAGTGACTGTTATATATTAGGAGGTCAATAAATATTGTTTTTAACAAGCGACTGACTTGCTTAAAGGCCACAAAAGTAGTGCTGTGGCTACCGCCCCCAAAACACTCTATTTCTAGGAAAAAAATTTTACATATATATATATATTTTACATATATATACACACACACACATACACATACACACACACACATATTCATCAATTGACTATATATCATATTATATTTAGCAACACATCTATAGAAGAGGCAAGTTTGCTTAGGGAAGTAATAGCCAATGTTGATTTTATATTGATTTCTATTGATTTTAAGACTTACTTTTTGATCAGCTTTTGTTATTCTTTGTGGTGGTGGTGGTGGCTTTTTTCCTATTACAAATAAAACAAAACTGGCAATTCATTTAAATAATTCCAGTGACTCAAGAGTTGTCTCAAAGTGTACTAATCATTTACCTCATAATTTGTTGTCAAATGTTAGTGGACATCATTTTATACAGGAAAAAAACTAATTATTTTAATGTGGATTTTAAGTAGAAACTTAGAAGCAATACTGAGATTAGACTGTAGACTAACTATAAGCACTGTCATTGTATGTTCAGCAATTGGGAGAAATTGCTGAATGCATGAATTTGGCTTTAGTTAGTACCAACATAATAAAATGGCTATAGCATATGGCATGAAAAAGGCCACTTAAGTACAGATTTGGTAAAGTGATAAGGAAAGGGGCAAGACTATAGGATTTTACAGATAACTCATCTGATGAGAAAATAAGGCAAAAAGTTGGTAGTAAAAGAGAGAACAGTAATGGGATGATAGACAGATGGAGAAGCAAATACAGCAAGAGAGGTGAAGTAGAGTTCTCCCTGTTTGAAGGCAGATAAAAAGAAAGTCACTGAAGAGGAAAAATTAAATTTGGCAGAGAGTGAGGAAAACATAAGAATCATATCACTCAGAAGCTTCAGTGTCTTCCCTAGTTCTGTATAATAATTTGGATATCAAAAAATATTTTTACACAGTTGTATTATATGACCCTTACACAAACTATTTAAGTCTGAGTGAAGTAAGACAGGTGGTTCTATTCCCATTTCACAGATTAGAAAACAGAAGCTCAGTTCCTAGGGTCATGCAGCAGGTAAATAACATAAGGGAGAACAGAAGTATTCTGATTTCTACAGTTTTATGCCTTCCACTACACTATGTTGACAGCATGGTATTAATCTTTAAACAGGAGGAGATTGAAATCTGCTGTGAGAAAGGAAGCATTTAAGGCAATGATCCAAAATGAGACTCTTTTGCCACCCACACACTTGAATTAGTACTACAGCCTAAGTAAATTTCAGTAAACCAGGAGTGTAGAAAGAGATGGCTGTCATGAAGGGGCAGGGGTAGCATTCATTTTTTCTTTTTTTCTAGCGTACTCTATGTAAACCTTCTACCAATTATTGGAAATACATTGGTGAGCAAAAATAGTCATAGTCCAAGCCTTCCTAAAGTCCATTTTCTAGTGAATAAAGTAGGCTTTTTGTCAAACAAGAAAATTAAATGTTTAAGTGCAAACTCAAATATCAAGGCAAAGTACACAATGCTATGAAATAATTTTACATGAGTCTCATAGCATTGAGAAGACCAGGAGACACTTGCTTACCTAGAAGGATGGCAATTGATTTAAATTCTAAAGAAGGAATTAGAGTGAAATACCTGAGAAGAATTAGGGCAGGCACAGAGCCTGCTAGAAAGGCTTATATATGAAGAAATGAAAGAATTTGGTATGACCAAAAAAATGTGGTGTGCTAGTGTTCCTGTGCCCTGAATTAAAACCAACAGAGTAGAATTCTCTCTTTATTTTAAACAGTTATGTAGTGAAATTGAGTCAGAAAATTCTGATTCAATATTTTTTCCAAGAGATGACTATCCAAAAACCAAAGTATGACAAATGTAGTTCATTAATGTTATTTATTTTTATTTGAGATTCGTGAATCAGGTAGCATCTCATATAAAAATAGAGAGGTGCTATGTTGGACATAGGCGAAGAGTTGGGTTTCGTAAGGTAGGAACAAGAAAACAGGTAGTCAAAAGAGCAAATTGGTTCATACCAGGTACTTCAGGTTATTTTTCTTGTAAGAGTTAAAGCAGAGACTTCCTTCTTATTTCCGTGGATGTTGACTGGGTTCTTTCCAACTGATTGTTGAAGCTCCTGTTTTCAGAAAAAAACTTGTCTGTCTGAGGATTTTCCTACTTCCTTACAGTTCAGTTTGCTCTGTTTTGGTTTGGTCTGTTGGGATCTAGTGCAGGAACTCGGTCCAAAACAATGGCGTCCTACAAATTTTAATTAACATGACTCAGAAATAGAGAATAAAATGATAGCTTTAAAGTAATAATTTCTGGGAGGGTGTGTGTGTGTGTGTGTGTGTGTGTGTGTGTATTCTCGCAAAGGATTTAAACAGTGGCTTGCACATGACAAATCATCATAAAATAATAATTAGTTAATTCTTTCAGCATATATTTATTGAAAACGTAGCAAGTTCAATGTGTGCAAGCACTCCACTGGAGGCTTTTATCAGCTTTTTATCATCTAGTATTTGACCAAAGAATGGCCAGGATGCAGTTAAAAAGAATACTTCTTGCTTTGGAAAAGCCAATTCAATATGTGTTTACATACTTATATTTTCTGGATTTCTAACCTGTTTTTGCCATAGCCTCAGGTAGGACAGGAAAACCATTCTTACAGTGCGGTAGTGATATACTCTCCAATATGGTAGTCGTCTGCCACATGTGGCTATTGAGTATTTGGAATGTGGCTACTACAACTAAAACTTAATCTTTTATTTTATTTAGCTTTAATTTAAATAGTTGCATATGGCTAGTTTCACCTGCATAATGCCACTTCAGAGGGATTCAGAAAAAGACTTTTAAGTTCCCACTGCAATACTTTTGATACATTTGGCATGAACTTGCTATTCCTTGTATCATGTGGCCTGGATGTAATTGAAGGAGATGTTTTCTTTGTATGAGGGAAAACTTACCTTGAGAAAAAAATGTAGGTGTGGACAAAAGCTCATTTTCCCAACTCTCTTGGGGAATAAAAAGTGAACATGTTGATATCAAAAAGTCTGCCAAAACACACAGACGGAATTTCACAGGAATTGATTTTTTCAAGAACCCAAAAGAGTTAAACAATTTTCTTGATCTTTATTATTTGAGAACAGCCACTCACAAAAATATAAAACTATAAAAATAAAGGAAATAAAATTACTTGTGTAATAAACATTTAGAAAAATCTAGTGGTGATTCAAAGAAGATAGGTGGAAGATTAATCTGAGGTCAGCTAACTTATTTCTCTCAATTACTTCCAATATTTAGTTTCTGTGAGACACTCTTTTTTCCTAAAATATTTACTTTTGAATATGAATGCATGCAATTGAATTTGTTGATTCAAAAAGTAGAAAAAGTAAATAAAGTTAAAATTATATTTATCTTCCATGTTTATATCACAGCTTTCTAGTAACACTGCTTAGTGATAACTACTCCTTCTTTTTATCTTTATTTTTTGCTGTATCTTGGAGCTATTTTATTTACTCTTCTAACGTATTTACTGGGTGCCTGTTTATTATAAGATAGGCAATGTTCTAAGCACTGCTTTATTGCAGTGGGAATAAAAGACAGAAAAAAGGTCTTCAAAAAATTACATTTCAAGAGAAGAAAAGAGGCAATAAACACAATAAATAAGTAAAATACATGGTACGTTAAACAGTGACAAGAGGTACAGATTTTAAAAATATTCTTGAGGAGATCAAGGTGTAGAAAGAAAAAAGGGATAAGGGAGTGCCTCACTGGGGAAGAAGTTAGCCTATGGTAATCAGAGAAGAACTTTCAGAGCTTTGTTTTCAGCAAAGGCTTATAGAAAATAGGGAGCAAGACATAATCAAACAGAGAATCCCACATTCAAAGACCTTACTACAGGAGCTTATTCAGCATCTTCTAGGAAAGCATCTTTGCAATATGGGTGGAGCAGAGTGCTCACGAGGCAAAGACTTCATATATTAAGTAATTAATACCATCAATTCATTGATTAATCCTTGTTATAGTATTCTGCATATCATATATGCCTTTTTTCCCATCAAATGTTTTAGGAGTCTCTAGAATAGGAATAGGGCTTCTCTCTAGTACCTACAACTCTATTAATTACACATAGCCTTTAAAATAATTGCATACTAAGGTCTTATTTCTCTTCCAGAATATGTTATGTAATACTTACAGAAATACCTCAGCTGCTTTCTTCTCCAATGTTCTTTTCAATGGCTAAGTTCATTTTGAAATACAAAAATCAGCCCCTTAGTTGGGGACACAAAACAGATTGTTTTGCACTGAATATAATTCCATGAAGAATTGTTAAAATGTTAATTTACTTAATTATAATTACATTATTGCTTGCTATTATTTTTACAGCAAAAATAATAGGCTTATGGAAGAGAACATTACACTAATTTTGTTTATTAATGAGGACATCAAAGTCTAGAGAGAGGTAAAATAATTTGCCCAAACTCACACGGGTGTTTATAGTTACAGCTAGCATTATTACCTACTTGTGTGATAGCTACATCTAGCGTTATCATGTACTTAATGTGATAGCCACTGTGCTACACACTTTACAGGTACTATGTACTTTTAATCCTTCCCACAACTCTGTGAGATAATCATTATTACCATTTTTATTTTGCTCATAACAAAACTGAGGGAAAGAAGTAACTTCTTCAAAGTCACACAGCTGCTGAGCAGTGGAGATGGGATTTTGTCTAGATCTTTATGCCTCATGCAGAACCCACATGGATAACTGCTTGCCACAATGCTGGGGGGCAGGGGGCGGAGAGAGATACAGAGACAAGAAGGTCCTTTAGAAGGCACATAGGTATGCTGGAAAAAAAATCGCTATGGCCACTCATTGACTGAATCTCGCCTTCACCTAATAACAGTATTTGTGAAACCACTTTTGCAAAAATTATAGCTAAGGAAATTATGACAGTGAAAGAGATCAGACCTAACCAACTCCATCTTGCTTCTAACCTTTAAGCTGTCCTTGTTCATTCCTGGATGTATGTCAGACTAACCTACGGAAGGTATTTAGTTGACTCTGAAACAAAATTGATAATAGCTCTTTCCCAAAAAGACCCCCTTCTTGCCTCGGGACCAGTCTGCCTTTGTAGGACTAACAAATTAACCACGATATTAGAAATCTTGTAGAAATCTAGGGGTCATGCAGCCTCTGGCTGCAAGAGTCTGAATCTCCCCAAATTGCTCCTGGGGATAACATCACTATTGTAAAGTCTAAGATCAGCGCATGAGGTATTTTGTAGACCCTGCGCTCCATGGATCAGCTAACATCACCCAGACCAGTAATCTTTCTCAACCAGTTATGTGATCCCACCCAGGAACAGAAAACAGCCAGAAATCTTACTTATGATGCCATCTCCAGCCTTATCAATCAGCACTTGCCACTTCCAGAGACCTTACTGCAAAATGATCTTTAAAGACTTTGATCTTGGACAGGAGAGACTGATTTGAGTAATAACAAAACTCCAGTCTTCTGCACAGATGGCTGTGCGTGAATTACTTTTTCTCAATTGCAATTCCCCTGTCTTGATAAATCAGCTCTGTCTAGGCAACAGGCAATGTGAACCTGTTGGGTGGTTACGTGTGGGGCATGCTACATAACTTTGTGAATCTATTTTCTCTTTTGAAAACTGAAGAATCAAATTCAGCTCCATATTGCTTAATCAGGACCTTGACTTTTCTATCATGAGCAGAAGTTAGAAGCTATTAAACTTCTGAACTTAATTGGTGAGTAAATTCTTATAGATTAAATAAGAGAAGCTATTCAGTTGAGGTGAAAACCATTATATGCCTAAGAAGAACACAGATCATTATATTTAAAAAATAGCACTTGATTTTAAGTGACATCTTAGTATAATATAAAAAAAATCTGAAGTACCCAATGATTTGAAGGTTAAAAGAGTACATTGAAATTAATAAGGTGCTCATTAATTCACCCCATATTATCTACTTATTTTTCATTCTTTTCTTTTGCATACATGTGAAATTTTAATTGTGTTCAATGAAGAAAGCCCATATTCTCAGCATGGATCATTATGTATCCACATTGTAAACATCTAAAAAGTAATTGTTTGCTTGTACATGTAGATCTATAAGTTCCAATGTAGATTCATAACAGTCATTTAATATTTACGATAGATGTAATTTGATATTTTCTGAAATTTAAAATAAATTTGTTTTGTAGGGTCTCTGAATAGGCTATTGATCTGATGCCATACATGATTTTTATTGTGGTTACTCAGAAGCAAAGTCTCAGTTACTTTGATTGCTGTATTTTGCCAAACATACTTTTTCAGCTTCTTCTTCTGTATATGAAAATGATATGATTTACCCACTGTGAGTTGGAAGTTTTTTCAAGTTATTTTTACATTGTTTGTAATGAATTTACAATAAGCATCCAACTTCCCACACCGAACCCCATGGTGATCAATTGAATGCATTTACTGGATCACCAGCTGAGACATTAGGGTGTAATCTGTGCTTAGGGATCTGAGATTTCTCTGTATAAATTTAATTTACCCTTATGGGGATCAAAAGCTAATTAACACCCATTCTTTCCAACTGAGCTAAAAGCTTGAAGCAATTAGTATTTGAAAAATATTTTCTTTCAATAATATTTTTTTTCAGCATGCAATCTTGATTGGTTCCATTTTAGGCACTGATAGGGCATACTTTAAAAGTAGAAATGTATGGACTGTGTTTTTTGTATTTTTGTTGTTTTTGTTACTATTCCCTGATAAATATTTATACAACAACTCCAACAACAACAACAATAAAAATGTGTCTAGGTGCTCATTCCATCCTACTTTCCAAATGAGATGACTAATAACTTTCAAGACATCAAGATTACTCTCTCACAGAAGAAGTGAGAAAACATTTTTAATCATTAACACAAGGGAGTTTGCCACTTTTCAGTGGGGGAGACATTGTGTACTAGTTGCTTTAGCCTTACGGTTGTTGATTAGTTACACAGATGTGTTAGAAATGGAGTTTCTAGCAATATTTACCATGACTAGTGAATGAATAAACACTGTTTTAAAAATATGCCTCATCTAAGACATTATGCTATTCTTATCAATTATTATATACAAGTAAAATGCAAGCCAGTGTGATTATACAGTTTTTTTATATCTAACCATTATTCATGAAGAAAATAGTCAGGAACAGAAAGATGATAAATGTTGGTGGAAACAACTGAAGTTTTTGTTTTGCTTTAAAACACTGACATAATTTGAAAGTATGATATATTACCAAGTCTCTTTATTATAATAGTATGTTGACAAATGATATTGTGAATGGGTAATTTGTATTACTACAAACCAAAGATTAGAAAGAATTGTGTATCATAAGTTAGAATCTTTCTTTTATAAATATCCCTTGCTGGTAGCACATCAAGTACTTAACTCTTTCAGTTCATTAATGCAACGTTGAGGACTTCAGAGTGAGCATGAAAAGTATAGTAAATGTGACTACAGTGACTCTAAGGGGAAATACCCCTACAAATACCTTCATACATACAAATACCTTTCACACTAATACAAATGGTTTTGAGGAAGAGATTAACTTCCTCCTTTTTTTTTTTTTTTTGAGAGGAAGTCTCACTCTGTTGCCCAGGCTGTAGTGCAGTGGCGTGATCTTGGCTCACTGCAGCCTCCTCCTCCCCCTCCCGTGTTCCAATGATTCTCCTGCCTCAGCCTCCCAGGTAGCTGGCATTACAGGCACCTGCCATCACAGCGGCTAATTTTTGTATTTTTAGTAGAGATAGGGTTTTGCCATGTTGGCCAGGCTGGTCTCAAACTCCTGACTCCAGGTGATCCAACCACCTCAGGCTTCCAAAGTGCTAGGATTACAGATGTGAGCCACTGCGCCCGACCAGGATTAACTTCATATTAGGTTTATAGAAAGTAAAAATGTTCAACTGCTTTTGTTGTTACTTTCTCTTTATAGTGGAAAATTGTAAAACATGACTTACAAAAACAGCATTAAAATTTGTCAACAGTTATTTACTCTTTTGGGTTAGGGCTTTATTTTTTCCTCAAAGTATTTTTTGACATCTAATATTACTGGTAAAAGCAGTATATTAAACCATCTAGCTGTGCTTTATCTTCTTTTAATTCAGAAGTTCTTACTTGGGTTCTCCATATCTCTACAGGGTTTGTGAAATTCTAGAAATCACTTTATGTTTTTATTTATTGATTATGGCAAAGCTTTACTACATCTTACTATATTATTATATCCTGGGTAATTCATTGTGCTCATCATTAAGGTTGCAAAGATGAAAAAGAGCAAGAAGCCTAGAGTTCAGCAAGAGATACATACCAGCAAGTTATATCACTGAAATATATACAAAGTTCAATAGGATGATATGAAGGGAGTGTCTGTCTGTCATGCAGTGAAGGGCATAAGAAATCTCATGGAAGAGGTGATCTTTCAGCTTAGTTTTGAAGACTGAGTAGAAATTTGGCAAGGTTAGTAAAACTAAAGGGTACACATGTTTTTTTCTTTGTAGTCATATATTTTGTGTATGCAGAAAGCTATGTTGGGGGCTGGAACACTGTGGTAAGCTGAATAAAGGGACTCCCATATTATCCAGGCCCTGATCCCCAGAACTTGAGTATTACCTTCTTTAGAAAAAGGGACTTTGCACATGTGATTAAAGATTTTGAGATAAGTTATCCTGGATTATCTGAATGGGACCTAAATGTGATCACAAGTGTCTAGATAAAAGGGAAACAAGGAAATGTATCTATATAAAAGGAAAAAGGGATGTGATGATGGAGACAGAGGCTAGAGGATATATTTTGAAGGTGAAGAATCAGCCACAAGCTTAGGAATAGAGGCAGTCCCTACAAGCTGAAAAAGATGAGGCAATGGGTTCCACTCTCAAATCTCCAGAAGGAGTCAGCCCTCCTCCAACACCTTGATTTTAGTCCAGTTTGTCTGATTTCTGACCTTCAGAACTGTAAGTGAATAAATTTGTGTTGTTTTATACTAACAATTTGTGGTTATTTGTTATAGCAACAACAAGAAACTAATACAAGCATAAACTCTTACCCTGAAATGCCTCAGTTGAATCACATACTCTTGATGTTACTCCCATGGGGTTATCTTAAATTCATTCATCAGCATTACAAATTTGATGGTTTTATTGAGATGCACACCTCATATATTGTGAACTACATGCATTAAGGTCATTTTTCCCTATTTCCTGTCCAAACTGCAACCTAAGTTGGAGGTTTTAAATGTCCATCACCATGCTCCAGGGAAGACCACATGGCCCAAGAGCACTTTCTTTGGAAAATCACTGAACTTATAAAACTAATATAACAGATGATTTCTAAGATCTCAGTGTGTCTTAGATTTAAATTTCAAAAATATAACTTTAGCATCAACTCATAAAAATAGTGAACGAGAAATAGGAAGACAGTGAGGAATAAACTAGACAATTATATACCAGAAAGGTTTATCCTATACAGTGAGAACAGAGATAAAGATAAAGACAAGATGTTTTGGATTCAGAATCAGTTATCTCTGACTGGATAGTTGGGATTTTGGAGTCAAAGATAACTCTAAAATTTACAGCTTGGTCAACTGGGTCATGTGGTAACTGAGCCAGGAAATTTGCATTTCAAAGAGGTGAATAGTTTTCAATATATTTAGCTTTAGATATTTATGGGACAACTGTGAAAATATTGGTATTTAAAAATAAAAATGGGTTTGTTCACTGGGAGTAAGAGGACAGAATTGAATCCTCCAGCAATTTTCCCCTGACAGGAACACCAAATTGAACAACTATTCACACAAGAAATTACCTACATAAGAACAAGAAATCAGATAAGCAATCATAGCACCTTGTTTTAACATCATATAAAGAAAACACGCACTTAAGAGGGTAGGAAAGACAGTCTTCAATCGCCTACATTGAACCCTCCCTCATGCTTCAGGAGAATAACATGGTTCAGAGAGAGAATTTCTGTGCTTGGGAGAGGGAGAGCAAAGTGATTGTGAGACTTTGCATTGAAACTTGGTGCTATCCTGTCACAGCAGAAAGCAACGCAGGGCAGAACTCAGTTGGTGCCAATAAAGGGAACATTAAGAATATCCCTAGCCAGATGAGAATTTTTTTATCCGAGAGGTTAGGAGTCTGCATTCCAGATAGCCCCACCACCACAGGCTAAAGTGCTCTGGGATCCTAAATCAACTTGAAAGGCAGTCTGGGCCACAAAGACTACAATTCCTGGGCAAGACCTGTTGCTGTGCTGGGCTCAGAGCCAGTAGACTCGGGGTGCATGTGACCCAGTGAGATAAACACCATCTGGGGAAGCCCAGGGAGTGCTTACATCACCCCTCTTCCAATTCCAGGCAGTGGAGCTCACAGCTCCAAGAGAGGGAAAAGAGGACTTTGTCCTGCAACTTGCATACCAGCTCAGCCACAGTAAAATAAAGCACCAACAATAGTCCTGAAGCCCCCTTTCCAGGCCGTAGCTCCTGACATAGACTCACCCTGGGCCTGAAGGAAACACATTGCCCTGAAGAGAAGAGCCCAATCCTGGCAGAAGTTACCATCTGCTGACTGACAAGCCCTTGGCCTTCAATGAACATCAGTGATAGCCAGGCAGCAGTTGCCATGGGCCTTGGACAAGACCCAATATTATGTTGGCTTTAGGTGTGACCCATCACATTCCTAGCTGTGGTAGTCATGGAGAGAGACTCCTTCTGCTTGAGGAAAGGAAAGGGAAGAGTGAAAAGGACTTCGTCTTGCAACTTGGGTACCAGTTCTGCCACAGTAAAATAAAGCACCAAGCAGACTCCTCAAGTCCCTGATTTCAGGCCTTATCTCCCAAAGGGCATTGCTAGACCCACCCTGGACCAGAATGGAGCCTGTTGCCCTCAAGGGAGATACCAAGGCCTGGCAGGAGTCACCACTTGAGGACTAATGAGCTCTTGTGCTTTCAGTAAACATCAGCGGTCACCAGGATGTAGTCTCCACAGGCCTAGAGTGATGGTGGCCAAAGGCAGAGACTCCTTCTGCTTGAGGAAAGGAGAAGAAAAAGTAAAAATGACTTTGTCTTGAAACCTGGGTACCAACTCAGTCCCAGTAAAATAAAGCACCAAGCAGACTCCTGGTCCCAGGCTCTAGTTACTGGATGGCATTTTTAGACCCATCCTGGGCCAAAAGGAAACCTGTTGCACTGAAGGCAAAGACCCAGTCCTGGCAGGATTTATCACTTGCCGACTAAAAAGCCCTTGGGTCTTGAATAAACATCAGTATTAACTAGGAAATAGTCATCACAGCTCTTGGGTGAGACCACCTGTGTTGGCTTCAGGTGTCACCTAGTACAGTCCCAGCTGTGGTGGCCATGGGATTGCTTTCATCACTCCTCCCCCAACTGCAGGTAGCTCAGCACAAAGAGAGAGACTCTATTTGTTTGGGGGAAGAGAACAAGAAACTCTGCCTGGCAACTCAGGAAAATCTCCTAGATATTATCCAGGACCACCAAAATGGTACAATTACAAGTCTGCAAGAGTCACAATGTTACAGAGCTTGTGGTGACCCATAAAGCACATACAGCTGGAGTGGCCAAAGGCTTAGATCACAATACTCAATTTTCTCTGAATACTTGGAAAGCCTTCTCAAGAAGGTTGGGCACAAACGGGCTCAGACTGTAAATATTAGAATAAATACTTAACTCTTCAATGCCAGACATTGACAAATATCCACTAGCATCAAGACCATCCAGGAAAATATGACTTCACCAAAAAAACTAAGTAAGACGCCGGGCGCGGTGGCTCAAGCCTGTAATCCCAGCACTTTGGGAGTCCGAGACGGGCGGATCACGAGGTCAGGAGATCGAGACCATCCTGGCTAACACGGTGAAACCCCGTCTCTACTAAAAAATACAAAAAACTAGCCGGGCGAGGTGGCGGGCGCCTGTAGTCCCAGCTACTCGGGAGGCTGAGGCAGGAGAGTGGCATGAACCCGGGAGGCGGAGCTTGCAGTGAGCTGAGATCCGGCCACTGCACTCCAGCCTGGGTGACAGAGCGAGACTCCGTCTCAAAAAAAAAAAAAAAAAAAAAAAACTAAGACATTAGTGACCAATTCCAGAGTGACAGACAGCGATATATATGATCTTTCAGATAAAGAATTCAAAATAGCTGTTTTAAGGAAGCTCAATGAAATACAAGGTAACAAAAAGAAATAATTCAGATTCCTATCAGATAAATTTAACAGAGACTGAAATAATTAAAAAGAATCAAGGAGAAATTCTGGAGCTGAAAAATCTAATTGACAAACTAAAGTATTCTTCAGAGTCTCTCAATAGCAGAATTAATCAGAAGAAGGAATTAGTGAGCTTGAAGACAGGTTGTTTGAAAATACGCAAGGAGTCGAAAGAAAAAGAATAAAAAATAACAAGGTATGCTTACAGAATCTAGAAAATAGCCTCAAAAGAACTAATCTAAAAGCTATTGGCCTTAAAGAGGATGTAGAGACAGAGATCAGGGTAGAAAGTTTATCCGAAGAGATAACTGGTAATTTTCTGAACTTACTGGAAGATACTAATATTCAAATACAAGAAGGATATAGAACACCAAGCAGATTTAACATAAATAAAACTACCTCAGACCGGACGCAGTGGCTCACACCTATAATCTTAGCACTTTGGGAGACTGAGGTGGGTGGATTACCTGAGGTCAGGAGTTCAAGACCAGCCTGGCCAACACGGTGAAACCCCATCTCTACTAAAAATACAAAACATTAGCTGGGTGCAGTGGCGTGTGCCTGTAGTCCTAGCTACTCGGGAGGCTGAGGCAGAATCACCTGAACCTGGGAGGTGGAGGTTTTGGTGAGCTGAGATAGCGCCACTGCACTCCAGCCTGGGCAACAAGAGTGAAACTCCATCTCGAAAAATAAAAAATAGAAATAAAACTACTTCAAAATCTTTAATAATCCGTTACAATAGGTCAAGAATAGAGGAAGAATCCCAAATGCAGAAGAAAAAAAATAGCATATAAAGGAACTCCAATACAGTTGAAAGCAGATTTCTCAGTGGGAATCTTACAGCTAGGAGAGAGTGGCATGATATATTTAAAATGACAAAAGAAAAAAAAAAACTTTTATCCTGGAATATTACATCCAACATCAATATCCTTCAAATATGAATGAGAAATAAGACTTTTCCAAAAAACAAAAGCTGAGAAATTTCAACTCCAGACATTTTCTACAAGAAATGCTAGAGAGCTCTCAGATTTGAAAGAAGAGGATATTAACGAGAAAAGAAAAAGCATCTAAAGGTATAAAACCCACTGGTAATAGTAAGTACACAGAAAAACACAATACTATAATACTGTAATTGTGGTATGCAAACTACATGTATCTTGAGTAAAAAGACTAAAATATGAACCTATCAAAAACATTAACTATAACAACTTTTTAAGACACAGTATAATAAGATAAATAAAAGCAACAAAGTTAAGAATTGTGAAGGGAAGTTACAGTTTAGAGCTTGTTGCAGGAAGTCAAGGATGCGGAATGGAGGGACCGACTGAAGCCGCAGCAGAAGAATATAAATTGTGAAGATTTCATGGACATTTATTAGTTCCCCAAATTAATACTTTTATAATTTCTTATGCCTGTCTTTACTGCAATCTCTGAACATAAATTGTGAAGATTTCATGGACACTTATCACTTACCCAATCAATATCCTTGGGATTTCCTATGCCTGTCTTTACTTTAATCTCTTAATCCCATCATATTCGTAAACTGAGGAGGATGATTGTCACCTCAGGACCCTGTGATGATTGTGTCAACTGCACACATTGTTTGCAGAGCATGTGTGTTTGAACAATATGAAATCTGGGCATCTTAAAAAAGAAGAGGATAACAGCGATGTTCAGGGAACAAGAGAGGTAACTTTGAACTGGCCGCCAGTGAGCCGGACGGAACAGAGCTATATTTCTCCTCTTTCAAAAGTGAATAGGAGAAATATCGCTGAATTCTTTTTCTCAGCAAGGAATATCCCTGAGAAAGAGAATGCGCCCTGAAGGTAGGCTTATAGACAGCCCCTCTTTTATGGTCGAAGCCGAAGGGATGAAATAAGCCCTGGTCTCCTGTAGCGCTCAGGCTTATTAGGATGAGGAAATTCCCGCCTAATAAATTTTGGTCAGACAGGTTGTCTGCTCTCAAACCCTGTTTCCTGAAAAGATGTTATCAACGACAATGTGTACCTGAAACTTCATTAGCAGTTTTAATTTCTCCTCATCTGGTGGTCCTGTGATCTCGCCCTGCCTCCACTTGCTTTGTGATATGTTATTACCTTGTGAAGTATGTGATCTCTGTGACCCACACCCTATTCGTGCACTCCCTCCCCTTTTGAAAATCGCTAATAAAAACTTGCTGGTTTTACTGCTGGGGAACATCATGGATCTTGCCGACATATGATGTCTCCTCCAGACACCCAGCTTTAAATTTATCTCTCTTGGGCTCTTTCCCTTTATTTCTCAAACCAGCCGAGACACCTAGGAAATAGAAAAGAACCCACGCTAAATATTGAGGGTGAGGTTCCCCCTGATAAGAGCTTTCCTTAGTTATCTCTTTATTGCTTGTTTGTTTTATTTTTTAGTTTTTAGAGACAGGGTTTAACTATATTGGCCAGGCTGTAGTGGGAATGTAGACTAGTACAACCACTAGTGAAAACAGTATAGAGATTACTCAAAAAGCTAAAAAGAGAACTACAATTAAATCTAGCAATCCCACTAGTGGTTATCTATCCAAAGAAAAACAAATTAATATATTAAAGAATACCTGCACTCATATGTTTTTTGCAGCACTATTCACAAGAGGAAAGATGTGGAATCACATCTTTCACATTAAACCTGTGTTTCAATTATAAGTTCCCAGAAACACATGAATCAATAAAGAAAATGTATGTGTACATATTAGAATACTCTTCAGTCATAAAAAAGAATGAAATTATGTCATTTGTGGCAACATTAGTGTAACTGAAGGTCATTATTTTAAGTGAAATAAACCAGGCACAAAAAGACAAATACCATATTTTCTCACTTATTTGTGGGAGCTAAAAAATCTGATCACATGTAGGCAGAAAGTGTAAAGATGGAAAAAAGAGACTGGGAAGGGTGAGTTAGGGGAAGGAGGGGAGAAGATAAGTAGGTTAAAAGGTACAAATATATAGTAAGATGTAATAAATTCAATGTTTGATAACAGAGTAGGGTGACTGTAGTTTAACAAAAATATATTGTATTCAGGAGATGGCACTCTAAATACCCTGATTTGGTCACTATACATTATATACTGTAACAAAATTTGACATGCATCCCATACGTATGTACAAATAATAAATAAATACATAAATACATAGAAATATTAAATGAGTTAATGCATGTCAAACATTCCACACAGGTTTAGCACAGAGTAAGTGCCCAAGAAATGTTAGCTACAATTACTATTAAAAAAATAAAGATGGTCTGGGTGCGGTGGCTAACGCCTGTAATCCCAGCCCTTTGGGAGATCGAGGCGGGTGGATCACCTGAGGTCAGGGGTTCCAGATCAGACTGGCCAACATGGTGAAACCCCATCTCTACTAAAAAGACAAAAATTAGCCAGGCGTGGTGGCACAGGCCTGTGGTCCGGGCTACTCCGAGGCTGAGGCAGGAGAATCGCCTGAACTCGGGAGGTGGACGTTGCAGTGAGCCGAGATGGTGCCACTGCACTCCAGCCTGGGCGATGAGCAAGACTCCATCTCAAAAAAAAAAAAAAAAAAAAAAAAAAAAAAAAAATTAATTAAAATAAATAAATAAAGATGGTATGTAATAGAGATGCTGATGTGCCAATATGGATTTGGGAGGTTAAATGAAGCCACTACCTTGGTATACTTTGGGAGGAACATGCAGAAGAAGAAAATAGTTCCAATTCCAGAATAATGGGAAAAGAAAAATGGAAAACTCTGGATATGAAAGAAGATCTAGTAAGAGAGACTGAAAAACAATCTAAAAGAGAAGAACAAAAACAAATGTAATGTTAAATTCAAGTCCAGAGATCTGTCCACACTTGCATATCAGAAAGGGAGATACAATAAAGGATTGGTGATTGCAAAGCAGTGCTGGAATTCTAGATGAGATAAGAATTCATAAATCTGCAGTTTTTCCCCAGATTCATTGTAAATTTTATGTTTTAAAAATAATATAGAAGTACATTAAACCTGTGTTTCAATTATCATGAGGGAAAAAAATCTGGCTTAACTCTGATTTTTAAAAATTGCCATTTAGATTCATACTGTTATTTAGATTGGTGAAATCTTCCATCTTCATCTTATAAGTTATATGCTATTATGGTTTCTGGTTATAGCATACGGATTTTTACTCCATGGAAACTAAATTAGTAGAGATACAGTACAAACAAGTATACCAGTTGATCTTTGAAATGTGAAATTTCTGATCCAATGGAGAAGAAAAGGATATTTAAGAAGGAAATTGTTATCTACCTTTGTGTTCCTTTTAACTTTTGTCACAGTGTCACTGTGGTCATGACTCCCAAGTGGCAAGATTATTAATCTCTATTTGATAAAAATATGTAGCCTAAGTCAAATTTGTATGAAACCAAGGGATATTCTAAAATTCGTATTTCTCTACTTCGTGTTTCATAGATAAAAAGATTTCTGTTGATCACTAAACTAGAAAAGATTTCTGTTGATCACTAAGCTGTTTTCTCCTAATTCTGTTTACATGTAAAGTTTACTTTCAAGTGTGCTTGCTTTTGAGCTAAAATAGCCTTTTCTATTATACTAACCATAAGTCACTTTAGCTTGAAATATTATAAAATATTAAATCAATTTTAATTAATCTCCCCTAAGGGTATAAGACTAAGATATTTCTTTTCACATTTTTAACTCATTCATCATATTAAGCTTGATATATTAATGTATAATGAATTTGGAGCTTGTTTCCAGTATTGGATCAATGGGCTCAAAATAGACAAACTTTCCCTTCCTCCCCAGTGATTTGGACAGCAGTAACCTTGGTCTCAGCTAGAGATATATGTTGATTCTCTTGGAGATTTTACTAATTTTTCCATGAAGGACTTTATGATATGCAAACCATTGGTTATATGACTTGTATAAGTGTCTCCTTCCTTAAAATATTCAAATGTATACTTTATTGATTTAGAAAATATTAATGATCCCAAAAGAGTGGGTAGTGGATGAAAAACAATATTCTTGACTTCCAGGAATGTTTAATAGAAATTGTTGGCTTCCTTCCCTGACTTACTTCCTGGTAAGATGATTCACGCAGATTTGTCTGTCCATGCCTATGATGGGAATGATTGGACACTGGTTTACTGGTTTGTTGTGAAGGCAGATCCCATCAGTTTTCATAGTTTTTTTTTGTTTTTATTTTTACCTATGTACGATCATTTAGAAAATAATATAACACAATGATTAACACCTCGTGATTGATGTCAAACAGATCTCTCCAAATCCAGAATTTGCCATTCATTATGATTTTTTTTTTAAACTTTCTAAGTCTAACAGATGGCATATCTGAGGACAAATAAAAAATAAAGGCTGTTAGTCCTCTATTTTGGTTCTACTTTCAGAACACACAATATAGTATTCTGATGTGCCACTTCATTTAATGCCGACCTTAGAAAGGATTATAGCAGTTAGAAATGAGAAAAATCGAGTAAGAAATGTGCTGTCATCTTTCAGTTCATATCATCTGCCGATGTCGCCAGATAATTGAGCACTCTCTATGTGCCAGGAAAAGCTGTAGGTAGTGATATCAAGCTTAGTATTTCCATAAATGAAGTTAACATTGAAGATGAACACTTGAAATTAAGTTCCTAGGCTGGGCATGGTGTGCATTCCTATAATCTTAACACTTTGGGAGGCAGAGGTGGGTAGATTGCTTGAGCTCAGGAGTTCGAGACCAGCCTGGGTAACATGCCAAAACCCCACCTCTACAAAAAAATAGGAAAAAATTAGTCAGGCATGGTGCCTTGTGACCATAGTCCCAGCTACTTGGAGGGGGAGTGAGGTGGGAGAATGCCTTGAGCCCAAGAGGTCGAGGCTGCAGTCAGCCGAGATTACACTACTAAGATCCAGCCTGAGTAACAAAGTGAGACCCTGTTCCCCTCCCGACGTTTGCCCCACAACCCTGTCCTTCCCCCACAAAAAAAATTAAATCCCTTAATGTACTAGTACTTCATGGCCTACCATTGTTATCACTTATAAATTGGCAATCTGCCCTTGTGAATAGGGAAGGTGATATTCAATACTTATAATGAGCTACATATTTTCATATATAATATCTCAATTAATTTAGTCATTAAAAATTGGTATATGATTTTTTACTCAGTCTTAGATTCAATAACAGGAAATCATAAAGGCTTGTGAATGTATTCAAAATTGGATACATAAATGAATAATATAGAGGGAGTTTCTCCAAGTATAATATTTTAAGTTTCATGAATTAAAAATTAACCAAGCTTAAAATTAAAAATTAACATAACAAAGCTTAAAATATAAATTGTTTGCAATCAATTCTATATGAAGAAAATATTTGCAGTTGGTTCATAACTGTTAGAAAATGCCATCAAAGAATTGGATATAAGTATCAGGTGTTTTGAGGAGAGAGATATAATTCTCAAATCTCTTTTCTTTTTTCTTTTAGATTTCTTTTAAAAGAATTAAGACCAAAATATTTCCAGATTACTTGTCAGATTTCCAAATGAAGTCTCAAGTCTCAAAATAACCGACAAAGCTCTGGTACTTGTAAAATACAAGTAAATACAAACCTATCATAAGTCGGTCTAACAAAATTATGTTCACAATTTTGGTTATCAAAGCAATTAATTAATTAATTAATTAATTACTTTTTCTAGGCATAAAATAGTGTATTTAATGGTTTATGTTTCAAGAGACAAATGTCTAATTTTAATCCTGCCATTCACTCCAGCTTGGCAACTTTGAAAATTCTTGCCACTGCTGCTCCTGCTTCCCTGTTAATAAAATATTAATAATAGGGTTCTGCCTTCCCTAGAGAGTAAATCTGTAAAATACAGCAGAAATTATTTTGAATGTTAAAATTATATATAATAATGTTAATATTATTTTACTATATCTTAACAATTTGAATTAAGCCATTTGGATTCATAGCTTTTATTTAGATTGGTGAAATCTTCCATTTGCATCATATATATATATATACACACACACACACACACACATATATTCAAATTTGGGGTATTCATATAGTCTAAATTTGCTGAATTTCAAGTTTTGTGAACCTTTTCTTAAATTGGAAAACTATTGTGGATAATGTAAACTTTTTACTGAAGTAGTAACGCCATTTTAGTATTCGGTGATGGTATTGAAATACTGAGCATCATCTATTACAGTTTCTTGTTCAGTAAAAGGGTGAGTATCCGTTCTTTATTTTTTAGTACTCTTTTAAAAAGTCCTACTCCCAAGTTGAATTTCTTTTAAGGCTAAAGAAAAAAATCCTAATGGAAAAGTAAAATCGCAACTTCTTGGCCTGAGACCATGTAACACTGTTTTTCAGATGGGAAAAGAGGAAGAGTGAAAAATGTGATGAACCCTTAATACTATAAGCTCCTCTAACTGAGATGTGGTGGTAATTGCTTTTTATTTTTTTTGTAACATCTCCTGGAAATGGTAATGCTTTCAAGTGAGGATCAAAGAGAATGACCTACATAAGAAATAGATTGCAACATGTAGTTACCTTTTTCATCCTTTGTAATATGCTTTTTGCATCCATACTTCTAATGCGAAACACAGCATAATGTTCATCATTTTTTAAAATGAGTTGTCACTAAGGTCAGATGGGATACTTGGAAACTATAAAAAAGGTGATTTGGACCGAGGTGTTAATGCCAATAGATGAATCAGTCTTTGCAGACCATCCTTGTACATTAAAAGAAAATAACACCAAAGATTCAGAAACACACATGCATATATTATCTATTTCTGATGTGGTGTATTTATGCATGTATATATCATCAGAGGTAGGCAATTCATCTATATTTTATTACCCAAAATATTCATCAAAAAGTAAATGGTGTAATAGTAGGACAGGTGATAAAATGGTACAGCTTTTAAAGCTTATCAACACATTTAATTCATTTTTTTTTCCAGCCATAAACTTGGCCAATCGAGAGGCGTCCTTCAACACATTAACCACATATTTTACTGAGAATTTTTCACAAGAAAATATATCTTTTGCCAACCAATCACAGGGCTAAAGTTATTTCATGATTGTTCTGGTCTGAAATAATGTGCCAATTATTATCTAACAATGCATCAGATATTTTCAATGGTGAAAGTTACCCAAAGAGGCAAGAGTAAAAAGTTGTGTGGAAAGCTTCGGTGTCTAGAAATTG
Organism: Macaca nemestrina; assembly: GCF_043159975.1. Taxonomy (NCBI): domain Eukaryota; kingdom Metazoa; phylum Chordata; class Mammalia; order Primates; family Cercopithecidae; genus Macaca; species Macaca nemestrina. The sequence continues at coordinate 59,622,429 of NC_092127.1, read as the reverse complement.
GCAGAGAAAGAATCCAGTGGTACCAGGAAAAAGGCAAATGACTTAATTCACAAACTTTCTCAAGGGCTGTCCTTCTCCAATTTTCCTTCCACCTACAAATGTAAAACATCCTATCATGACACTCTGCTGTTTCTTGAGAAAAGATGGAGGTCATTCTCCAATATCATTTGTAATTATCCTTGACAGCAGAAGAAGGTGAAAAAAAATTTATTAGTGACCCAGATAGAGTGAGTACGTTGAAAATAGTCACATTTGTTTTGATGGAAAATGATTCTTATCTTACAAAGATATCTGAAGAGGTGTTCTATGGCTATAGCATCACCATTCCTTTAAAAAGTAAAATTACTTTCTGCATAAAGTCTAGAGGTAGCCTTTGAGAGTCATTTCAGGGAGGCCTGAATGAACTGATGGATGTCTGCCAGTATGCACTTAACAATTTTGGGACAAACATAAAGGGCTGTAAGGATACAGAACAAAATAGAAATGGATTAGTCAATATGTCTGCAATAAAACAAAGTGCTTCTGTAAAGAGATAGCTGCATTTTATTGTATATTACAGATTTATTTGCTTCATACAGAGCTTGCTATATATTTTCTGAATATCTGTTTATTGGATCTTATTTGTCCCATAATCATGGTAACGTTTGATATGTATTTCTGTTTAAATAAACATTGTTTCTACGATATCAAGCTCCAAATGACAAATCACTTAAACAATTTAATGAAATGCCTATTTGATAAGATAACATTTAAATAAAACATTTTGTATATAAAATATTGAAACAAAACTAAGTTGGAACTGGTCTTAAATATTTTGACCATCTTATAGAACAAATACCCTGAATTGAAGTCTTTCAGGGTTTATTAAAACATCTTCCTAATATTCTACTATTCCAAAGTCTGTTTAAGCTTGCACCTCCATGAAAGAGATACTTTTGGAAATGGACAAACGAAACCAACTAAATACAGGAGATGATAAAAGCACACCATTTCTCCAAACTAAAAATGCTTAAGCAAATGTGAAAATATGCTTCACAATCATAAAAATTACTAAGGAATCTGAAAAATTTTGCATGCAGATAATACATAGTACAAAAGTTCCTTGATTTATTTATCCAACTTAAAAACATGACATTATCAAAATGAAATAAAATATAGGGATGTTCAATAAACATGGAGTAACTAAATTAACTTTTAAATATTTTAAGGTTTGTGAATTCTATATTATAAAAACTCTAAAGATTTCTACATATAATGTATATTTTCATGCTTACTTTAATTATAGCACTATAAGAAGTTTTACTTGATAAAACCAGTCAAAGATAAACTTTAAAAAGTGATAGAATTTCTAAGTATACCTTTTGTATTCATAGGACACTTGTTTATTATTTTTGAGGGTTTTTTATATGAAGGATCTTTAGTTGGTACCTAAAACTAATTGAAAGTTTTAAATTATAACAAATGTACAGAGTTTGTTTCAATTTCTGATGCTTCATGCTTTCATTTTAGCAGACAGAGGAAATGTTTTTTCATGTTCCATGTTTGCCAAGAAAAAGCACAATATTCTTCATGCAGATCCTAAAATCTTGGCTTAGGAACTAGAAATCTAATTTCTGTGAAAAAAAAAAAAAAGGTGGAACAAGAAATATTCATACAGTTAAATAACTATTTGGAAAGCACTGTAGAGATGAATAAATTACCCCCTGAGAATTAGGTTCAATATTTTGGGAAAGATCATGTGTTTGGTGATTCATATTTATTCCCTTCCTTAAGGAGATAGCTCTGAAAGGAAGAAATCTCAGTATCCTTCTCTTGAAGTAACAGGTATTTTCACATGCACATAAATGAAGGTAGTGTTTTCTTGCAAAAGCCTATTTGATTTCTGGATTGTGTATCTAGATTTTACACCAGAATACCAGAGCTAGCTAGACTGAATTTTATATATTGTGAAATTAGCATCCTCATTTTACAGAAAGAAAACTGAGTCTCAGAGAGATATATTGCATCCTTGATGACTCCAATTTGTACAGGCACAACCCACAAACAAACGTTGCACTGTAGAGAATTTATAGTCAGATTTACCATTTAAAAATGTTTTGTACAGGAAGTCTAGTGCTTTTTTTGAAGCTCTTACAGTGCTTCCTTACACTGATCTCTTACAGTGATCCTAAGTGGTTAACATGGTTTTAGTTTTACATCTGAACTCTCCTCCCTGATCTATCCATCTAGACAATGGTCAGAATTAAAATGGTTGTGAATGATGAATGATATCAAATATTTAATAAGCTATTCTAAATCATCAGACTGTAATTACATAAAAAGTTGTTATAATGAAAACAAGTGGCTTATGTGGCCAATAGAACCCTGGTATAAAATATTATAGTCTCATGATTCAAAATATGCTTTTGATTATTATTTGATGTAACACAAGAGTTCAAGAATAAAAATTGACTTGTCTATTATTTATCCTGCAGTTTTAGGTTCATAAAATTCTGTAAAAGGGATTTGCCTCCTACAAAGTCAGCATGACTATGTGTGGTACTAGTCACTTGGAAAATTCAAGCTCACATTTTTAGTACATATTCCAGCAGTCTCTTTAGCAGTGAGATTCCATAGTTTCTTTTCAAAAATTATGTGTACATATGTATATATTTATATTTATTTTAGGCATGCAGATGTACATTTTATTCTGTGACTGGAACTGGAATTCGAGCAAAGCTGTTCTTTTCCATGACCTCTAGAGATTAAGGTTAAGATTTTTACTCCTAAGTAGCAAATAGTTTATCAAGTATGCCTTAAGCTTATTTCTCTCTTTATTTACTTATAAGTTTGGCTGGTTATTTATTTGCTTAAGAAATCCTTAGATCTGTATGGAAGAACACACTCATAACATTTCTAGCCTTGTCTTTCTTCAACACTTTATGTCCAAAATCTGAAAATCTACAGTTGTCACCAATTAGGCCAAGCTATCGTTGGTTAGTAGAAACTTGCTCACTGACTCTGCAGAATAGTTGAAGGAAAGCCCTGAGTATGCTACTTAGCAGCCCCTCAATTAGTCAAGGGTCAGGTGGTGAACAGTTCAGCATCCATGCTGATAGAAATGGTGCAGAAAGCTAACATTGTTACAAAGAACATGACTTGGTAGTATCATTGTAAAATTACATTTATATTCAGTAGCACATTGTATATGCATATAGAAACTATTTTCATTATTTTTCGAGGAATTATATTTGAGAACAGTATCTTGAGACTTGAAAAATATCTGATTTATTACATGTGCCCCAGTGTAAAAATTACTAATCATTAAGTGTTAATATTAATTTGATATAATTGGTAATTTATGTACATGCTTTTAACTTTTGTGTCTTGGTAAACAAAAAGCACTTTCTTTTTCTTTTGCCTTTGTATGTGAAAGGAGAAAAAAAAGCACTGTAATCTGTATTATGTAGATTGGCGACAAAGTAGCTAACATTACATTTCTGATTCACCACCATACATAATGTTAGGGCCCATTGAAAATAAAAGAAACTCTTAGTGTCTGCTTCTTTTAATTTTTAATATAAAATGCTATAATATAAAATAACAATAAAGCACTAAATGCCATATTCATTCATTTTCCCTAAGAAATGAGATATTATAGACAAACATTCATATTCTGATTTTTTTCTTAACAATGACAATCTCTAATATACACATTTTATATGTTTCAGTTTCTTTTTCTTTTTCTTTTTCTTTTTAGAGATGACTCTCACTCTGTCACCCAGGTTGGAGTGCAGTGGCATAATCTCGGCTCACTGCAACCTCTGCCTCCCAGGTTCAAGCAGTTCTCCCGCCTCAGTCTCCCGAGTAGCTGGGATTACAGGCGTGAGCCAGCGCACCTGGCCTAGTTTTTTTTTTTTTTTTTTTTTAATTGTTTAAAGTAAAAGAACAAAGTAATAGAATCAATAACTATTCTTTCTTTTACTGATTGGCTTTGCCCAACTTTTTGGATCATTATTTTTCATAATGAATGTCAGTTTATCTTTTGTTATTTTTAAAAATGGAAATATATTTAATCAAAGCATGTTTCTTTAATTTTATTTTGAAATGTTTTCTTTATAAGCTAGTCACAGGGAAGTGTGTGTGTATATATACATATTTAAACTACATTAGAATACTGGTAATTTTGTGTATATATATATATATATACACACATACAGAGACATACACACACACCTCCATTGTTAATAGAAATGGAAAGCACAATAAAAATCATCCTCATTATTCTAATTTGATATATAAAGTAAATCTCAGAGAAATTTTGAAGCACCGTTAGGTATACAGCTAGAATCCCAGTTTCCAAATGTCTGTTTTCCTAGCAAATGATTGTGAAGATTCTAAAGTTACATAATTAAAATGGCTCTCAGTCAACCAAAATAAGTAGAATTTTGCAAGAATTTAAAGCATGTTCCTGAGTATTAGAAAGTGATCAGACTGTGTGACTCTCCATTGAATAATCTGGTAAGTTTTTTAGGTTGGGTGGCAAAGAATAACTAATATTTGATTCTTTTAGAAAAGGTTTATTATTAAGCCTCTAATACTGCAGCACCTTGTAAAATGCATCCCAAATGGCTAAGCCCACCATCTATTCATCTAAGATCCTGTGGGCACTTAACTTAAAATTGTAGAGATTATGCCTAATAACCTACTTGTATGCTCAGCTTACGTGCTATAGATTGTAGGGGTTCTGTGAGTAGTTCTCTAGAAATGTTATCTATGGCTGCCTTTTATCTGAATTTATTATGTCTAGCTGTATTGTGCAGAAGTCCATAAAGTAGTAGATAACTACTTTACTTCTAAGATATATATATACCTCATGGGATGTCCACAAGCTGGAATTTCTCCAGGTTCTATTTTGACACAAAATGTCCTTAAGCACTTGGGTCTGGCTTCTGAATTGTGGCTGTCTTAGCAGTCTAGAAATTATTGTAATTTGGTGAACAAATCATGTGCAAGAGAAGTTTAATATGACATTGAATTAAAATAAAATTAATATTAGTATAAAGGTAGTTGAGGGAAGTGGAGCTATAAAGGTCCTTTAGATTTTTCACTTTAACAATCTGTTTTCAAGGATGGAAAGCCAAGATGATAAACTTGTCTTTAAACTAAAACCTGGAGAGTTATTACCAGTGTCAGGCTGGAAACAACATTTATTGGCTGCCCATGAAAATATCAACCTAGTACCTTTCATGGTGAAAGGGTCTAGTGCACAGAATTGGTAGGTCTTAGAGAGAGAGTGTGTTAATCTACTTTGCTAATTAAATTCTGAGATTTTAACAGATTAAAAATGGCAGAATTTCCCAGTGTATTGCAAAATAAAAATACATGCACACATAGAATATTGGAGAGTAAGGTAACATATATTTTTATAGTTATTTAAAGTACAGTGGAATACGGGTTGATTTGTATATATTTGTGCTATATTTAATGTTAACATATAAATTAAATACTATAAAAATAATTTGAAGGACGAGAAATATACTTTTCCACAAGTCTCTGACACAAATATTCCGCAAACCTAAAATTGGTTGGAACATAAATGCTTAGGGGCAGATAGAAAAAAATATAGTCAATCGATTTCAGGATACAGTCTCATGGAACTTTTACTAAATATATTTTCTGAAGTTGTTTCCGTTACAAACAGTTCCTTGCAATGCTGTATAGCAATGATTGTTGAAAACTTCTTCCGTATTTTGAATTGAAAGACTATCATTTGTCTTTCATTACCCTGGAAATAGCACAAAATGGCTTTTGTTGTTCCTTTTACCAGTTTGTAATTACTAATTTTCAAGTTTGATATCTACTGGTTCTTCCAGGAAAGGTGAGTAAAAGGGGAAAAAAGCAATTTGCAGTTATTTAAGATGTAATGCCTGAAATAATGGACACTTAGTTTGTAATTCTGAGTTTAGAACTCAGTGGGAGGTCACTAAACTTTAAAATGACCATGTTAACTTAGTAAACAAATCTTATTTATTTAAAATTGCCACTCCGCTACACATTAACATTGTACCCTTGATCAGACTATTTGATTGCAGTCTCTCTTTCCTTATCTGTGAAATGAGGTTTACCATCATTCATAGATGGTATCATCTATGATGTCATCATAGATGGTATATCATGATATCTATGATACATCATAGATATTTTGTGATGTCAAATGAAATAATGGATGCAAATTTACAGCAGAGAATCTTATAGAGCATGTTTCATTTAAGTTAACAATAAGCTATCATTTTGGTTAATTGTACTTTTTTTGTTTTTAAGACAAGTTAGACATCTTCTAAGTCATATTGTACATAAACCACATTGAAATTAATGTTATTGTTTGAAAGTTAATATCTATTTGAAGAGAACTATATTTAGGTTTGTAGGAAAACTGCTTCTCTGCTCATAATACTTTTGATATCAAATATGTGGGTTTTCCCCACCAAGCAATTCTCCAGGTCTCTGGAGATACCATACGTGGGTGTCCTACAATCTAATTAGATTCTGATACCCAGCGTTAGCACAGACCCAACAGAGAAAGAGCTCAGTTCCACAAGACTGCCCTTGCTTCAAGCATCAACTGAAAGTAGTGAGTCCCCAGGTTACCCACACTTCTGTCTGACATGACTACAAATTGTGGCTTTCCAGAGCCCCTTCTTCAGCTTCCATAATTTACTGTAACAGCTCACAGAACTCAAGGAAACATTTTGCTTAACATTACCAGTTTATTATAAAGGATTCTATGAAGGATACTATGAATCCAGATGGAGATATGTAAAGCCAGATCTGGACTGATCCTGAACACAGTAGCTTATTCTCTGTAGAGCTGGATGTGCCACCTTCTGCACACATAGATGCATTAACCACTGTGAAAGCTCTGTAAACTACATCATTCAGAGATTTTATGAAAGTTGCATTACACAGGCATAATTGATTAAATTGAGCCATAGGTGATCAGCTCCTCTCCCCTTCACAGAGGTCAGAGGTGCAGCTGAAAGTTCCAACCCTCTAATTGTATGGCAACCACCCTTCATCCTGACGCTATCTAGACACACATCAAGAGTCACTCTATTAGCATAAACTCAGATATAATTGAAAGGGATTTATTATGAACAACAAAAGACACTCCTCACACCTGTCACTCAAGAAATTTCAAGGATTTTAAATGCTGTGTACCAGGACCCAGAGATGAAGATCAACTATATACTTCCTATTATATCACAATATCACAAGGTTGTTACGTGACAAACCAAGGAAATTCACATAAAAATGAATTTGTTAATTCAGAGGACCTTCTCATACACTAAGTCACTCCCATTAACCAATCCAGATTCTAATACAGATAATAATGACTTACAATGATTTGACTTACAATTTTTTGACTTTATGATGGTGCGAAAGTGATGTGTTCAATAGAATGTGTACTTTGAGTACTCATGTAATCCTTTGTTTTTCACTTTCAATACATTATTACATAATATATTCAATACTTTATTGCACAACAGGCTTGGTGTTAGATTATTTTGCCCAACTGTAGGCTAATGTAAGTCGTCTAAGCACATTTCAGTCAGGCTAAGGCAAGGTATATTGTTCTGTAGGTTAGGTGTATTTAATGCATTTCTGACTTATGATATTTTTAACTTACAATAGATTTATTAGATGCAACCCTATTGTAAGTTAAGGTTCATCTGTACTGGTTGAGCAGTACTTGTCTGGTACCATATCTGGAACTTACACTTATGTATTAGGTACTTTGTAATGTAATCCACGCACACACAGGTATAGTTGTTTCTTGGTATTCATGGGGATTCATTTCAAGACCCTCTGTGGATACCAAAATCCACAGACAGAATGCTCAAGTTTCTTATATAAAATGGTATAGTACTTACATATAACCTACAAACACCTTCCTATATACTGTAAATCATCTCTAGATTACTTATAATACCTAATACAATGTAAATGTGATGTAAATAATTTTTAATTATTATTCTTATTTTTTTGTAGATACAGGATCTCACTATGTTACCCAGGCTGGTCTCAAACTGCTGGCCTCAAACGATCCTCCCACCTCAGCTTTCCGAAGTGCTGGGATTACAGGCATGAGCCACCATGCCTGGCTTTGCAAATAATTTTTATACTGTATTGTTTAGGAAATAATGACAAGGAAAGAGCTGTGCATGTTCAGTACAGACACACCCGTACATTTCTGAATATTTTCCATGTGAGGTTGGTTTTATCCACCAATGCAGAACTCATGGATAAGGAGGGCTGATGGTATATACATATACATATACATGTACATATACATATACATATACACATACTCCTTAATCTTCGTAAGAAGATGTTATAAGGTAAGGACTCACTCTACTAAAGCACAGAGAATTTCAGTAACTTCTTCAAAGTTATTACACAGCTATTTTATGTGAAGTGAGATTTCACCTAACTTTAAAACCCATGTATTCCAGCTCTTATGGCTGTATTACAAAGCACCCTAGAACTTTAGTGGCTTAAAACAATGCTCAAATTTATTTTGCTCACAAGTCTGCAGCTGGGGCATGATCAAGTAAAATGTTGCTGCTTTGCATTTTTCTGCCTTCAGGTGACATTCACTCCCAATGGCTGACTGAGTCAGGAGTATAAGGCTATCCTGGTCTCAAGAGGCGTAACTCTGCAGTGTGGTTTATGCTCCAGAACTCTCCCTCTGTGGATCAGGCCAAGGCTGGGGTATAGCTCAGGACACATCTTTGTTTCCTCTCCCTTTCCTATTAGACTTTACTTCCTGACAGATTTATTCAAGAGTTCTCCCTCAGTAAATCACATGCTCCTGATTCACTGTCTTGGGCTCTCTGTCTATGAAACCCAATCCAAGACATGGGATTAAACTGCATGTAAAAAGATCAGGAAAATGAAATTATTAAAATAGATAAAGCAATAAAAAACTTTTCTTATTGGTAGTTTTTTCCAGGTATTATACTAATTCTTCCCTAATATTAATTAACTTGGCTCTAGAGATACATTTTTTTTTTTTATTTTCCAAGGTTTTATTAGAACATGTTCTTCACAATGCTTGGCATTGCCTTTGTTGTGATCTATGTACAAAAATCCAGGTGCTTGATTATCTCTTGCACTATTTGTTCAGTTAATTAATTTTACTTCTAGCCTCTTTTTTTCACATGTGAATCACAGGACACACTTTTTAAGGGAAAAAAAAAAAAAAAAACTTCCTTGTCTTTCTCAGCATCAGCAACAATTGGTATCAGAGACCCACCACAAGCATGTATTTAGACAGCTTTCTGTGGACTCTGCACTTTATATGTGAAGTTGAGGCTGAATACATTATTTTACAATATCAAATAATACTGGATGATTCAAATGGAATTTGAAAATAAATTAAAATTTTAGAAAATTAAGTTTACAAAACATGTAATGTGTATTTATAGAATCTAGAAGATATTTCCCAGAATGAAGAGGCAAGAGAAAGAACAAAGTGGAGACTCAGTACAGATGTATATAATAGCATATAATTTTGTTTGCCTTTTACTCTGAGGAAATATTTAAGTAGAAAAAGGTTTCCTAACTCCTTCCATGTTCTCTCTCATTCTAATGTCTATATTCACCGGGGCCAGGAAGCCAGTCCCTTCTTCCACCCACAGAGCATGTCACAATTCACAGCAAGACACTCTGAGAAGGCACCAGCACACAGAACCCCCTATGAAAAATCCAGCCTCACTGATTCAAAGTGCCTCTTCTTTGCTAAGAGTGGGGAAAAAAAAATATTTTGTGTAAAATGTATTTTAAACTTCACTTTTCTTCAGAGTCAAGACAAAGGAAGAAAGCTGATGATAAATAGCATCCATAAAGACTGAATGACGGTATTTTAAACCTTTAGTTTAGACTCATATTCTGAAACAGTAATTTTTAACTCACAAAATGAATTTCATCAATGACAGTATTTCACATCTCCCAGTTATGTTCATACTTTGAAAGAATATCTTCTTAACCTATAATGTGGCCAAACTTGGGAATTTTATTGAGCCAAAAATCTTTTTATGAGTAGGTCTCACTTAAAAAAAAAAAAAAAAGAAAGAGTTCTGGGAAAATGTGGGGGAAAAGTCACAGATGTACAAACCTTTTTTTGCTATTTTAAAAGAACCAAAATAAGTAAAAATAAGTGCAAATAGCAAAACATAGCAAAAATTAAGCCTAATGTTAAAAGCGTAGTTTGGAAGAAGAAATTTTGTCAATTAATGAAAGGTCCATTATCCACCCATCCAAAAATAATCTGGTGAGTGGACAAGACTCCAGTAACTAGAAACAGGAGGACTGGGAGTGGGTATAGGCAAACCAGAATAAAAAGGTCTAGCATGCTTTCTAGGCCAGTCAGGTGGGGTGCGGTGGGATTTGTTCCATAGGGGACATTCAGCAATTCTGGAGATGTATTTGATTGTCATACTGGGGACGGGGAGGGCACTAGTTATGTGTAGTGGATAGAGATCAGGGATGCAATTAAAGGATACACAGGAAAGTTCCCCGCCTCCAGCAACAAAGAGTCATCTGACCCAAAATGTCAACAGCGTGAAGGTTGAGAAAATCTGTTTTAGGCTAAACTCTTTGTCCCACCAAAAAAGAAAAAAAATATATTATGAAGAAACACTTCTGTATTCCAAAAAATAAAGATCATACAAATGCTTGCTTTCCTTTCTGAATTCAGCCATTTACCAAATTAGATTTGAACTCTGGGTTCAGAATCAGAACCATGTGATTCACATATGAGATCATCACAAGTGGACCAAATTATTTCAGAAATAGACATCAATCGTATTATACATTTGACCCATTTTTATTCCTGTTATCATGACATTGTTTCATTGGGTCACTACTTGCTCCATCGCTTCTGTGGTAGGGAAAATTTTTCTAGGTCAGCCAATTGTATACCTTTAGTAGCCTCAGAGGGGGCCCCTTCAAAGATGACAGTGTAATTATAACAATAAATTTCTTCCTAGGTCAGATTTATCTCTGGGTTTTTCCTTATTGGTTCTATCTCCTTTAAGGTGGGGTATATACACTTTTAAGAATTTCCCAGAATAACATTGGGTGGAAATTTCCCTAATTTATTTCCTAACTTCTTATTAGTGGTGGTCTTAATAGACCTGGGTAGGGAAATTTATTCAGAGAACATGTAGACTTCTCCGTATGATTAAGTATATTTGCATATATTAAATAAATTAAATATATTATTGTAAGAATTCCCTTGGCTGTAACATCCAAGAGCTCTGGTTGTTTCTGTGGGAAGCCAGTGTTGCAATTGTAGAGACATTTTCCTTGAGGGTTATGTAAAACTTGCAGTTGGTATTGTGAGAAGGTTAGGTTAGAGAACAGTTCCCAAGACGGTTGTAGTCCCTGATTTTTGAGACATGCCTTGGCCCAGGTAATATTACATTGTATACATCATGATCCTTGTATATACTTATTGATAAGTGATCAGGAATGAGACCCATGGTCAGGTATGCTTGGTCTCTTAGTGCAATTTCTTTCCGCCTCAATAAATAAGTCTTGTCTGGAGTGGGGGAGATCATTGTAACTAATAGGAAAAGGGCCAATATTTGTAAAGGCTTAAACTGTTGGCAGACTTCACATTTATAATTATCCCAGGGATTGGAATGAGCTATAGTTTTATTTATCTCTGTAAATCCCAGAGGGGTTGTTGGTATTGCCTCTGGATTTTTAGTTTAATTGCACCAATGATGAGCTTCATGATTGTAACATTGGGTACACATTATTGCTGGGCATTCTTCAAATGAGACTCAGTAGGTAGTGGCTCTTTTTGTTTGAAGGCACTGGTTAATTAGAGTTTTGTGTGAGTTGGAGTAAAAGTTGGCCCAAAGATAGAGTTTAGAAGACATTTAGGAGTCTCATATGTTGAATTTTCTAGTTTATAGCCTGTTACTTACTGTCTTAAATGTGTTTTAATTTTTGTTCACCTTGATATTAATTTTAATGGGCTTTTTGTTTGACTTAATTTGTTGTATGTCTGTTACATTCTCCATTATGGAACTTAGAAAACATTTTTTATTAGCTTCTTTAAAAAGTGTTTTTAGGTAAGAGTAGTTTATTCCAAATATTTGGTTCATTTCTTCTCTGATCTTCTGTAGCAATCTTGTCCCCTTCCAATGGACCCTATGCTAAATACTGTTTATTTTTCTATTTCTATTTCCTATGTGCTTTTAGAACAGTACTCTCTTTGGATTCTCTGAAACACTTACAGTACCAAGTCCTTAACCACATTCATTAAAGTTAACGGATAACAGGATTAATCATGTGCTTAAAAGTAAAAGAAAAAAAAACCAACAAGATTATATGAAATAATTACATGATTATATAATAAACCTCTGTATAAAATAATAGAAATAAAATTAATAATTATTTTGCTCAGTCCATGTAGTTATTTGAGAACAAGTACACATAAGTAATATTTAATAAGCAAGGATATATTAAAATTTGAGACAAAATGCTAAGAAAATAAGAAATTAAACTAGCAAATTTCAAAAACTGGAATAAGGCAGGCTTCTTTTGTGGAGAAAAAAATAAAATAACTTAGAGGGCAAAATAGTAAAGGGAAAGCCAGAACAGTGGGACTCCAGCTGCAACATCCTGTAGAAAACCTTGCCTTATTAAGCTAATTGGTTTCTGTTTGCTTCTTCACTTGTCCCCAGGTGCTTTCTTGCTCTGCTCCACAGGTGGTCCTAGTTCTTCCTGAAGGGTGTGAGTGCTCTACTCAGTGTGTAGTAAGTACTCAGTAAAAGCTAACTTCCTAACTGCCTGGAGCTGAATTGACTTCCACAACAATGCTACAGAATTGCTAAAAAGGGAATACAGCCAGGTGGGTCACCTCCTCTTCCCTCTATTATCTGAGATCTTTTATTGGTTTATACAGTGTGAGTGTGACCAATTGAAATTAACAAGAGCAAAGGAGGAAGGCGCTAGTTCTTATTAAGAAAATTAAAAACAAAACATCTTTCCCAGTCTGCCTTTACATCTATTTATATTATGTCATACACTATCTCCACTGCAAACATAAATTTTCAAGTAATAATAATAATATAAAAGTTGGATGACTGTGTATTTTACTATCAATTGTAAGTATATATTTTTTCAATTTGGCATTCTGTTAAATTTCATGATTAAAAAAATGTTGTTTGTAGAATTCATTGGTATGCTCAAAAGATAATCTCCACAGAATTCATCTTCTGAATAAAACTATTTTCAAAGAAGTCTAGTTCCTGATGCGACACTATAAAAAGCTTTGGGTATTACACAATATATATTGGCTCTTGTACATGGACTTCAGGGTATAGAATTGATATTATGCAAACATTTGATTTTTGAGAATGAGAGCTTACAAATAAATAGATTTATATTTCACTTTTTCTAGGTGTCTTTCTAATACTACCTATAAATTATATTTTTAGGATTCTGAAAAGCAACTTTAATTGGGGTTATACTGTGTTAAGGTAAGTGCCCATGAGTTTATTTCATGTAGTTCAAATATAGTATTTTTACTCTCAAAAAACATTATTTAATCATGAATATCTTTTATTTTAATCTTTTATTTTTATTGCAGCTATAGATTATAAAATAATTTATGATAGAAATTTTATGCAGTGAATTTTTATGTCTCCTAGCTACCTTATTTGATATTCCAAAAATGTATTCTATATTTGAGTACTGCAAACACCATCTAGATAGAAGTCTTCTTAGAATAGATCCAGATTGTTTGACATTTGGTTGTTCTTTATTTTGATAAAAGTGGTGCATGGAAAAAAGTTTAGCTTTAAAAAAATTGGCAAGTGGGTTTAGAAAAAAGTTGATTTGGCTCAAGGGTTTGGTCAAGTTTAAGTATTAGACAAAAAAGCTAGGATTGATAATAGAAATAGCAAGAGGTTATTTTCTTCATTTCACCAGTGTTTATAAAAAGATCAGTTTTCACACCGGTACTTGCTGAACAAAAATTAATAATTTCACACATTCCATTTACTCCAGGAAGGAACCACAGGAGCCCAGTGTTTCTGAAAGTGGGGTTCTACCAGCTCTGTACTATTTAATAATAAGATAGTATATAGATTTGAGTGCAAATTCAACTTTTGGGTATCCCAAATAAACTAGAGCTAATAGCTAAATAAATAAATCAGTTTCAATACCTTAGATGATTTCAACAAAATTTCTTCAGCTGGTTGAAAAAATTGCTGGGGAAATTGTAGCTAAGGTTTCTAAAATGTAATTGGGTATGTCAAAACGAATCATAACAAAATGTACAACTGTGAAGATTTATGCTTTGTACCAGGCATTCCTAATACATGGAATATTTACAGAGAAAAAGACTTCAGTGTCAGTTATGAAATTGTAGGTAGAGGAAAATTCATTTATTTATTCTTTTATGATAGCACATTCTAATGGTTTTAGCTATATGAGAGCATTTTTAATACAAAGGCCATGATTTATATGAACCATGCATGAGTCTGGAGTGATAAAATGTAATTTTCAATATGCTAATGCTATGCTGTACTGCCTAGAACACAGTGATCCCATAGAAATATAATGTAAGCCTTACATTGGAATGTAAAATTTTCTAGCAGCCACATTTAAGAGTAAAGAAAAACAGGTGAAATTAATTACAATGTCATATTTTATTTAATCTATCATATCCCAGAATATTAGTTTTTCAACATATAATCAATATAAAATAATTACGAGATTTTACACTTTTTTTGTACTTCTAAATCTAGTGTATATATTCCACTTACGGTACATCTCAGTCTGGACTAGCCACATTCAGGTGCTTAATAGCCACATCTTGGATATTATGGGCTTAGAAAAATACCTATACTCTTAAACTGAATTTAGTAGAATAATTATCTTCATAAAATCATATGTATCTATTAGATTCTTAAAAGGCAAAAATATAACAAATCTGGTTTTGTAGATCTTAATTGGCTTGTATTTGTGATTCCGGAATTGGACAGCAGTCAGGACCAAAAATCATTCAGAATGTTTCACCTCACAAGTGCAGGTTTTATTAATAGCTAGGGACAAGGAAGTGACATAGAAAAAGCAGAATGAGGTACAGCCAGATCAGTCGGTTAAAGCTCAGCATTTGCCTTACTTGAATGTGGTTTGAACAGCCTGCTGGCTGCCATGAACTGAAGCTAGGTTGCTGTGATTGGCTGAGACTCAGCTATTTGTTATAAAGGTAAATTCCGAAGATAAGTTCTCAGCTTGTTTATATACCACGTTAGGTTGCCGTTTATTTATGAGGACTTTTACTGAAGCTTCTAAAGCTCAAACTTAGTTCGCTTTAACAACAACAATTATTAGAATTAGAAATTTAGTCATATAGCTGGGATATATCTCTGTGATACTTAGGTAATGATTCTTCAAAATCAACTTTTTTCTAGTAAAAATGCCTTATTTGTTTACAAAAAATGAGAATTGAAATGTATAATTTCTGAGTATCATTTTATATTAATGAATTAATACTATAAAAAAAACCTTTTCTCTCTAGTGTAAATTAGTTGTCTCAATATTTTTTTAATGCATAAAATGGATATATGGTCAAACATTTTTATGGGAGACTATGCCTATGATTGAAATTTTATGAATCTACATGTATCTCCTCTGTTTTACAAACACTGAAGCTCTGTAGCATCCATGCTCCAGGAGCACTAAACAGTTATCTTATTTATTTGCTCCTTTTCTGTCACAATATCTTATCTTACCAAATGACACTCTAATCCCTTAACTTTTCTATCACCACACACCATGAGATAATGAGCTGACCTCTCTCTGAATATGTAGTCTAAGTCAGACATAACACCGAATATTTGCTAGTGGGAAAAGTGGATAATGGGAACGTTCAAGAGATAGGCAATGTACTTGGACAGGGACAAAGTAAATGTGGGTGGTCAAATACTCTCTCCTCAGGGAAGTGCCCAGCAGGAGGCAGAAATCCTGAGTACTTATTTAGATCACCTTAATGACCATTAATCAATGGGTTTGGCTAAAAACAAACAAATACACACCCCCATCCTAAATAGTTATCCTTGATATAAGGAAAGGGAACTTGAGACAGTTGATAGCAAATTCTTCATCACATGGTTAAGGTTCACAGGTCAAATTTATTAAGTTAATTTTATTGACAATGATTAAGTTCTTAAATTCGAAAGTTTAGAATCACCATAAACCCATGATACTATTATGTCATGTAAACATGCTCATTTTGTCCCAATAGTGCAGATGTCTGCTGTTAACCATTTTAATTGCTGTTATGTTTTAAGTGTTTGTACATTATTTGAAAGTGTAAGTATTCTATTATTTTATAGTTTATTAAGCACGAAGCACACATTCAGTTATAGTTGTAATACATGGGTCAAGAATCAGTACCCTCATTTTGAAAGTGATAATTATTCTTCCCTGTTATCTATTCCAAAGCAGAATGAAATGAAAATTAGTTAGTGGCAGCCCTTGAAAAAGTTTTATTCAAGCATTATGGCTTGAAAAAGTAACAGTTAATGCTATACCTAAATAAGAAAAATGTATGGTAGTACCATATTAAAACATGCAGTGAAGGAATGTATTAACTGTCCATTTTAAGGCATGACTAATAAAATTAAAATATAAAACATAAGGGTAATTTTATTATGAAGCAACACTATTTATTTGTCCCACATATTTCATAGTATCTTTGATATATGTTTATTAACAAATTCCATATAGTGAAACTACCATGTGAGAAAAGAATTAACATCAACTAGTAGGTATCACAAATGCATTAATGGTATATACATTCATAAAAATTGAGGCTAACTTATATATCATAAGAATAAAATATTTGCAGTTTAGCTTCTAAATAGAAAAAATCTCAGAGAAATTGTTTTAAATATATTATAATGTTTTAAACCTATGTCTGTCTCATGTCCCAGTTTCACCAGGGTCCTCAAAGCTGCATGAGTCTTACCTGTAAAGAGGACCCAGAGGCTCACAACATGAAATGACTCTGGGATGTGTAAAATGCATTGATCTACAAGAGACACTGAAATCATCTAGTATAAAACCTTCACTTCATAGATAAAGAACAGTAGGTAATTTTTGCCAAATTACATGCCTTTATACTCATAAGGTCTACATTCATTTTTTTTTTTCTATTAAAGAATAATTTCACGTTTCCTTTGGGAAATTTGTCCCTCTGTTATCAATGCATGTGTTTCTTGGTGGCTAAACTACCCAGCTAAGAAAAGGAATATGATTAATTGACTTAGGTCATTTTTGCGGCCACAGTGATTTAACCAGGCAGAGGCATATTTTGTAACAGTGATAGTCAGGGTCAGGTCTGTTGTCCTACTTTCTGTTAAAAGGAAACATTCTCTCTTTTTCTACTGGGCTTCAGGTTATGAATATGTAAGATCTGAAGTTCTTGTGGTCATAATGCAAATATGCCAGGGAGAACTAGTTTGAGAAGGAAGACAATATTGAATTGCTGATCCTGCAGGTTTTCATTAGTCCAACCACTGCTCCATGAGGCTTCTCTGTTCCCAGTGTGCTTGGCTCCAGTCCCATATACTGACTTTCTAATAAGGACAGGAAATCCATTTTGGTTTTGACTTAATAGAGTTTGAATTTGGCTTTCTGTCACTTTTAATTTCAGAAGTCTTAGTTGATTAAGTATGTTAAAAATTACAAATATTTCCAAGGTCAAAGTCTTAAAATGGCCCCAAATTTAATTTTATGTGGGGGCTCAGTGTAGGAACCAGAATCTTCTCTCCTAGCTTTCAGTTTACTGTTTTTACCTCTATAAAATGTTGTATTCCTCAATTATCCTGGAAGCTTCTGGAGAATGAAATGTTGGCTACATAGGGAGTTTTGCCATGGCACCCGGGTGTCAGGGTTTAATTAGTTCATCTATTGAATGTACCTTTCCAAAAAGGAGAAAATATCCATGGAATATCAAAATGATATCTAAAAAGTAGATTTTTGGGGGATCTTCTGGAATTAAAAATACCTTTTAATATGAAGGGAATAATAGTAAACTAAGAAATAAAAGACAAATTCAGAAAGTTTATGAATGTGTAGTATGAGAAAAAATTTTAAACTTTATAAACTATTGAGATTTGGGGGGTTTTATTATGACATCATATTTTAGCTTAAGCTGACAGACTCAGAAAATGAAATGTCCAAAACTGAATCCCTCTATCTTCTCTGAAAAATCTTTACAACCTATACACGGCTTTATATCACATTATTCAATATGGAGTCTGTATCATGGCTAAAACTTACCTGTGAAGTTTCAGGCAATTGCAAAGACTTTACCAGATAGGATTCATGGAAGAAAGCTGCCCTCCCCACACCACGTGAGGCACAGAGAGTGCACTGTTGTCTCTAAAGAGAGTTGTAGTTAGGAACTCTAGATTGCTTGGCTGCCCATGCTCTTACACCTTCATTCCTAGGCTAAGTGCCTTCATTTGGAGGTCTTTTTGTCTGGGAATCTTTTTCAGCCTCCATCAACAGTAAGATGATCCTCAAGTCTATGCTGATTTACCTGACCCTTGCCTGCAGGCATTCTATGGAAGAAGAATTGAAACATTGAAGAACCAACACATTCTCCTATTTAGCTTCTTCCTATGCTATTGAGTGATTAAAGACTTGATTTTTTGCTTTCATTTTGGTTTGTTATCTTAATTACCCTGACACCACACAGCTCAGTTTTCTCCAGTTCAGTTCTGCTCAAAACAGTCATCAAGTTATTACTTTACTTTATTTTTCTTACGCACACATCCGATCCATCAGAGAATAATATCGGAATACATTCATAAGGTGATTGTGATCATTTTCATCATTTCTGCTGCTGTCACCGTGGACCTTGGCAATATCATCTCTCACCTGGATGGGTGTAACTGTAGCCCTACTGTTCTCCTGGTTCCTACTGTTGTCTAACTATGATCTATTCTCAAAATAGCAGCCAGAGTGATCCTGTGAAAATTTCAGCTCATGTTACTTCTTAGATCAAAACCCTGCAGTGATTTCTCAGTTTTCTAAAAGTAAAAGCTTACATCCTTACAATGACTTATGAAGCCTTAAGTGGTCAACAGTGTGTCCCCTGCCATTTCCCTGACCTTGTCTTTTACTTCTTCTATTCCCCTGCTTCAACATCTGCCCTTTGAGACAACTGCCTTGCTAATTTCTTCACCTTCTTCAGATCTTTATGCAGATGCCACTTCTCAATGAGTCCTAATCCAGTCACTGTATTTAAAATTGCAACATAGCTATCCCAATCCCTTACACTTGGTCCTCCTTACAATGCTCTCTTTCTCTTATATTTTTCAATGTGTCTTTTTCAATTACTTTGTATATTTTAATTATTGATTATGTTTATTATTTCTTTTTACCACCCAAGACAGAGGTTGCAGTGAGCCAAGATCGCTACCCAAGATGGTAAGCTTCATGCAGGTAGAAATTTTGTTTTCTTCCCTATGTTATGTTTTGTTCACTAATGAAGCTCAATTCCTAGAACAGATATTAGCATAGAATAAGTACTTGATAAATATTTTTAAATAAATTATTTAGTTAAAATTTTATCTGCAAACAAACAAAACATGATGAGGCTGCTCTGGATTATGATTTGATAGCCTGTAGTTATCACTATGTTCTAGATACTTTCTGTGTTACCAATATCCCCCAGATGACCATATGCTATGCCAGCATGTGACTCCTTGAATTAAGAATCATGTCATTCTCAAGTCATTTTCCTATCATCTTCTCTTTCACACCCACTCACTAGATTAAAGTTTAGCGGTTCTTCATTATTTTCTTAAAGGCCATGCTAGATTGCAGAGCAACTCGCTAAGCCAATAACAAACAAAGGCTTACAAGGCATAACATACCACCTGTAATAGGTCGTGTTTAATTTTCAGAGCTCCTTCATTGTCTAACTCAAAGGAAGCTTTGTGAAGCAATTTAGATCAATAGTACAGGGACAGATGGGTCACATTTTGAAGAACTAAGGCTTTTTAGGCATGCCTCCAGTCATAACTTATTAGCAAGTTACATATAAGAAAAGGTATGGATAAGCAAATAGCATGGATGATTAAAGTTTTTTCTTTTTTCATATTAGAGGAACATACTTGGTATTTTGGATTGCTTTTTAGTGAATCATTTCACATAGACCAATGGGCATTGGTTAGTTAGTTAGTTAGTTTTGAAACTGAACCTTACTCTGTCGCCCAGGCTGGAGTGCAGCCTGGCTGCAGTGCGAGCTCCGCTTCCTGGGTTCACACCATTCTCCTGCCTCAGCCTCCCAAGTAGCTGCGACTACAGGCACCCACCACCACCACGCCCGGCTAATTTTTTTGTATATTTTTAGTAAAGACGGGTTTCACCATGTTAGCTAGGATGGTCTCGATCTCCTGACCTTGTCATCTGCCTGCTTGGGCCTACCAAAGTGCTGGGATTACAGGCGTGAGCCACCGTGCCCGGCCCCCCAATGGGCATCTTAATGTTAAATATATGAATGTCAGGGAAATGTATCCATGTATGTGAGACTTCAATATTTTATTAATAATATCTATGTATATATGCACAAATATATGTATATATGTTATAAAAAATAAAAGGATATCTATTCTATTTATTTTAATTATCAAGTAATACAAATTTAATGAAAAGTTAGTTTGGCCAGATGGAAAGATGGAGGATCTAAGATAAAGTTAACTCCGTATTTCCCGTTCCAATTTTAAAATAATATTTTAGGGCCAGGCGTGGTTGCCTATGCTTGTAATTCCAGTACTTTGGGAGGCCAAAGCGAGTGGATCATGAGGTCAAGAGAGGGAGACCATCCTGCCCAACATGGTGAAACCCCGTCTCTACTAAAAAAATACAAAAAATTAGCCGGGCACGGTGGCGCATGCCTGTAGTCCCATTTACTCAGGAGGCTGAAGCAGGGGAATCGCTTGAACCCAGGAGGCGGAGGTTGCAGTGAGCCAAGATAGCGCCACTGCACTCCAGCCTGGGTAACAAGAGTGAAACTCCATCTAAAAAAAAAAATATTTATTTTAACTTAATAATCATGGTTTAAACTAGTATATTATAAAAGTTGGCAACTTGGAAAACATTATGATCGATTTTGAAATTATGAAGATTTGCAAAATGCTTTGAACAGCAAATTAGATGCATGTAAAATGTCTGGAGTATCTTGTCCACTGTATTGGGATCTATGGTAAATAAAGAGATTACAGGCCGGGCGTGGTGGCTGACGCCTGTAATCCCAGCACTTTGGGAGGCCGAGGTGGGCGGATCACAAGGTCAGGAGATCGAGACCATGGTGAAACCCCGTCTCTACTAAAAATAGAAAAAATTAGCCGGGCGCAGGGGCGGGCGCCTGTAGTCCCAGCTACTCGGGAGGCTGAGGCAGGAGAATGGCGTGAACCCGGGAGGCGGAGCTTGCAGTGAGCCGAGATTGCGCCACTGCACTCCAGCCTGGGCGACAGAGCGAGACTCCGTCTCAAAAAAAAAATAAATAAATAAAAGAGAGATCTTTTCAGGATATTTTATACATTTAAGGAAAAAAAAAAAGATTTTTTTTTTTTTTTTTTAATGCTGTTGTAGTCCTTAGAATGCAGTGAAGGTCACTGCAGTAAAAATGTCTCTGTTGATTTAGATAAATGTGGCCTCATTCCAATATATTCTGTTTTTTCTTTCATCCAACTGAAAACCTACCAGAGGTTTTTACTGTGGTTGTCAGACAGAGCACAAATATTTCATAAACCATAGTGGGCTTATTAAGTTGGCACCAATTTTAGCCTTTAGGGCACTTTACTTCATGATTTTAAAATGCTTTGCCCCCTCCCTTCTTTATTATGGGACACAAAATACAGATGCTCCTGTTTTAAAAGCCTAATGTTAGTGATATCTCCTAATTCATGCACTGGTTGGTACTAGTACACAAATTTGAGGTTTTAGACCATATTGCAGGAATGAAAGTGGATATGGGAGATGTGATCTAGATAAATAGTTTATATTTAAAGGGCCCTCAAGCAAATTGTTCCTTTAAAAATTTGATGATTCTGATATTTAATTTATTCATAGGCTGTCTGTTTGTCAAAATAAGATAAATAAGAAAAAAGCAGGTATAAAAATCATGTAACAAAATTACTTTGGAACTTAAAAATCTTTTTTTGAGGGTTTTTGTAAGCCAGACACTGTTAGATAATCTTAAAATCTATTCAATCTTTAATATTTATGAGAACCCTATAGTTGGGAGGTGATTACTGTTACCATTTTACAAACCAGGAAAATTAGATAACTTCCTCAGAGTTTCAACTCTAGTGAATATAGAAAGTGGGATTTAAACATAGATACAATGGTTCTGGAGTCTATACCTTTAACCACTGTATCATTATTAATGTGGATAAAATGTAAATAAAGAGATAAAATAAAATTAATAATCAATGGCAGAAAGTTGGAGGTAAAGGTCTTAAAGTAAAAAGATGCACTGATCATTAGAAACTAGATTAAAAATAAAATGTATAAAGTATTATAGAAATTGCAAAACAAGCTTTGGAATAATAAAAAGTGACAGCTCATAAGCATTAAAATTTTATTTGAATAGGATCACTAACAGGAAATAGACTCTGTTAAGGAATAAAACTTGTTAAAAGAAAGAAAGCTTAGTGAGGGAGCAACATGAAATGTAAGTCTTAACGCACTGGTCCAATTCAGAAACAGCAACAAAAAATCACCTTATTAGTCAGGATTTCAACTGTCTGCCTGGTTCTTTCATTCACTCTGCATGCATGAATTCCTTAATTATATTTCCAATGATGTTTTTCACGCCATAGTCACTGGGGATTCAGGGATAAACAAAACAGACCACAGTTCTTACCCTCACTGAGCTTATGTTATTTTTGAAAGAGGCAGATAATAAACACATTCATAAGTAAAACAAAGTGTATTAGATGCACGCTGCAGGGAGAAATAAAGCAGCAGAGGAGGGGAGAGCTGGGGCATTAAAGATTTAAGTGAGGTGATTAGGTTAGATCTCCCCAAGTAGTTGGTACTTGAGGAAAGATCTGGAGAAGCCATTCGATTATCAGGGAGAAGACTATTTCAATCAGAAAGAACTGGAGATGCAGTTTTCCTGAGCCTGGAGTGTGCCTAAAGTTCTTCAAAGAAAGCAGAGACACAGATGAACCTAGAGGACGATATGCAAAGTGAAGTAAGTTAGGCACAAAGAGACAACGTGGAACCTAAAAGTCCAACACATTGAAGCAGAGTAGAATGGTGGTTACCAGAGGCTGTGAGGGCAGTTGAATGGGAAAAGAGGGAGACTTGGGTCAATGGGTACAAAGTTA
Source organism: Macaca nemestrina (assembly GCF_043159975.1). Classification (NCBI taxonomy): domain Eukaryota; kingdom Metazoa; phylum Chordata; class Mammalia; order Primates; family Cercopithecidae; genus Macaca; species Macaca nemestrina. Next base: position 59,599,003 of record NC_092127.1, on the reverse strand, counting down.
CAATTACAGAGGTGGAATAAATCTGGTGTTCTATTGCACAGCAAAGTGACATAGTTAATAATAATGCATTACATATTTTAAGATAGTTAAAAGAGAGAATTTTCAATGTTCTCACCACAAAGAAATGGTATATATTTGAGGTGATGGATATGCAAATTAGCCTAATTTGATCATTCACAATGTATACATGCATCAAAACATCACATGGCACACCAGAAACACATACAATTATCATTTGTCAATTTAAAACAACAAATATATTAAATATATAAATAATTTACAATTACTTGAAAAAAAAAGGTCAGAGGCCAATACGTCTAAAGCAGCAGAGGCTGTGTGGCTGCTGTAACAAATGGCCGCAAATGGGGTGACTTAAAACAACATAAATGCATTCCTTACATTTCTGGAGGCTCCAATTCTGAAATCAAGGTGTTAGGTCAAACTCCCTCTAGAGCAAGGGGTCCCCTTCTCCCACACCACGACTAGTACCAGTCCCTGGCCTGTGAGGAACCCAGCTTCACAGCAGGAGGTGTGTGGTGGGCAGACCAGCATTACCGCCTGAGCTCACCTGTGGGATCAGTGGCAGCAGCAGATTCCCATAGAAGCGCAAACCATATCGTGAACTCCACATACGAGAGATCTAGGTTGTGCGCTCCTTATGAGTATATAACTAATAGCTGCTGATCTGAGGTTCTGAGGTGGAACAATTTCATCCTGAAACCATCTCCCCCAACCCCAGGGAAAAATCGTCTTCTACAAAACCAGCCCCTGGTGGCAACAATGTTGGGGACCGCTGCTCTGTAGGCCACAGGAGAGATTCCATTCCTTGCCTCTTCTAGATTATGTTGTCTGTAGGTGTTCCTTGGTTAGGAGCTACATCACTCTGATCTCTGCCTGTCTTCACATCACCTTTTTCTCTGTGTGTCTCTCTCAAAACTCCCTCTGCCTTTCTCTTATGAGGATACATAGGATTGCAGTTTTTACACAGATAATCCAGGATAAGCAGATCCTCTTATGATGTTTAAAACTCATGCGTTCCAGAGATTTGAGGTGGATACATTTTGGGGAGCCGTTTTCCAGTTTACCACAAAGACCAATTTGACTAAAGGCAAAGCGAATGAGGAAAGATCAGGGAAGGCTGGGAAGAGGGGCTGGGGTTATAGACAAGATTACATGGGCTTTTGCTCTGGGTGAGATAGAGCCACTGGATGACTTTGGGAAGATGCCTGATGTCATTTGACCTTTTAAAGGAACACACTTTGGGCTGTGGAGAGAAAAGGTCAAGAATGAGAGTAGAAGCCAGTTACCAGTTTGGAGTTCTATTGCTTTAATCTGTGTTGCATTCTACATGGCTGGGAAGTGGTAGAAATAGTGAGAATAGTTGGATTCCAGATATTATTTAAAGGAAGTGCTGATTTATCAAGGACTCTGGCTGTACTTTTAAGCTGAGGAACCATTTTGCTGGAGATCTTTAAAAGTGTTGCTTCCTGGGAAAATATCCTCAACATTGGATATATTAGCAATATTAGGGAGACTGTGGTCTTTTCCCAGTGGTGACAGTAACCCAAGCTCATATTTACCAATATATATGAAGACTCTTAATTCAAACATTGTAGCTGACTTCCCCTTGGAGAATCCACTAGGAAGTACCAAATCTCCCATGTCTGTAGATTAAGCTAGTAAATGGGCATTCAGCATTGAGTGAACCAAACAAATTCAGAATTCCAAACCATTTGTTGGGGGGAAAAAGAAACAAACTAAAAATCCAATGTTTTTAAGGAATAGGGCTGGATAGGACGTTACCAGTAAGAATAGAGCATCATAAGGATCTTGCTTTAGCTTAGAACACTGTCAGAGCAAAGAAAATAAATGCTGCAGAGCAAAACTGCAAACTGCAAACTGGTGGTGTGCTAGTGGAATGAATTTGTTCCCACAGATTTGTTATGTTTATACAGCAAAATGTTTGAATTTGAATTTGTTGTCAACATTTAGAAATTGGGCATTTTCATATAAAAATCAAAATTCTCATGTAAAAATCTGTATTTCCAGCTTGAGAAATGAAAATATCGAGCAATAGTTGCCCACGCTCTTATATAACCGTAATATATTGGGGCCTTGTAAAAGTGCCCCCCATGTAGAAACCTCCAGGTTCTCTTTCTTTCCTCCTTATTTTCCTTAATGAATTTATCTTGAAAGCTCTGCCCTCCAGTTCCAATCTGGCTGCTTACTAAGACCCACTGCACAGTTGGCATCTTGGGATGTTCCTTCTTCATCCTGAGAATTCTACTCACCTCTCACCCTTATTATGTGCCTCATTTCGAGGATTCCAAAACACATTTCCTAGCTTATTTTCTCATTTGGTGGAGCACATTTGCAGTATTTGGAGAACCAACTACAAAGTTTGGAGACAGCACAGTCCACGCAAGACCACCCTCACTTTTAACACCAATTATAAGTTTGGAAAGTTCCCAAAGCAGTTTTTACAATTTGCTAGAAGGAATTGAAAAACTTATTGAAAGCCATTTTACTCATGGCTATGGTTTATCACAGGGAAGGAATACAAATCAATATCAGCCAAAGCAAAAAGCACATAGGGCAGAGTTTGGGGACATACCAAATGCAGAACTTTCTTGTCTAATCCTTGTGGAGTGAGGATGCATTACTTTCCATGCACTGATGTATGACAACATGCGCGGAGGATTGCCAACAAGAGACGCTCACCTGAGCCTTGTCGTTCAGCTTCTTTTTTGGTTTCATTACATAGGTATGATTGATGAATTAATCGTACATGTAGTTAATTTCAGTCTCTAGATTGATTGCTATCTATCTTACGGACCAAAACCCTCAACATAAATTATCTTGTTTTCACTGGATGGCTAGCCACACCCTAAATCCCACTGTTAGACTGTGCTGCATGTTCCAAGGCCCATAGACAGACAGAAACATTTCTATCAGGCATAAAATCTCAAGATTTCAGACATTACTTTCCAAAAGCTTAGGGCAAAACCCAGAAAATCTCTTGGGGAAAGGCTTCATTCTTTACTACATACTATTCTACAGTAACTGTTTAAGAGTGGTACTTGGGAGTAAAAAAATATATAGAAAATCATTAAAATGTATAATGATTGCTAATTTGGCAAGATAAAAAATTCTATTCTCTCCCTCTACCCAAACAAACATACATTTTTCACTCAGAAGATATTGCTTTAGATTTTAATGATGTTTTAAGAATTCTGATAATGTTCTGAGTCTTGATCAATTATAAATGACTTGCTTTTAAAATTTTCTCTACATTCCAGTATTTTGAAATTTAACGATTAGGAACCTTCAGGTCTTTTTTATTAATTCATTTTATTAGGATTTAATTGGAATAAAAAAACTTAGAATCTTGTGTTCTTAAGTTCTGAAATACTTACTTGTATTACTTCCTTTATTACTGTGTCTTCTTCATATTCTTGTTTTGTTTTGTTTTGTTTTTGAGAGGGAGTCTCACTCTGTTGTCCAGGCTGGAATGTGGTAGCATGATCTCAGCTCACTGAAACCTCCACCTCCCGGGTTCAAGCAATTCTCCTGCCTCAGCCTCCTGAGTAATTAGTATTACAGACGCATGCCACCATGTCCAACTAATTTTTGTATTTTTAGTAGAGACGGGGTTTCATCATGTTGGCCAGCCTGGCCTCAAACTCCTGGCTTCAAGTGATTTGTCAGCTTCGACCTCCCAAAGTGCTGGGACTACAGGCGTGAACCACTGCGCCTGGGCTTTTTCAGATTCTTTATTTTCTTTTTTTGGAATTCCTATTCAGGATATTAATTTCTGAAATTGATCATCTAATGTTAGGTGTTTTTCCTTATATATAAAAATATATAATTTTTAAAAAATCAGTGCTTAAAACAATAAATTTTAAATTATGCAGGAATCTTTGCAAACTGAAGTTAAATACTCCATTAAATTTTCTGTAAAGTTTGTGAGAGGTGAGGGTGTGTGTGTGTGTGTGTGTGTGTGTGTGTGTGTGTGTGTGTGTGTGTGTTTGGAGAGACAGAGAGAAGAACAAGTGAGTACCTCCCAGGGTCTCCTCAGGCCACACTGAGAGTCTCTTTTCTATTCGGCTATAACACATCATACACATTACTATGGCCAAAACACTGCACTGTTTTTTCACACTTGTAGTACTTGTACATATTTATGAGGTATAGAATGATATTTAGATAAATGTATATCATGCATAATGATCAAATCAGAGTAATTAGCACATGCATCACCTCAAGGCTTTATATCTTTGTTTTGCAACATTCAAAATTCTCTCTTTTAACTATTTAAAGATGTATAATAAATTATTAACTATGGTCACCCTACAGTGCTATAGATCACCAGCACTTCTATTTCTTCTATATAATTTTCTATCTATTAACTAACCTCTCCCTGTCCTCCCCTCACTCCTACACTTATCAGTCTCTAATAACCACATTTTTTTTTTGCATTTGTAAATACTTGTTGAGCATTTATTGTGTGCCAGAAGCTAAGTCTGGCCCTGTGGATTCACTACAAGTTAGGCATGGCCCAGTTCCTAGGGAATCCAACCTTTGTATTAAACTTGTCATTTAATAAATTTAAAAAATGGCATTTTTTGAGGGGGTTTTGGAAAAGACTTTTTATTCAATTCCTCCATAGAGAGCTTTCTAAAATAAATTTCTACTATCATAGTTTTATTTCAAGAGTATTTTATTTGCTTTCTGAATGTTCCTTTTATAGCATCCTGATTTTGTTTTAGTGTCTCAACATCTAAGTTGTTAAATCTAGAACTCTTAAAGTTTTTTTTTTTTTTATTTTGTTCTTTGCATAACTTTTAAGTTTGGACTGTGTGTGTGTGTTTTGGTCTTAATGATTTATGTAAGTGGCTTTCCTCAGGACATTTTTTGCAGTTTATTTATATTTACTATTAAAACACTAAATTGGTTTTTGAAAGATCTGATTGGTTTCCCTGAAAAGGTAAGCAGAGAGGAATCTGGCTTTTTTATTAGGAAAATGTTACCTGTCAGTTTATCATGGGGTTTTCTCTTGGGCAGATCAAGTTGTAAGAGGGGATGAATCCAAACTTCTACCATCTGTGTGGGCTTGTCTGTTAGCTTGGAGAGGTTCTGGGGAGGGCCATATGATGTAAAGGATCACAATTTAGCACTACATTTTAATATTTTCTGTATGAAAACATTTACCACTACCTTCAATAGTACTGAGCATTGGCCGGGCGCGGTGGCTGAAGTCTGTATTCCCAATATTTTGGGAGGCCGAGGCAGGTGGATTGCCTGAGGTCAGGAGTTCGAGACCAGCATGGACAACATGGCAAAACTCTGTTTCTACTAAAAATACAAAAATTAGCCAGGCCTGATGGCAAGTGACTGTAGTCCCAGCTACTCAGGAGGTTGAGGCAGGAGAATAACTTGAACAGGGTGGCGGAGGTTGCAGTGAGCCAAGATCGCACCACTGCACTCCAGCCTGATTGACAGAGAGAGACTCTGTCTCAAAAATAATAATAGTAATAATGAGCATCTTTAAGATCAGAAATTGTGTGATTCACTATTTCTAGGGAGCGAACTCTAGTCTTTTACCAAAGTAGAAAGTGAGTAATTGCTTTTTTATCTGTCTCAAGGGGAGACATGTGAGGACGTAACTGCTTGCCATACAGACTTTCCAACAATCTTTCCTATCATCAATTCCAGACATACTTTCTGCCTTGTGAGGTATCTGACTTTCCCAAACCCTGAGACTTCCTTCTATTCTGCACAGTGAATCAGCCTACTTTGATTGTGTCTCTTTGTGGCTTTCAGTTTTGCTCACGTAACTAGTCTAGTTGTCTATTTACTTTTTAACTTACAAAATGTAGTTAACAGTTCTTGTTTGTTATGTCTTATTGTTTTTTCCCTTGTGAGTTTGCACTGTTTTTTTTAACCTCTTCACTGCCATTTTCGGGGAGGTTTTAGCAGATTTTAGAGGAACCTATGTATTTAGCATCCCATGCAAGACCAGAAATCTAAATTGACTATTAACCAATGGAATAGTAACCCTCAATTAAAATATGATCATTATATTACCACCTCTGAGTTTATTTATTCTATTCAAGGAATGGATTAATAAATCACTTTCTACCTGCAAACGTCAATATGAAATAATTTGTGCAGCTACTGCTGGTTTATTCTGGATAATCTGAGGGTGTGTATTTTAGAGGTACTTAAACACATACTTATTTTAGAATGTTTCACACATATATCACTTTACACACATCTACTTACACGTATACTCATTCGATTATCGTTACAAATCATATTTATTGAGTGCCTCTGCTTACTTGGATCTTGAACTATGCACTGAGAATGCAGAGATTGATAAGGTGCAATTTTTGTCTTCAAGGATATATCACAATTTAGCAGGGTTCCTACATGTATAGAAATAATTTGGACACTAAGAACTCAGGTATTAAACAAACTTTACACTTTAGAACACTGCAGAGAATCAGAAAGCAATAAAAAGCTTTTATAAACTAAAACAGTTCCCATGTTGTTCATAAATTAAAGCCTTAAGAGTATGTTCATAGGCATTCTATGCCCTCAGATGGATTGCATAGCCCCACATTGTAGATTCAGTTCTATCAAGTTTAACTGTACGACTTCCCAGAATGCATAATATTTAAAGTAGCAAGTAACAAACGTAGACTATGGCTAAAAGGGAAGGAAGCTGGCACTAGTATGAAATGATGTCTGGCTATGAGGCAATATACAAATAGTACCTAGGACAAGCAGTGCTAGTGTAGTTAAAAGTCTGTGTATAAGTATAAGTCCTAGTTCTGCTAGCTATTAATAAAGTAGCCTTGAATGAGTCACATTAACTCTTAAGCTTCAGTTGCTTTGTCTGTGAAACTAGGAAAATAGTCCCACTGACAGTCTAGAGTTCTTGTAAGAATTGAGTAAAATAATACATGTTAAACAATAAGCACAATTTGTATTATTATTATTATCCTGAGAGTACAACTGTTTGGGATGATTTATTGTAGTTGAAGATAGCTTTACTCAACTCCCTTCAGTTCAACTCATTAGCATGATACAGTATCTGGGAAGCATGTCAGTCAGCATCTAACCCAGAAAAAGAAACTATCCTGGGTATTTAAAACTCAATGAATTTTACGCAAGAGATTGTTTACATGGTGATAGAATAATTGAGAAACCAAACAGAAAAAGAGACATTGAAGTAACCCAAGGGTCAGCCTATTAGAGATGCAAAGCGACTGTAACTCAGGAGCCCGAGTTGCCCAGAGAGAGGCAGGATAGACGAACACAGGCACTGTGGGAGAAAGAGATATGCCTTAGTTTCTCCCTTCTTCCACCACCCAGTAGTCTCTCACCAGTGCCTCCCATAGATTGAATCCCGCTGAAGCCCACTGATCTCAGAACGTGGGACATTCAGACTCAACATTATCCACTCCATGCGACAGAGCAGAGCAGACTAGGAGCGAATGAGGACTGATTTGTGGGTGAAACCACCCAGGACCAGCACAGGCACTCACAGCACAGCCATGTTACCCACCCTAAATAGAGGACTACTGAAACTGCTAAATATTCAGACTCAAGATGTACCAAAAAAAATCAGTACTTAAAACAATAAATTTAACAGTTATGCAGGAATTTTTGCAAAGTGAAGTTAAACACTCCATTAAAGCTACTGTAAAGTTTGTGAGAGGTGAGGGTGTGTGTGTGTGTGTGTGTGTGTGTGTGTGTGTGTGTGTGTGTGTTCGGAGAGACAGAGAGAAGAACAAGTGAGTACCTCCCAGGGTCTCCTCAGGCCACACTGAGAGTCTCTTTTCTATTCGGCTATAACACATCATACTTATTACTATGGCCAAAACACTGCACTGTTTTTTCACACTTGTAATACTTGTACATATTTATGAGGTACAGAATGATATTTAGATAAATGTATATCATGCATAATGATCAAATCAGAGTAATTAGCACATGCATCACCTCAAGGCTTTATATCTTTGTTTTGCAACATCAAAATTCTCTCTTTTAACTATTTAAAGATATATAATAAATTATTAACTATGGTCACCCTACAGTGCTATAGATCACTAGAACTTCTATTTCTTCTATATAATTTTCTATCTATTAACTAACCTCTCCCTATCCTCCCTTCTCTCCCACCCTTCTCAGTCTCTAATAACCACAATTTTTTTTTTTTACATTCATCCTATAAATGCTTGTTGAACATTTATTGTGTGCCAGAAGCTAGGTCTGGCCCTGTGGATTCACTACAAGGAAGTAGGCATGGCCCAGTTCCTAGGGAACCCAAGTTTTGTATTAAATTCATGTTTTTTGAGTCTTTTTCTCTATCCTTGCCTTTCCCTAGGATTAGCTAGTATCGTTGGGAGCTAGAATCATTTGTTTTTCATTATGTTACAATATTTTCTGACACGGTATCTGTGACATAGCAGATATTTAATACATTTTTATTGAACTGAATTGAGAAACTAAAAATGACTAACTCTGTCTGGACTTTTTCATTCAAAGCTGCTGGAGACTGAAACGTGATGGGTTGACAGAATGTCAGTTATTGGAAAGTAAGAAAAACAAATTTGAAAGTAGAGTAACTAGTTTTCTTCAACATTACTAATTATTTTAATAGAATTCCTTAACAGGAGATGCTGCGATTGGTTCATAATTTGCCATGAAAATGTAAATGGATTTTTCTTCTACTAAGATTAAATAGGCTGTATTATTTACCTAAACTTAGTTTTTTTCAGTGCCTTTTTCCTGTTAATTTTAAGTTATTTCTTCTTCAATTGACAATGCAAAAAAATCAGATTATCAATTAACAAAACATATCCTGTGTTTAGAGAAATCATGTTCAAGTGTAAACTAGCAGATGTGGGTTCTGGGCTTGCGCCCGCTCTGGGTTACATCTGTCACCACACTGATTGCCAGGTTGGACTTAGTGCCTTTGAGTGACTAGAGAGGTATTTATTTTCTTCTTCACTAATTCTTGCATCTTTCCCTGAAGCTGAATTACCTGAAAAGAGGCTTTTTTTGAGACAGAGTTTCGCTCTTGTTGCCCAGGCTGGATTGCAATGCCGTGATCTTGGCTCACTAGAACCTCTGTCTCCTGGGTTCAAGTGATTCTCCTGCCTCAGCCTCCCGAGTAGCTGGGATTACAGGCATGTATCACTATGCCAGGCTAATTTTGTATTTTCAGTAGAGACGGGGTTTCTCCATGTTGGTCCGGCTGGTGTCTAACGCCCAACCTCAGGTGACCCACCTACTTTGGCCTCCCAAAGCGCTAGGATTACAAGCGAGAGCCACCGCCCCCCGCCAAAAGAAGCTATATTAATGAAAAAGATTTTTCTATGAATGAGAGATGAAATTATGACACTGGGTTTTTTTTTTCACAGCAATCCATTTATTATCTTTGTAAAGATGGTCCTACCTACATTCTTTTCTTCATACAAAAAATAAAATACAAAAATAATTACTCAAATTTTGACCACGTATGAAATCAAATTTGAACCAGGTTGCATTAAGTGCTCTGTTTGAGGGTTAGTGGACTTATATGAGCTTTGTATATTTCTCCCCTATGTTGTCAAATACAAACCAGACTATTCAGGACACATCGCACCTCCCACTTGCTTCAATGACTGCAATTGAGAAGAACAGATGAAAGCTATCTATGAGGTGTGTATGCCTTTCTGTCTTTTCTCTGCTCTTTGTTTCCAGTGTTTCTCTTTAAACAGCTCACAGTCCACAGTCAGCACAGAGGTCGCATGCACAGTGGGGGTTGACTTTAAGTTCCTTTTACCTTTTGCAACTATATTGCTGACTGTGCATTTTTAAAAAGGTCTTAAATTGGTAACTGACAAAGTTATATACAAAATAGTAAGACTTTGATGTTCTTGTTTTCTTCCCTCTGAAGTCGACAGTGGCAGTGAAAGATCATGTAGACTGAGTGACCTTCCCAAGGGTAACTTTTATTAGGAACCAAATGAGTCCTGCCTTTCACAAATGTTTTTTCAAGGCTGTATATGTGCAGGTAACTCCAGAGGCAAGCTTTCTGTAGATAAACTTTCCTTTGTGACCACATACTCGTAATTCTTGCCAGATGAAGCCAATGAAAGGTGATTTTAAAGATCACCAAATCTTTGCTATAAAATAATTTTCTTTAATTATATCAAATAAATATGAAATGCTCTGGTCAGTAATTGATGACCAGAAGTATTTTATATTTATTGATAGTGGGAAAATATCTATCTTACATGTTTATCCATGGGAAATTGAAGCTTATTATTATGTTAAAAAATCAAAGTTACCTTAATCATAACCATAACATGAATTAGGCATTATGGAAATTTGAGAATTAAATTTATCAAAAGTTTGGTATTTCTGAAATCTTTGAGGGATATTTCATGCCCCCAAATATGTCCTGCAGGCTGATTTCTGCCCTAGCCTTATATCCATAGGTCATTTAAAGAAAAAAGATCAGGTTCCCAATTCAGATTTCTAATCCCTCGTGTCTTTCAGACAGTGTCATCAGATCACTAGGACCTAAAAGAAGACTATTTTAAAAATTCCCATTTGAGTCCCCTGCAACATTAATTCCCAGGTCATTTCAGTAATGCATACTTGGAAATTATTTAATAGTTACGCTAAATTATCCCATATATATTGGGTACCTACAATGCACACTGCATGTCAATGTCAACCCAATCCATAATATAGTCACTGGACAAATGTCAAGGGTAATCAAAACTTCCTAGGATCTTGCTGAAATCAAAAGTTCATATTTCAGATGAAATTAACAATGACTAGCCAGACTCCTATGTATTCTTGAGACAGTACGTAGCCATGATTAAATATACAACTTCCTTTTGCATTCACCCTTAGCATTCATCATAAAGTCGTGCATGTGTGTGGTATTTAGTCAAGTTACACTTTATATGTTCTATGAGTCTTTCCTCATTCCCATATCCCCATCCTACAAGTGAATTTAATATATTTTAGTTAGCTTATATTTTAAACAAGTTATTTCAAACATGTTTTTTACACTTAATGTAGTTTTCATATGATAGTAAAAATAGTGGCAAACATTCTGAAACATTATTGTAAATGTAGATTATTGTCATGAACCAATGTGTTTACTCTAATACTTCCTCTAACTTTATATCAAATTTTGAAAGCATATCATCTATGCAAATTTGATGCATTACTTCCTAATCTGGCACTATATGATGTTAAAGGATATAATCAATATTAAAATTAAAATTTAATTATTTTTAAGTGCATTTAATATATATGTATGTGTATATCTATATCTATAGACATGGCCATCTTAAGCAATATTTCTGAAAATTATCTAAATTTTCTCCAAGATTAAGTATCAATATTGAAAAACCAAAATGTCTATTTACAATGGATTCTTATTTTAAAGTACATTATTTGTTGAGGGGTTATTGATAAAGTGGGATATGTTCATACAGGTGAAAGGACAAATGTAACAACTTCGGATATTTTCATTTTAAAGTGAAAGCCTAATTTCTAGGTTCCCACTTTATAAAGGAGAACCGAGAAATTAATACCACATATATATTGCAATATGTATGTATGTATGTATGTATGTATGTATCCGTGTTATTTTATGATTTTACTCTGGAAACTGTAAAAGAAAATCTAAAATTGTAGAGTACAGGCCATCCCATAATAAAAATTGTTTAAAAAAATTATCAAATGTTGGATAGCCTGTGACAGTAATTCTGCATTAGTGCCTCTTCTGTCCAGCTATATGTAGATTAAGTAATACAGACATCTAGTATATGTTTAAGTCCTCATGTGGGAATCCATTTCCATGTTAACCTAGCTTATCAACTCTATACTATTAATTTTTTTAGTTTCCTAAAATTCCGTTGGGACTCATTGAAATTGAACACATTTCGTCACCATATTTTTCCTGAGATTAGGTTCTGTTTTAATGTTCTCATTGAAAACTACAAACTGAGCTTCACTTGTAGTTTGTGGGAATAATGCCAAACAATTGGGCACAAACAGTAGTAGAAGAAAAACACCCTATATTCAACAAATACTATTTTAGGATAGAGGATTAAGGAAAACTTTGAGCCCAGTTGAAATTTCAGGGCAGATTAAAATGGCAATAAGTGTATATAATAACCCAGCTGGAATCTGTTCAGGATATCAGGGCCAAGTGCTCTTTTAATTATTTAGTTAATGGATCTGTCCATGCCAAAATAGCCACCCTACACTGAGGCTGGCAGCCTGTTTTTCAGAAGTATGCCTGCATTGATGCACACTAAAACCACAAGAAGTTAATTGCTTATCTGCTTGCATTTTTGTGCCAGTTTCACTTATGAAGTTAGGTCCATGTGTAGGTTATTCTTGGGATTTGAGGAATTCGTTTAACCATAGATAAACCAGTTTCGTTTCATTGAAATGGCTTGTTCATACCGATCCCGGGACATGGATTCTTCCATTTTAAAGTCATGTCTGGCTTTAAAATTTAAATAATAACTCCATCTTACCTAAAGAAGTCCTGAAAAAATGATGCATGTTATCATTATTATTATTTACTAATCCATCCACTGACATGTCATGATAATGTTAACTCTTCATAAATTTTCTACCTCAGAAAGTGATTTAGGTCAGTTTATGAGTCAGTCACCCAGATGTTTCCAGATATGTTTACATCTAATTTCTAGTCTATTTTCTGAGTTCTTCACATTTTATTTTTATGCCTTGATATCCTTGAACTAACAAATTATTCCACTTCGATATTTCCTCTTATAAAATAGACTTACATGAATTATGAAATACTTTCACTTTCCTATAAGTCACTAACGCCCCAAAACATTAAACAGACTCATATAAATTTTACTCAAGCCCTGCAGTACAAACAAATGTGTGTCGAGTACAGACTCCTTCAGGGAGCTACGGGAAGTATAAGGTAGTTTGTTTCAATTTCTCCTTATTATTGCCCTGGCACTGATGTGACTGATGCAGACAAGTGTTCAATTCTTCACTTGCATTTCTCCTTCCCTTTAGCATTGCCTCCCCTCTTTTCTACAATCTGTCTCTAACTTTCACTATAGACTCAGGACAATATTTCCACACTTATTAAAACAAGTTTGCCATTCCTAAAACATAAATACTAAGTTATATAACTGTAATTAGAAATCTTACTGCTAACACAAGTAGGAAAGCTAAAATCTGATAGTACTACAGGTTGCTCTATTATGGGCTTAGTTATTTAATTCAATTATAAGAGGTTTCTTTTCAGAGTTAAAATATCTACTTCATACATATTTTCTCTTAATTGACTTTAAATATGATATAACTTATAAATATCTATATGGATTACAGAAAATAATTGAAATATGCTCTGCATTTTCGGGTTCAATATTTTTTGTTTTTTAAGATAGGGTCTTGCTCTGTTGCCTAGGCTAGAATTCAGTGGCCTGATCTCCACTCACTGCAACCTCCACCTCCCGGGCTCAAGTGATCCGCCCACCTTAGCCTCCGAGTAGCTGGGACCATGTACACTGCCATGCCTGGCTATTTTTTGTATTTTGCATTTTTATTTTTATTTCTTAGTAGAAATGGTGTTTCACCATGTTGCCCACGCTGATCTTGAGCTCCTGAACTCAAGTGATCCACCCACCTCGGCTTCCCAAATTGGGTTTCAATGTTTTAGGGGTCATTGATAAGTTAAGTGTTTGAAAGTGGGGTGACTAAATAAGTGAGGATCTAAACTTAAATTATATAAATCACGGAGTTTTATAGATCTGTTTTTCTCTGAGATAAAAATGCTTAGTATTTTTACCTACTTTACCTCTCATAATGCTCAAAATGACCCTCTGAATGAGAAAGTAAAATTTTAAAAATTTGAGGAAAATGTTACTCAGATGACATTACACATATTAATAAATGGCAGATCTAGATTTTAATACCAGGGCTGTTGGGCTAACAGTCCTTTCCATTTTCAGGATTCCATTGTAATTCCATAAAAGAGGATCCTAGCTATTTTGATTTGGTCTGGAAAGTGAACTAGAATCAGTGATTGTACAATATGAAGACAAATTTTGATTCCATATGCAAAACTATGAATTAAAGAGGTGTGGTGACAATAATATAAGAGATAAGGTCAAGAATCTTGATTTTAAAAAAACAAAAGAAAACAGCTCTATAAGGCACTAAGTCAGCTTACATATATGTTTCCCAAGAAAATTCCTGAAGCACTTTCCCAGAATACATTAATGGATAGGTAAGGTGTACTTAGAAATGAAACAAAACAACACACACATTTGATCAGGTAGAATTATCGTAAGAATTTAAATTCATTAGGTGTTGTGAAAATAGATTGTAGGAATTGGAGTTATTATTGTCAAATGCAATTAGATTTGAGTTGAGGGACTGGGGAAAAAATCACTCAGGTACAAAGCACCTGCTCCAGGAACTGTTTCATAAACCCAGCTGCTGAAACCACCTGCTATAACAGTAAGTCCAGTTTTACCTAGTAGCTGCCAAAATGACATGTTCTGACCCTGAGACAAGTTTTACCTACCACCGTCACCCACCAATCAGATGTTGCAAGTTCCTGAAAAACTTTACTGAAGCCAATTAACTTTCTTTCAAAATGACTCTTTGTAACATGTTTTTCCCAATAAAACCCCAACAACCAAATTCTTTATTCTTTGGGCATCCCAGTTTGTGCCTATCCCTCAAATTGCAATTTTGTTTTTGTATAAATTTTCAAATGAAATCATTTGCTTAGAGTTTTGTTTCTATAGTTTATTTGATTTTGACATATTCAGTGTCATAAGTGGAGTCTGAATTGAACTCACCTGGAGAGATTCTATGGCCCCCCCCAGAACTATGGCGTGAGGTACCAATACGTGGACCCCTTGAGCTCCACTTCTGTGTGTGCCCTTTTTGCCTGATGAGTCTCTACCTTAGATCCAAACCCCATGTCCTGCTGTCTGAGTTGTTCCGTTTTATTTGAGACGAGATTTTCTGAGGGTTTTTTCCACTCCTGTTTATGAAGGCCTTCCCTTCTTTTAAAGAAGTCTTTGTCCCCCTTCCTGGTGAATACATACTTTATTCTTTTATTCATTTTGTGTTCTTGGTTTTTATTTTGGCTTCTGTGTATTTTGTGTTAAATCAAATTGCCTAGATAAATTTATTCACCAAATGGGACTTTGAGGTTCAAAGGCAAGCCAAGATACACACCTGTACCCCCCATCAGGGACTCCAGCTAGTTTTACGCTTAAGCATTATGGCACATCAGCATGTGCTTTCTTATCTCAGTGGGCCGATTACACTAAAGACAACTTAGAATTACAATGACATTCCCAATTTTTTTTGACCTCCCTAAACTTGTTTTTCTCAGAAATACATGAGAAAATTAGGCTCTAAAACCAAACAATCTGAATGAAATGTCCACCTTAATTAGTATCTGGAGGTGTCCATATAATATATTCAAGAATCAAAATTTGCCTTGCCCCAAAATACTGTCTCTAAGTTAACTGGAATACATGAAGGATGGAGAAAGAAAGGCTTTAGGAACTCAAATTCTTTGTTTCTTAGGTACCAGCTACTGTCTCTCCTCTCTTCACCTTCTGAACTTCCCTTGTTCCCTGATAGTTCTTCCCCTACTACTTCTCCCCTTTCTGCTTTCTAACCTCAGCCTATAAACCCTGTCCCCATAAGGATTGACCTCTACTGATTCTGAGATCCCCCAGATGTCCTATGTCTTTTGGAGTAAAACAGAACTCTGTGCTATAGCCAAAGAATTTTCCAAGCTTATGGAGGACTCTCATTGTGTTACCGATAACTTTAACATTACAGTTCAGGCTTACCAGCCCAAATTCTCTTGTCTTTATCAACTTATTTGCATGCTGTGGGAGAAGGCAGGCCCAACACTGAATAGCAAAAGCCAGTTGTACCCATCCCCAAGTGGATTTAGCAATATCTGTGTCCATTTCCCGGAATCAGACCTACAATATTATAAACTGGCTCAACAACTCTCAATTTATAGAGGGCCATCCTCAATCCATTTTATAAAGTCATAGATTGGAATAAAATTTAAGCTTATACCCAAGAGCTAAATCAACCAGTTCATAACTATTATAAGAGACTGTTGGTTATATTCAGAGAAAACTTTGACCTACCTATGGATGCTGACTATACTAGACTTACTTTTAACTCTACGTTTGCCAAGGATCTCAGCCAAGAACTTTCTCTGTGAGTAAAAAAAAAAAAAAAAAAAAAAAAAAAAACAGCTCACATGGAGGGGGAGACCATACCACCTGCTGAATTTGTTGATTTGGCAAATCAATTGGCTTGCACCGTAAATAAAACCAATAAAAAGAAGACTACTAAAATCCTAAACCTCCAACTGCAACATGAATGCTCCCAGAGAAAACCATTTGGTCTGTAAATGACACAACTTTAATCCACAAAAGCCACCTCTTGGCATCTGTCATTATTGTAAATAGCCAAGGCCACTGGAAGAAGAGCTGTTATTAACATAAGCAATCAGTTTTAAGTTTATAAAGTTTTAAGTTTATAAACAGTCTTCTTCACTTAAACCTTCTGCTTCTCCTTCCCTATGAAGGGGCTTTGAGACCATATAGGAGCTTTCTCCAATTCTTCCAGTTAATCACCTTGGGGATTGGCAATGAGGTCCTGACTGTTTATATAGACACAGGAGGAACCCTATTGGTGTTCAACTCTGCTCCTGAACCAACCCTATTGGTGTTCAACTCTCCTCAACCAGCTCCTGCCTTGGAGTAATAAAAATATTTAAATAGGGGAGTTTTAAATGAACCATTGATGGCTTTTCTGTCCCAGCCTATTACTTTTCACCTTAAGCCATTACAGGATACCTATCTCTTCTTACTGGTGGAATCTACTCCAGCTCATTTATTGGGACAAGACTTTCAGAAAAATATCATGCTGGCATCTCTTTCTCCCAAAAAGAAAAAAATAATTGATAAGAACAATCCATTGGACTCTACTTTTGATGCCCTGCTTACATGTTACATCGTCCCAACAACAAATATATTCCTGCTGGCTCCCAGAATTTTTTATTGAAACAAGTACCTGTCTTTGTATGGGCCACATCATCAACACAGAACCATAGTGCACCCCGATCAAAATCCAAATTGATTGAACAAAGCCCTTAATATTAAACAAAATCCTTTGGATCAATCTACCTTACAAGGGATAGGACCCATCATTGAAGAATACAAAACTCAAGGCTTAAAAATTCCTTCCGCCAGTCTCTGTAACACTCCCATTCTTCCCGTGAGAAAATCTAGTGTTTACAGGTATAGATTTGTTCAGGGTTTCTGTTATTTACTATTTATTTGTTTATTTGTAATTTATAATATTATTTATAAATGATAAATAATATTGTTATATTATACTACACTATAGTCCCAAATCCACATAATTTGTTGACCTCAGTGCCAACTTATAGTAAATTATCCACTGAAATTTACCTCTGTGGTGCTTTCCTTAGCATCCCTTTTGATCAAACCTGTCAATATCTATTTGCCTTCATTTGGGAAGGACAACAATACACTTGGACTGTTATGCCTCAATACTAAACTGAAAGTCTTTCCAATCTTGCTCAAATTCTGAAAGTTAATTTAGAATATGTAACTTTCCCCTAAGGCTCATCCTTACTACAGTATGCAGATGACTTCTTTGCTCTCCCATACAGGTATCCTGTGAGGAAGACAGTGTGCATTTATGAAAACTTCTAGCCATAAAAGATTATAGTTTTCTAAAGAAAAGTTACTATTAGTTAAAACTCAAGTTAAACATCTGGGTTATCTGATTTTTCAGACAGGGCTACATTTAAACCCTGAACAGATGCAAGGTGTCCTGTAGTTCCATAAACCCAAAACTAAATGGCAACTCTGAGGGTTTCTTGGACTTGCTGATCCCTGCCATAACTGAATATCAATTTTTTTTTGATTGCTAACACCCTGCATGTCCTACTCAAGACTTCTAAGCTTGATTCCATTGTGGGGAAATAATGTAAAGATATTGCATTTATTACATTAAAGAGGAACTTTGAAATCTCTCTGCCCTCTCTAATTATCAACTCCCCCTTTTTTTCTTTTTGTTTATGAAAAGAAAGAAAATGCCTTGAGTGTCCTAACTCAAAAACATGGAAATCAACACTGCCCCACTGGATATTACAGCCAACAAGTAGACTCAGTAGCTCAAGAATTACCTCCTCATTTGAGAACTATTGTAACTACTGCTCTACTAGTCACTTCACCGAAGAAATGGTCATGGAATATCTTTCAACCATTTTTTATTTTCCTTGCTGTTAAATTCTTCTAAATTCACATCATACTTAACACCTATTTTCTAGTAATTTTACCTCTTATAAACTTTATTCTTGGCTAGCTGCTCCTTACATAACTCATTTTGAATAGAACAATGTTACTTCTTCTACTTTTTTACCCCTTCCTTCTGATGTGGACCCATCCCTATTACTTTTTGCCTCTATCTTTCAACTCAACAAAAAGATTTGTAAGAGGCTTTGTTAGACAATGCTGAACTATCATGACTTACAGATGGAGCATATTTAAAGGATGACATTGGTAAATACTCTGAAGAATATACAATTACTACTTAGTTTAAAGATATTTAGGTTGCACCCTTAACTATGGATACTTCTACCCACAAGGCTGAACTTTATGCCCTTACTCAGACTTGCCTCCTTACTAAAGGGAAATCTGCTAATACAAATTCACAGACAGTAGTTACGCCTTCTTGGTTGCTCATGATTTCAGGATTTTATGGAAGCAAAGGTGCTTCCTCACTTTCACAGGAGGTCAAATAAAAAAAACAGATCCTATGTACAAGACTTACTGAATGCCATATGGGTACCAACTGTTTTGGCTATTGTCAAAATTCTTGGACATTTAAGATTGGACTCAGTGGGGGTTAGAGGATTCTATAGAGGCTACAGGAAACTACTTTGCTTATAATGCTGCTAGTAATGCTACTCTTAAAGGTTCAATTGATCAAATCTTTGTCATGACCTCACAAAAAGAACATTAAGATGGTTCAAAGATGCACAAAATTGAGTACCAGAAACTAGAAAATAATTGAAAAAATCATGACAGCTAGTTTTGTGATTAAAAAAAAGAACTATGTTTTGGACATGAAAATAAGCCAATTTTCCCAAATTCATTGAGCTATCTACTGTTAACTATAGTTCATAATTTGACTCATAGACAACTAACACATTTATTTCTTTTATGAAATGATATTGGTGGGGTGACATTAAGAAGTCTGCCAGAAGTGCTTATTTGGCTTGTACTACTGGTCCTAAGTTTAGTCCAAGAAATCTATACATACCATTTCTGGACATTTTAATTTACCTAATGGGTCATTTGAGATTTGGCAAATGGATTTTTTTCCAGCTACCTCTCTCCTTTGGATACATACATTTTTGTGTAATCTCTATGTTTTTCAATTGGGTGGAAACCTTTTCTTGTAGACCAGCCATTGCTTCAGCCATGGCCAAAATTCTTCTAGAGAAAATTATTCCCATGCAGGGGACTACCCTTTTCTTTATAGTAACTGGGGAGTCCACTTTATTGGTCATGTAATATTGTAGGTTATATAGCTTGACTCTGTGTCTCCACTCAGATTTCATCTCAAATTGTAATCTGAGAGAGGGATGTGGTGGGAGGTATTTAGATCAGGTGGACAGTTTCTCCCATGCCGCCCTGTGATAGTGAGTGAGTTCTCATGAGATCTGATGGTTTTAAAGTGTGGTACTTACCCCTTGTTCTTTCTCTCTCCTTCCACCTTGTGAAGAAGGCTAATTTTGTTTGTTTGTTTGTTTGTTTGTTTGAGATGGAGTCTCACTTTGTTGCCCAGGCTGGAGTGCAGTGGCACAATCTAGGCTCACTGCAAGCTCTGTCTCCTGGGTTCACGCCATTCTCCTGCCTTAGCCTCCCAAGTATCTGGGACTACAGGCACCCGCCACCACGTCCGGCTAATTTTTTGTGTTTTTAGTAGAGATGGGGTTTCATCACGTTAACCAGGATGGTCTCGATCTCCTGACCTCATGATCTGCCCACCTCAGCCTCTCAAAGTGCTAGGATTACAGATATGAACCCCTGCTCCTGGCTTGTTTTTTTGTTTGTTTGTTTTATTGTTTCGTTTTGTTTTGTGCCTGCTTTAGATGCCTGCTTCCCCTTCCTCTTCCGCCACGACTGTAAGTTTCCTGAGGTCTCCCCAGCAATGCAGACCTATGAGTAAATTAAACCTCTTTTCTTTATAAGTTACCCAGTCTCAGGCAGTTCTTTATAGCAGTGGGAAAATGGACTAATACAGTAGGTATGTTCAATTTGACCAATTTTATAGCATTTCCAGTGTGCCTACTATCTCCAATCTTCTGATTTTATAAAATAAATAAGTGGGACTATAAAAACCCAGTTGGTGGCCAGGCATGGTGGCTCCTGCCTGTGATCCCAAAACTTTGGGAGGTCGAGGCAGGCAGATCGCCTGAGGTCAGGAATTTGAGACCAGCCTGGTCAACATGGTGAAACCCCATCTCTACTGAAAAAATAAAAAATAAAAAATAAAAAAGTTAGCCGAGCATGGTGGTGAGCACCTATAATCCCAGCTACTCAGGAGGCTGAGTCAGGGAGAATTGCTTGAACCTGAACCTAGGAGGCAGAGCTTCCAGTGAGCCTAGATCATGACATTGAGCTCCAGCCTGGGTGACAGAGTGAGACTCAAAAAAAAAAAAAAAAAAAAAGCAAAATATATGAAAACCTTTCCTGATCTAAGATTCTTCTTTTGATATTATTAAATTGGAGAGTCATTCCCTTTAAGGCTTGCAAACATTCACATTTTGAAATAATCACAGGAACTTGTCTCTCTCTGCTTTTGACCATCAGTTAATAAAAGGAGATATACTTCAATATTGCAAAATCATTATTAAACAATGGATAAAATTGTACTTTGGTAGAACAATGTTTTCCTGGTGCACTCAGGAGATAAAGACCTAAAGCACCACGATGTGCAACCTAGTGACTTTCTCTGCTGGAAAGATATCTACATAAAGATTATCTCCAGCCTTATCAGAAGGGTCCATATCAAGCGCTTTTCACCACTCCTTTTGCTGCAAAGCTCAAAGGCACTGATTTGTGCATCTACATATCTTATTTTTAAAAGTCCCCCACTCCTGACTGGACAAGTACTCCAATAAGGGTTTTAAAACTAAAGTTCTTCCAGAATTGAAGCAGATGACATCTGAAGTTGACTTCCATACCAACATGTCCAGACCAGGATGTATACTCTTTTTTATTAAAAAAAAATTGATCTTTTCTTATATGCCTTTATTTTCCTGGAAAGACAATGCTATAATTCACATTTTCCAATCTATTGCCAAGGGAGACACATAACTGGCTATTGGATTTGTCACGACAACTTCCCATCTGTTCATTATGAAAGTTAATCTTTATTTTACCCCATAACATGTTTTACTAATGTTTCCAATGAACTGTTCAAATTGTGTATCTGGTTCTTTTTATAAGGTCAAGTTTTGAGATTCACATATGCAGATTTCCTGCTTTACTCTAACAGTATCTAAGGTCTACACAAAAGACTTTAAAATTAGATTAATATTATATAAAGAAAAATATGGTAAGAGTACTCAAGAGAAAAGAAATTCAACAGATTGCAAAACTTTTCCTTTCCCTAGTCTTCTAAATGTTGATGGCCTCCAGCAATGCAATAGTTCAATAATATAATCTTGGCTAAATGGTGCTGACACCTCCTTATGAGTAACTGTTAATACACAAAGTAGACCCTGTGGAATTCCCTGTTGTACTCCATTGGAATATATTTTCATCTGTGGGGGATTCAAAAGTCAACTACCTGCTTAGGCAACATTACATCTTAAGAAATGGAAAATTAAAAGACCAATGTTTTTTGAAATACTTCTGCATTCAATTTAAATCAGCAAAATTTGAACATTGGTTCCTACCTCTTAGTTTACATCGTGATATTTAAAAGAGACACTTTGTCAGGAGGCATAAATCTTGCAGATGGGCCTCAGTTGTTAAGTCTTCTTTCCCTAGCATCAGAATTAGCCACTTAGGAACAATCATCAGAAATTTATCCTTAACAATTTGGTCCATAGCCAACTCCACAGCTAAAGCTATTGCAACCGAAAAATACTTCCTTAGATTTTCTTGCTAAAGTGGCATTTGATAGCAGGATTGCACTGGATTACTAATTAGCTAAACAAGGTAGTATTTGTGCAGTTGCTAACACTGTTTGCTGCACATGGAAAAATTCCTCTGGCAATTACACAAGATAAGAAAGCAAGCCACTTAGCGCCAAAAAGTTTCAGCAGATACATCTGGACTTTTTGATCTGTTCAGTTGATTACCTTCAAAATTGGGTTCATGGTTGAGAACAATTATTTAAACTGGAATTTATGATATCATTCATGATCATTCTTTGCATTTTGATCTTTAAACTCAATTTTTCTTGCCTGTCTAATCTTTGTAAAACCAGTCCTCACAACAGAATAATGTTAGCAGAATACTTCAAGATGATTTCTAATGCATATGGCACTGGTAAGATGGAAGTCTATGCTGGACTACAGGCAAACCTGCCCTGAGAGGTTTTCTTTCTGGCCACAAATGTGGCCTGGATTTCTAACATTGATTCCCATACTTTGCTCTCAATTTGGGACCAGACACAATTAGGATATCCCAGCGTTAAGAGACAATTAGACCTAACTTCAGGATGGTTGATCAGTGATATTTTCATAGAAAGATCTTGATCAAAAGGGGGAAATGTGAAAATTGACTTTACAAATTGGAGTTATTTTTTTCAAACCCAACTAAATTATAGTCTAGGGACCAGGGAGAAGAAGCACTTAGGTCACAAAGCACCTGCCCCAGAAATTATCTCACAAGCTCATCTGCCAAAACAACCTGCTGTAACCTTAAGACCAGTTTTACCTAGTAGCTGCCAAAGCAACCTTCTGTGATTCTAAAGCTAGTATACCTACCACTGCTACTCACCAATCAGAGTTTGCCAACACCCCAAAAAACTCCACTAGTGCTAACAAACTTTCAAAACAATTTGCATAACATTTATCTTCTCCAGTAAAGCCCCAAACTTTTCTTTAATTCTTTGGAACACCAAAGACTACCCTAGTCAGTGTTTATGATCTAAATTGCAATCCTATTTTTACATATGTTTTAAAATAAAACCTTTTGCTTAGAGATTCATCTCTAAATTTTACTTTGTTTGTACATTGTCAAACTAATTTTAAGAAAACTGATGGTCATGTAGGTGTTTTGGACACTCTACAGAATGCTGTGTATCTTGCCCTTGCTGGTAAATTAGTGCCAGTCTTCTCTGCAGACCTGTGATGTTAGCAAAAATTTATCTCTTGGCAATAACATGGTCTTCTGAATGTGAGAAAATGAATACTGCCATATTGCCTAGTACCAAATTTTTTCCTGCACAAAAGTTTTCAGCTTTCTTAACTTTATCAAACCCTATGAGAATGAGCTGCCAAAGGAAAAATAGTAAACTGTAGGTTTTGCTTTCACACTTTTAAGAGTTCCACAATTCATCACATTGGTTTTCCAAATCTTCAAGGAAACTATGTTTTCTAGGAAGATACTGCATGTTTAACTTGTGAATTGGATAGACTTACCAATGTGCTAGATGCTCAGAGCTAAACCTTTTACTACAAGAACAGCTATAGTATTTAGTAAGTAGGCATAGGTTTTATTGGTCCTTATAGCTAGCTATAGTGCTGTTTTAAGCTCTCCTTATTCCTTTGAGTCTTTAATATAAATAATTAGACCCATGACAGAAAACCAACATTTTTTATGGCATATATTCAGAGAGTCAAGGTATGAATGTTAGAATAAGAAGAATTAGAAGACATGTTGGGGGGACTATTATTGCTTATTAATTGACCATGGGTATATCATTCTTTTGAATTATCATACTCAGGGAAAAAGAAAGGTAGAATACTTGGAAGTAAAGATGATAAGATTTCTAAATTCCTCATATTTCTTTGACCAGAACCATAAGATTAGTATGCATACTTAACAAAAATAAATGTTTTGTTTTTTACTCAGCTTCAATTTTTCTATGTACAGTATTCCGTTTTTGAGAATAGGGATGATTCCTTATTCGTTGTTGTATTTCTAGCCTGTAGAATATACTAACAAACATTTCTTGAAATAACTTTTTTTTAAATTTTAGCTATACAATGTATCATTGCTTTTATAATTTTCATGTCAGAATCCTCTTATTTGTTAAGTTATTGGTTGCAATTCAGCAGTAATTGCAGGAAACTTTAAGTGGGTTAATAAAATTTCTTACAAACTTGCCAATTTGCATTCTCTAATGTTAAAATCTAGATTTATGTATTTTTTTAAAAGTTTTTTATTCCAAATATGAAAATTCAGCTCTGCAAAAGCCAACTTTGGAATTTTAAAACTTTGGATACAAATGTAATATGCTAGTTACTGACCTATCAAAAATTAGATGTACAAACACAAACTGACACACAAAAACATAGAACTTAGGTATTCATAGAGATACAAAACTGGAAATGTTTCAAATACATTTAACATGTTTTTAAACCCTAAATTTCTACCCTCAATATAATAACTTTGTATCACCACAAATAGTCCAAACCCACAACCTTAAATGATTTTAAAGTGGTGTTGGGGGGCAGTGTTCAAGAATTGTGAATTATCTGAAATTTATTTACATTATAACAGGTTAGCCTGCTACTGTTTCATGGAGGTCCCAGAAAACAAGAGACTACTGGATCAGAGAAAAAGAACATTTTTACTCATGGCAAAGCAGGAAGCAGGAACTGTATGTTTACATCAGTTCCCTTTGCCAGGCCTCCAGTCCCATGGAACAGTGTAGAGGAGAGCCCAGTTGTGCACACACAGTGGGGCTGTGTCACAGCTGAGGAACTCTAAGCCAAGGTAGCCCTAAGCTTTTAGATGCAGCTGCTAGCAAACTTTTCCAGCCTTGCACTGCAGTAAGACATTATCTTTATTTAAAAATTTGCACTCTGCCCAAGACCTGGGCACTGCATCTTTTGAGTGTCTTTGTTGTACAAACATCCTTTAAAAGGTAGTCTGGAACAGAACACATGCAGAATGTTAGCACCCCATGGAGATTTAGCTTCCAATGGGGAGTTAGAAATATGTATCTAGGATTTTATTTTTTTTTTTAACCAAAAACATTCCCTACATGTTGGATCAAACAAGAAAGCTGAACCTTTAAAATGACTCCTACATCATTTTCTCCTTATTCATCTATTCATCAGTTCTGTTTACTCTATCAAATATCTTTCAATCTCATTCACTTTTCTCTATATTCATTGTTTTTGCCTTAGTCTAGTTCATCATGATCAGTAACTTGACTTTACAAGAGCCTCTTCACAGGTTTGCCAGTTTAGTACTAATGCTGCCAGGAAAATTGTTCTGAAATGCAAATCTGATACGATCCCTAGCAGAAATTAGTTGTCCTTGTCTTCTGGAAACAATCAACATTTCTTTAAATGTCTTACAATGTACTGAGCTTATTCTTCTTTTCAGTGTCTTCTCCTAACACTCACCTCTTATACTGTTATGTCGCAGCCACATTCAAGTTCCAGAACTGTGGATATTCCATTGCTTCTTCTTGAGATATACTACCTTAGACCCTCATTTTATTTCCAAGGCTTAATTAATGCCTACTGATTCTTCAGGATCCAACTTAGATGTCATTTTCTTCAAGAAACCTGTTTGACTCTTCCCAGTCCAGGTAATGCACTTCATACTCCCTCTTTTACATATATTGCTATCCCTTAATAAAATTGTTGGTTAACCTGTTTGTATGTCCCACCACACAATAATTTCTATGATAATAAGTACCCAGAACCCACAAAAACTGTCATATGGTCATTGCTTATAAGTACTAACTGAATATATAAATGAATTAATGAATATGTAATGAGATGTTTGCTTTGTTGGAAGATATTAGAAATAGAAATGCACTCCCAAAATGATGGGAATCAATTGGAATCAACTCTGTTGTTGGATATTAATTTTTTTTCTTTTGTGGTTTTCTACACGACATTCCTTTGACCTTACTGGTATATACGAGTAAGTCACTTTACAAAGAGGATTTTAAATGTCAGCCAACTCTGACTTCTTAGAATTATGTTCTCTGGAAAAAAAAAAAAAAAAACAGTGGGAAAATACGACAGGTGGATATGTGTTGGGGATTAAAGTACACTGGGGACTGGAATGAACCTACCAATCTCATTAGCTGTCTTCTGAGCTGCTGAATTCTACGTAGGTCCCCTAGGTGAAGGGCTAATAATTAATTCAATTTGCTATCTATGCTGTGGAAAGCTCCAAAGGTTAAGATTATGGAGCACTGATGAGGGCAATCTTTTATACTGTTTAAATTGCTGTTTAAATTTGAATTAGATTCTAATGGTGACAGTTTGAAACTGACACAGTTTAATTCATTTATCACATTAGAAAACCTGACTACCTGAACTAGCTTTAAAGTATGTCTTAAATAAGCAGTCAGCCAGTGCACTTACATGTCCATTTTTACTATTTACTTGAAATTGGAATATGAACAGAAGTTGCTACTCTTGTCAGCTTTTGTGTCCACTTTCTATTGTTTTACTTTCTCTGCTATGAGTTCCCTCACCTGCCATGACATGCAGTCTCTTATAAATAGTGTAATTAATACTCCCCAGGACACAGCATTCAGGGTTGAAGGAGACTTAGGTAATAATAATAATAACAACATTTATATAGTGTTAGGATTTGCCAAGATTTTCATGTACATTTTGATAGATAGATAGAAAGAGATAGATAGATACATACAAAAATACATAGATACATGGGAGTCAACTGTATATGTTTATTTAATCCTTCCAACAATTCTGCCAGGTAGCTATTATCTCACATTTTAAAGATGAGTCAACTTAAGCCAAGAACTATATTTTCCAAATTTATATAGTTAGTGAATGATAAAACTGCCTTTCTAAATTAGTAACAGAAATATTTGCCAAAATTCACTTGTATTGGCTCCACTGAAACTCTAGCACCCCGCACATTCCTCTAACTCATTCTGTAAATTCTGAATGATTTTGGTGTTTTGCCCACAGACTTGTGCTTGGTTACTGTTTGGCAGCTGCCATTTCTCTTCTTACTACTCTGCTCTCTGGTGTTGCTCGTTGCTCAGTCACTGCTGTTCCCTGAAAACAGGAGGTATGCAGGTGCCTGTCCGCTTTGTCCTATCAGCTTCCACCAGTGCCTGCCAAACACTGCCCTGAGCCTGCCATAGGCATCAGCACTATGCCAAGGGCTGCATGCAATGAGATTGCCTGCTGCAGCCAGAAGGTACTCATATTGATCGCGCTGATGCTTTTCACCTCAGTTCTTTAGGTTTTCACTCAAGATTATTTTACAGGTTATGATATTTGGGTTTAGCAAGAGTATCAAAAAGTAGGAATTAAGTATGTAAAAGATAAAATGCTCTATTTAGTATTAGCACCCCATTTATTTGACTAATGCTAAATTTTCTTCTTGGGATTAGTTTAATTTCATAAACGTTGTCCACTCATAACTTAAGACCCCAAGGGGTAGTTCCTTAACCAATGTTACAAATGTGCAGAATTGGAACATACTTAGGATTAAGTGCAGACACTTGCAACAGAAGTTGCTTATTATTTTCATGATTAATGCTATGATCTTTCAAGCATTCTGAAAAAAAAAAAGAAAGACTAGAAGGTAAGACCACCTCATTTAATTGAGAATGTTAAATTCCTGGATGCCAGATCACCAGGCAGAATTTCTGCTTTAGGAGGAGTAGGGCTCTTGCACCTGTGACCAGGAGTTGTCTTTCTTTACTGTAGAAGTAAAGAGCACTCTTTCTTTACTGTAGTCAATGCTGCTTCTTTTCTGGCAAAATAAGGACAGAGAAGAATTATTATTATTTTTTTCCTCTTTGGGCCACAGACTAAACCAATGTAAATTCTCTGTGCTTCAAGTGGGCCTATATACTTACAAAAGGCAGGTGCAAGCTAGGAAAGGTGTTTATATTAGCAATACAAATATGTAAGAAAATAATATTTATATAGGGCTTTAGGGCAAGATTGGTGGGGGGGATTGAAGAACTAATAAACATGTCTGATTACAATTATTGAACAATTTACGAATTCAACATGGTTTTCAGGGATGAAGGAACTGGAACATAGAAAAGTAAATACCATTCTGTGTCTGCAATAAAGTAAAACTATGGAGTGTACAAAAGGATAATATCTGATATAGATATCAAAAAGATAGTGAATATAACAGAACCTAAGAGACTACTTTGAATAAATGGGGGATGGGAGGAGAAAAGTAGAAAGAGAATAACTTTTCCCACTGTTACAAAGTAGCTGCCATTAGTACTGATGACAACTTTAGGTGTAATTCTTTTTTTGAATTTTTTTTTCCTGTTTGAATTCTAAAGGCTGTTAAAACTAACCTTTGCAACAAAGAGGAAGAACATTTCAATAGTCTTTTCTTTGCTGTAAATTGATTATGGAATTTACAATCTATAAAACGTTAATTTATATTTTATTAATAACATGCAGCTGGTCCTTGAATAACATAATTTTCTTCAATATCATTTCATTATAACATTGATGAGAAAAAACAATTGATTGCTAGCAGGGCATTGTCTGTGTGAAGTTTGCATGTTCCACTCCTGTCTGCCTGAGTTTTCTCTGGGAACTCCTGTTTCCTTCCACATTCCAAAGACGTGCATGTTAGGTGAACTGGTGCATCCAAGTGTGTGTACGTGTGTGAGTGTGCTCTGCAATGGGATGGATTCCCATCTAGAGCTGGTTCCCAGCTTGTACCCTCAGTTGCAGTATGGCCTCTGGTTACCCATGGCCCTCAACTAGAAAAATTAGGTAATTATCGTACTTTGTAAAATTAATCTTTCTTAAATGTATGTGTAGCTCACATTTATTTCAACATTTAATATTAGAAGTGTTCTAGTCTTTATTGATAAGTTTGGTGATGCTTTTGTGACAAGAAATATGCTGTAGGAACTAAACTCTTGTTTATATCAGTCTATACCAGTAAACTAGTAAAACTGGTTTCCTCATATTTTGTTTCATTTAAAGTCACAGTTTCCAAAAACCTATTGACAATGTTAAGTGAGGAGTTACTGTAAGTTTGATTTTTAAAAATAGCATGTTTTTTTCTAGACTGGGACATTTATTCATCACTTATTGAACACATTTTTACTGAGCAATTACCTTGTGCCAAGCATGGTTTTAGACTGACAGAGAGTGGTTATTGGAACAAACACATTCTCAGCTTTCTAGGGCTTACAAAAGGTTATAAATATATAGAACATATTTACAAAAAATAACTAAATATATTAATAACTGGTATAGTAAGGGCTATGAATAGTAACCAGGATAAAGAGGAGAGTGGTGTATGTGTGTGTGTGTGTGTGTATTTTATATAACATTATCAGGGAAGGCAACATTTGTGCAGAGTCTTGAAGGAGGCAAGAGATTTAATATGTGGCTCTCTCTGAAGAGTATTCTAGGCATAGGAAAGAAGTGCAAACATTTCTGGATGATAGCATGCTTGCTATGCTTGAGGACAACAAGGAGGCCGGTGTGCAGGAACAACATGAATAAGGAGGACATGAACAGTAAAGTGATGAGGTCAAACTGGTGGCAGGTAATCCTTTGTGAAAGTTTCGATTTTATTTTTTTATTTTGTAGTCAATTTGCAAATGAATATCCCCACTAGGCTACCTTTCAGACGAAACTACAGAACATGAACAGAAGCCTTGAAGCCTCCCTCATGTCCTCTTCTAAATAACATCTCCCACTCCAAACTCACCATTATTCTGACTTCTATCACCTTGATTAGCGTTCCCTGCTGTCTAACTTTATATAAATGAAATCATACTGTTTTCTTTTGAGATTAGCTTCTTTTGTTAAAAATAACATTTCTCTGAGTCATTTGTATTGTTGTGTGTAGCCCCAATTCATTCTTTTTCATTGCTATATATAGTGTTCCCTCCTACACATATAATTTATTTATCCATTCTTCTGTTGATGGACATTTGGATTATTTACAGGTTCAGCATATTGCAAATATTCAGCTATTATAAGTATTTTTGTAAATATCTTTTTGTACACATGTACTTATTTCTCCTGGGTAGATACCTATGAATGCAACTGCTAGATTTAATGCACATCCTTTTAACTTTAGTGAAAAATAAACACTTTTCCAAGTGGTTAAACTGATTTATGTTCATATACATTGTGTTGGAGAATTGCAGGTGGTCCACATCCTTGTCATTACTATAATTGTCATTTTTTGTTTGTTTGTTTTAAAGTGTGTATTCACTGGAATTTGATCGTGGCTTGAAATTTTATGTTTTCTATGACTCATTGCCTGAGCTAAGCAGAAAATGCCTGAAGGGAAATACCAGAAAAAATTATCAAGGGCTCTCTTTAGTGTACTTTCCTTTTTGTTCAGATATCATCTTTTGTCTCCTGACTGGCTTGGTTGCTCATCTGTGCCTTTAAAATATTGTTCTGTATTTTTTCTATTTTTTCTAATTGTTTTTGTTGGAATGATTAAGGTACTACAGTCTCCTTCATTGTGACCTATAGTAGAAGTTGGAGGGTTTTGAACAGAGGCCTTATAGTAATTTTATTACATATTTAAAACTATAACTGGATGTTAAAACAAGATTTCTTGATTTTAAGTGAAGTGGTGATATAATTTACATCAGAATAGCAAAGTATTAATATATGGGAAATAGACGCTTCATGCAAGTTTTGTGGAATTTCCATATGAAGAAGGAAAGACTATTTTCTAATTTTTAAATCTCTGGTTATAAAAAGGAACCAATAAAGGCCACAAAAGAGGATGTGGGTGAAGTGACTTATTTTGAGACAAATCCATTTTTATGTGGAATCTCCTCCTTATTCTTGGGGGATGTCTAATGGAGTGCTACCCTATATCCAGACGTCTAGCGAGTAGGGCTTCAGAAAGGGACCCTTTGGAGGTCTTTCAACTGTTTCCCATGCATCTGAGAGACAGAGAAATAATGGAATTATGTCTGAGAAAGCTAACACAGAATGTAAATTGGGGAGCGACCCTGAAAATCTAGAGGATCAGAGATGAAATATTTTTAAAGTGGACCCAAGAGAGTGATTGAGTTGCCCTGTGGTCCCAGAATGTATTTGGGTAAGCTTATAAGGGTAACACGTATCCAGAGTGGCTCAGGTAAGAGTTTATCAGGTAAGTTTTTCAGGTTGATGAGTGCTTTACTAGGACCAAATAGGGACCCTGTGGGAATGAAAGACAATATGGAGTAATCCTGAATCTTATCCAATAATATTGAGTGGAGATACAAAGGCCAAACCAGAAGAATGAGGTTAGAGCCCTATTATTGGATACCAGTGGCTGAGATAGGTGTCATGGAAAACTACTAGAAATAGTGGTAAATTCTGTGGAGGACTGCAGAAAGGAGCATGATGCAGGATCCCTTGGTAGTGTTTCTAATAGAATCAGTTTTGATCATCTTCCAAGACAAGTAAGTAGGAAGCCCAGAGGCCAAGTAAGAAGTTCCCTCTCCTCTGCCTCTTCTTTCCCCTACCCGATTATTAAGGTGAAGAAACAGCTGTTAGAAGGCCAAGAAGTCAGGGAAGAGAGGGAAGAATGACCACCTCATTCCAATAGCCAGTGTACAGTCTGGAAATTTCAAACTGGGACAGAGGAAAAAAAATTATTAAGTCAAATTTATAGGTTTTTTTTTTTTTTTTGAGATGGGACTGGATATTATTAAATAGGAATAAAAGATATTCAAGACTGCATTTATAATAAAAAATGATCTAGAACTCTTGTTAATATCACAATAGTCATTGTTTTGACACAGTTTTTGTTCAGAGGCAAGGGAAATTTTCTCACATGGAATTTAAGTTTGAAACTATGATGTGACACAAAAAGTTGTATGTATGTATTAGTTCCTTTATCACACTGCTAATAAAGACATACCCAAGACTGGACAATTTATAAGGAAAGAGGTTGAATAGACTCACAGTTCTGCATGGTTGGGGAGGCCTCAGAAAACTTACTTAGGGAGGAAACCACCCCTCATATTGTCTTATGCCCAATTTCTGCCTCCAAAGAAAGAAGAAGTAAAAACTAAAAGGCAGAAATGAAATCCACAACAGACAGCTCAGCGCCACACCCTGGGCCTGGTAGTTAAAGATCGACCCCTGACCTAATCGCTTATGTTATCTATAGATTACAGATATTATATAGAAAAGCACTGTGAAAATCCCTGTCCTGTTTTGTTCTGATCTAATTACTGGTGCATGCAGCCCCAAGTCATGTACCCCCAATTGCTCAGTCGATCACGACCCTCTCAAGCAGACCACCTTAGAGTTGTGAGCCCTTAAAAGGGACAGGAGTTGCTCACTTGGGGAGCTAGGCTCTTGAGACAGGAGTCTTGCCAATGCTCCAAGCTGAATAAACTGCTTCCTTCTTTAACTCAGTGTCTGAGGGGTTTTGTCTGCGGCTTGTCCTGCTACATTTCTTGGTTCCCTGACTGGGAAGCAAGGTGATTGATGGACGGTTGAGGCAACCTCTTAGGCAGTGTAGGCCTGCCCTGTGGAGCATCCCTGCGGGGAACTCTGGCCAGCTTGAGCCATGCGAATCCTGAGAGCGCTCCCTGGTAGGCAACTGCCCCGGTGGAACGCCTCACCAGAGCAGCGCATGGCAGGCCCCCATGGAGGATCAATGCAGTGGCTGAACACCAGGAAGGAACTGGCACTTGGAGTCTGGACATCTGAAACTTCGTAAGACTAGTCTTTAGAACTTGCCCACTCCATTTGAGTGGAAGCATGGCCTGATCACCCACAGCGTGCCTGTACCAGCACTTTGGTTTTTGTTTTTGACTTGACTTGCATTGCTTGATACTTTGGTTTTGACCTTGCTTGGATTTCTTGATACTCTGATTTTGGTTTTGATTCTGGTTTGGTGTGTATGTGCCCTTTTTACCCGTTCTTTGTTTTGTGGTGTGAGTGTGGTGTGAGCATGGTGTTTTGTCTCAAGGAAACATGGGTCAGGCACAAAGTAAGCCCACTCCACTAGGAAAAGTGTTGAAAAATTTCAAAAAGGAATTTAAGGGAGATTATGGAGTCACCATGACACCAGGAAAACTTAGAACTTTGTGTGAGATAGACTGGCCAGCATGAGATGTGGGTTGGCCATCAGAAGGAAGTCTGGACAGGTCCCTTGTCTCGAAAGTATGGCACAGGGTAACCTGTAAGCCAGGGCACCCAGATCACTTCCCATATATAGATTCTTGGTTACAGCTAGTTTTGGACCTCCCACAGTGGTTAAGAGGACAGGCAGCAGCAGTACTAGTAGCAAAGGGACAGTTAGTTAAGGAAGGTTCTCGCTCCACCCGCCCAGGGAAGTCAGCACCAAAAGTCCTGTCTGACCCAATACCAGAAGAATCATGGCAGGAATTGGTACCAGCATATCCCCTCCTTATTGAGAGGAAGGGCTCCCCACCCCTGAGCCCACAGCACCTTCACCTCCACCAGATAACCACACCCCTAGATCACCCAGAGTAGACAAAAGAGGAAGTGAAGCTGCGGGAGAAACTCATCCCTTGGCAGCTTGCTTACAGCCCAAGACTGGAATCCAAATGCCCCTGAGAGAGCAGTGATATGCTGGGGTAGATGAGGACAGACACATGGTGGAAAGGCATGCCTTTGTGTATCAACATTTTGCCTCTGCTGACCTCCTCAATTGGAAAAATAATACTCCATTTTACACTGAAAAGCCTCAAGCTTTAATTGACTTGCTCCAAACTATTATTACAGACTCATAATCCTACTTGGGCTGATTGCCACCAGCTGCTCATGTACCTATTTAATACAGATGAAAGGCAAAGGGTGCTCCAAGTAGCAACTAAATGGCTAGAGGAGCACGTCCCAGCTGATTACCAAAACCCCCAAGAATATATAAGAATTCAGCTGCCAGGAACAGACCCCCAATGGGACCTGAATGAGGGACCAGACATGCAGAGGCTAAGACGGTACCATGAGGCATTACTGGAAAGTCTAAAGAAAGAGGCTCAAAAGGTTACAAATGTAAATAAGGTTTCTGAGGTCATCCAAGGAAAAGAGGACAGTCCAGTGCAATTCTATGAAAAGACTGTGTGAGGCTTACCGTATGTACACTCCTTTTGATCCAGACAGCCCTGAAAATCAGCGAATGATTAACATGGCCTTACTTAGTCAAAGTGCAGAAGATATCGGGAGAAAATTGCAGAAACAGGCTGGGTTTGTGGGTATGAATACCTCACAGTTACTGGAAATAGCCAATCAAGTGTTGTGAATAGAGATGCAACAAATTGCAAAGAAAGCCATAAGAAAGGTGAACGCCAGGCTAGGCGAAACGCCAACTTACTGGCCGTGGCCATTAGGGGAATTCCCCCAAAAGGAGAGGGAAAGGGGGGTTCTGGGAAGAATACCCAGTCTAATCGCCCATGCTTGCAATGTAACCAATGCGCCTATTGTAAGGAAATAGGACATTGGAAAGGTAAGTGTCCCCACCTGAAGGAAAAGCAGGGTGGTTCAGAACAAGAGACCTCAGATAAAGACGAGGGAGCTTTGTTCAATCTGGCTGAATGGCTATTGGACTGATGGGGACCGGGCTCAAGTGCCCTCAAGGAACCCACGGTCAGGATTACAACTGGGAGCAAGGACATTAAGTTTTTGGTCGATACTGGTGCTGAACATTCAGTAGTGACCACCCAGGTCACCCCCTTATCAAAGAAAACCATTGATATAATTGGAGCAACAGGAGTTTCCAATAACCAGGCTTTCTGTCTACCACGGACCTGCTCGGTGGGGGGACAAGAACTAGTTCACCAGTTCTTATACATGCCTGACTGTCCCTTTCCCTTGCTGGGAAGAGACTTGCTTATCAAGCTGAGAGCCACCATCTCCTTTACAAAACAGGGCTCTTTACAGCTAAAGTTACCAGGAACATGAGTTATCATGGCTCTTACTGTCCCCCAGGAAGAAGAATGGAGACTTTTTCTAACCGAACCAGGTCAAAAGATAAAACCATCTCTAACTAAGCAATGGCCCCGAGTATGGGCAAAGGATAATCCTCTAGGATTGGTGGTCAACCAAGTCCCTGAACTCTAGAAGTTAAGCCTGGGGCCCAACCAATTAGACAAGAGCAGTATCTGGTTCCCAGAGAAGCTCTAGAAGGAATCCAGGTTCATCTCAAGTGCTTGAAAGCTAATGAATTATAGTTCCTTGCCAGTCTCCATGGAACACCCCCTCCTGCCTGTCCCTAAGCCAGAGACCAAGGATTACCGGCCAGCACAGGACTTGTGCTTGGTCAACCAAGCTACAGTGACTCTGCACCCAACAGTTCCTAACCCTTACACATTGTTAGGGCTGCTGCTGGCTGAGGATAGCTGGTTTACCTGTCTGGACTTAAAAGATGCCTTCATCAGACTAGCTCCTGAGAGCCAGAAACTGTTTGCCTCTCAGTGGGAAGATCCGGAGTCAGGTGTCCCTACTTGGTACACTTGGACCTGGCTTCCCCAAGGGTTCAAGAATTCCCCTACTATCTTTGGGGAGGCCCTGGCTTGAGACTTGCAAAAGTTTCCTGCTAAAGACCTAGGCTGCGTCTTGATCCTATACGTGGACGACCTTCTGCTAGGACACTCCATGGCAATCGGGTGGGAAAAAGGGACGGAGGGCCTGCTTTGGCACCTAGAGGACTGTTGGTATAAGGTATCCAAGAAGAAAGCTCAGATCTGCAGACAGCAGGTACACTGCCTGGGATTCACTATTCAGAAAGGGGAGCACAGCCTGGGGTCAGAAAGAAAGCAGGTCATCTGCAGCTTACCAGAACCTAGAACCAGAAGGCAAGTAAGGGAATTCCTAGGAGCTGTGGGGTTTTGCAGATTATGGATTCCAAACTTTGCAGTACTAGCCAAACCTTTGTACGAGGTTACAAAGGGGGTCAACCAGGAGCCTTTTGAATGGGGGCCTCTACAACAGCAAGCCTTTTGTAAGTTAAAGGAAAAACTTATGTCGGTCCCAGCCCTAGGACTACCGGATTTGACAAAGCCCATTACACTCTATGTGTCAGAAAGAGAAAAAAATGGCAGTTGGAGTTTCAACACAGACTGTGGGACTGTGGCCAAGGCCAGTGGCCTATCTCTCGAAACAACTAGATGGGGTTTCCAAAGGCTAGCCACCATGTCTAAGGGGCTTGGCAGCAACAGCCCTGTTAGTACAAGAAGCAGATACATTAACCCTTGGCAAAACCTGAATATAAAGGCCTCCCATGCTGTGGTAACTTTGATGAATACCAAAGGACATCATTGGCTAACAAATGCTAGATTAACCAAGTACCAAAGCTTGCTAGGTGAAAATCCCTGCATAACTAATGAAGTCTGTAACACCCTAAATCCAGCCACCCTGCTCCCAGTATCAGAGAGCCCGGTCAAAGTTAACTGTGTAGAGGTGTTGGACTCAGTCTATTCTAGTAGACCTGACCTATGGGACCAGCCATGGGTATCAGTAGACTGGGAGTTATACGTGGAAGGAAGCAGCTTCATCAACCCACAAGGAGAAAGATGTGCAGGATATGCGGTGGTAACTTTGGATGTTGTCATTGAAGACAAACCATTTCCACAGGGCACTTCAGCCCAGAAGGCTGAGCTCATTGCTTTACCTCGGGCTCTAGAACTCATTGAAGGTAAGACTGTAAATATCTACACTGACTCTCCATATGCCTTTCTAACCCTCCAAGTGCATGGAGCATTATATAAGGAAAAGGGCCTGTTAAAGTCTGGGGGAAAGGACATAAAATATCAACAAGAAATTCTATAATTATTAGAGGCAGTGTGGAAACCTCAGAAGGTGGCAGTCATGCACTGCAGGGGACACCAGCGAGCCTCCATCTCAGTGGCCTTAGGAAACTCTCGAGCTGATTCAGAAGCTCAAAAAGCAGCATCTACCCCTTACCGGGCATCGGTAGCAGCCCCCTTACTCCCTCAAACACCTGACCTGGTACCTACCTATTCTAAGAAAGAAAAAGACTTCTTCCACGCAGAAGGGGAGCAAATAATAAAAGCAAGATGGATCAGATTGCCAGATGTGAGGGTAGCTGTGCTACAGTTGCTGAGAGCCACAATCGTATAGGCCATGCACGAAACCACTCATCTAGGTCAAGAGTCACTTGAAAAATTGTTAGGCTGGTACTTCTACATCTCATACTTGCCAGCAGTAGCACAACGGTGTGTTACTTGCCGACAGCACAATGCGAGGCAAGACCCCACTGTTCTGCCAGGCATACAGGCTTATGGAGTGGCTCCTTTTGAGGATCTTCAGGTGGATTTCACAGAAATGCCGAAATGTGGAGGTAACAAGTATTTGCTAGTTCTTGTGTGTACTTACTCTGGGTGGGTGGAGGTTTATCCAACACGAACTGAAAAGGCCTACGAGGTGACCCGTGTGCTTCTCTGAGATCTTATTCCTAGGTTTGGACTGCCCGTAAGAATCAGCTCAGATAACGGGTCGGTGTTTGTGGCTGACTTGGTACAGAAGACAGCAAAGGCATTAGGAATCACTCGGAAGCTACATACTACCTACCAACCTCAGAGTTTCGGAAAGGTGAAGTGAATGCATCAGACTGTCAAAAATAGTTTAGGGAAAATATGTCAGGAAACTGGATTAAAGTGGATACAGGCCTTTCCTATGGTATTGTTTAAAATTAGATGTACTCCTTCTAAGAAAACAGGATACTTCCCTTATGAAATACTGTATCGTAGGTCTCCTCCTATACTATCGGAGCTTCCAGGCATGCCCCAAGAGTTAGGTGAAATTGAATTACAGTGACAGCTTCAGGCTTTAGGAAAAATTACACAAACAATCTCAACTTGGGTAAATGAGAGGTGTCCCATCAGCTTATTCTCCCCAGTTCACCCTTCCTGTCCAGTTGATCACGTGTGGATCAAGGACTGGAACGTAGCCCCTTTGCGGCCATGGTGGAAAGGACCTCAGACTGTCATCCTGACCACCCCCACGGCTGTAAAGGTAGAAGGAATCCCAGCCTGTATCCACCACAGCCGTGTGAAACCTGCAGCCGATGAAACCTGGGAGGGAAAACCGAGCCCGGACAATCCCTGCAAAGTGACTCTGAGGAGGAGGACAAGCCCTGCTGCATTCACACCTGGAAGCTGACTGGTCTACACACGGCTGAAGCATGAGGAGAATCATCGTGGGACTCATTTTCCTTATAATTTGGACTTGTGTAGTAAAAACTTCCGCTGATTTTCCCCATATGGAAGACTGCTCTCAGTGTATACATCAGGTTACCGAGGTAGGGCAACAAGGTAAAACAATCTTTCTGTTCTATAGTTACTATGAATGCCTAGGAACTTTAAAAGGAACATGTTTATATAATGACACTCAGTACAAGGTATGTAGTCCAGGAAACGACCAACCAGATGTGTGTTTTGACCCCTCTGAGCCTCCCATGTCCACAGTTTTTGAAATAAGATTAAGGACTGAAGACTAGTGGGGACTCACAAATGATACATATAAAGTATTAGCCAGAACAGAAGAAAAAGGGGTGCCCAAACACATAATCATGAAATGTGATGCCTGTGCCGTCATTAATAGCAATAAGTTAGGAAGGGGATGTGGCTCTTTTAGTTGGGAAAAAGGCTATATGACCAAAAATAAGTATATTTGTCATGAATTAGGACTGTGTGGAAATGAATGTGGATACTGGTCTTGTGTCATATGGGCCACTTGGATAAAAAATGAAAAGGATCCAGTCCACCTTCAGAAAGGAAAAAAATGGCCCTTCCTGTACTAAGGGACAGTGTAACCCCTTAGAGCTAGTAAGCCAATCCCCTTGATCCTCCCTGGAAAAAAGGGGAGTGTGTGACCTTAGGAATCCATGGGGCCGGACCCGATCTTGAGTAAATATCTTGGTTCAAGAACTTTACAAACGCTCTCCTGAGCCAGTGTTTCAAACTTTCTATGATGAACTAAATGTGCCAGTACCAGAAATTTCAGGAAAAACAAGAAATTCGTTTTTGCAATTAGCGAAGCATGTAGCCCAGTCTCTCAATGTCACTTCATGTTATGTATGTGGAGGAACTATAATGGGAGATCAATGGCCATGGGAAGCCAGATAATTAGTACCGACAGACCCAGTTCCTGATGAATTATTGGCTCAAAAGAATCATCCTGATAATTTCTGGGTCCTAAAAGCCTCAATTATTGGACAATATTGCATAGCTGGAGAAGGAAAATAATTCACTCACCCTGTAGGACGACTTAGTTTTCTGGGACAGAAACTGTATAATGGTACCACAAAAACAGTCACTTGGTGGAGTTCAAATCGGAGAGGAATCCATTTAGTAAATTCCCAAAGTTACAAACTGTGCAGACCCACCTGGAGTCCCACTGGGACTGGATAGTTCCCACTGGATTATACTGGATATGTGGGCATAGAGCTTATGCCAAATTACCTGCCCAGTGGGCAAGTAGTTGTGTTATTGGCACTATTAAACCATCTTTCTTCCTACTGCCCATAAAAACAGGTGAAATCCTGGGTTTCACTGTCTATGCTTCCCATGAAAAGAGAAGCATAGCTATAGGAAATTGGAAAGATGATGAATGGCCCCCCTGAGAGAATCATACAATATTATGGGCCTGCTACTTGGGCACAAGACAGCTCGTGGGGATACCAGATCCCCATTTACATGATCAAACGAATCACACGGTTACAAACTATCTTAGAAATAATCACTAATAAAACCAGCAGAGCCTTGACTATTCTGGCCCAGCAAGAAACTCAGATGAGAAATGCTATCTATCAAAATAGCTCGGCTCTCAACTACTTGCTAGCAGCTGAAGGAGGGGTCTGTGGGAAATATAACCATACTAATTGCTCTCTACACATAGATGATCAAGGGCAAGTAGTTGAAGACATAGTTAGAGATATTACAAAACTGGCACATGTGCCTGTGCAAGTGTGGCATGTATTTGATCCTGGGGCCATGTTTGGAAAATGGTTCCCATTGCTAGGAGTATTTAAAACTCTTATAATAGGAGTTATAATAGTAATACGAACTAGCTTACTGTTCCTTTGTTTGCTACCTGTACTTCTTCAAATTATAAAAAGCTTCACCACTACCTTAGTTTACCAAAATTCTTCAGCACAAATGTACTATATGAATCACTATTGATCTGTCTTGCAAGAAGACATGGGTAGTGAGAATGAAAGTGAGAACTCCCAGTATTGAGTGAGATTCTCAAAGGGGGGCAGAATAAGGAGGAGACCACCCCTCATATTGTCTTATGCCCAATTTCTGCCTCCAAAGAAAGAAGAAGTAAAACCTAAAAGGCAGAAATGAAATTCACAAGCAGACAGCCCAGCGCCACACCCTGGGCCTGGTAGTTAAAGATTGACCCCTGACCTAATTGCTTATGTTATCTACAGATTACAGACATTGTATAGAAAAGCACTGTGAAAATCCCTGTCCTGTTTTGTTCCGATCTAATTACCGGTGCATGCAGCCCCCAGTCACGTACCCCCAATTGCTCAATCGATCATGACCTTCTCAAGTGGATCGCCTTAGAGTTGTGAGCCCTTAAAAGGGACAGGAATTGCTCACTTGGGGAGCTCAACTCTCGAGATAGGAGTCTTGCTGATGCTTCTGGCCGAATAAACCGCTTCCTTCATTAACTTGGTATCTGAGGGGTTTTGTCTGAGGCTTGTCCTGCTACATATGATCATGGCAAAAGGCATCTCCTCACAGGCTGGCAGCAGAGAGAATGAGTGCCCTGCAAAGGGGGAACCCCCTTATGAAACCCTCAGATCTTGTGAGAACTCACTCACTATAATGACAATAGGATGGGGAAAACCACCCCCGTGATTCACTTATCTCTACCTGTTCCCTCCCATGACATGTGGGGATTATGGGAACTACAATTCAAGATGACATTTGGGTGAGGACACAACCAAATCATATCAATGTGTAAATGTATATGTGTGTTTAATAGCTATCCACATGCCATGTCTGTTCAACAAACTGGTTATAAATTAATCACTCTGATGTCCCTGTGCTTCAATTTGAATATTTTCTAGTCATTTGTCTTCTACATTGGTAATCCTCTTTTTAGCAGGTTCTTATCTGCTATTCAACCCTTAAATTCAATTACTATATTGTTTAGTTTTATAGCTTTTATTTGCATAACAAAAGATTCTAGTGCCCTGGTAAAATTCATCATGTCTTTATATATTTTCTCATGTATTAATCATAATTATTTTAAAGTCTATGGCTGAAAGCTCCAACCTATGAACCACTTGAAGACCTATTTATAAGCCTTTAATTTTCATTTTGTTCTCATTTTAAATGAACTTTTTATTTTAGAATAGTTTTAGATTTATAGAAAAGTTACAAAGATGATACCAAGAGTCATCATATACCTTTACACCCAGTTTTTTCTATTATTAGCATCTTACATTACCATGGCACATTCATCACAAACATTGATCAATATCCATGCACTATTATTAACTAAAGTATGCATTTTGTTCAGATATCCTTAGTTTCTACTTAATGTCATTTTTTGTGATCCAGGTTATCATCTAGAATATCACTTTACATTTAGTTGTTATGTCTTTTTAGGTGCCTTTTGGCTGTAACATTTTCTCACACTTTTCTTGTTTTTAATAACTGATAATTTGACATTTGAGGAATGCTGATCAGGTATATCACAGGATTTCATTATATTAGATTTTATGTGTTGTTTTCATTATTATTAGTCTGGGTTAAAGTTTTTTTGGAGAAAGAACACATCAGTAAAGTGCCATCTCATCACATCATATCAAGGGTATATGCTTGACTTATAACTATTTGCATAGATTACTTGGAATTCTTCTACATAGGAAGTTTGCCTATCACTTTCAATTTATTAACTCAATCATTCATTTTACTCTTTACCTATTTTCTTGCTCAAATGGTTTCAGATTGGGCCATTGGAACTCTTTCGGTTGTTTCCTGTGTCCCTTTGTGATGCCCCATGCCCTCCTCCATTCCCTCTCCCCACCCGTCTCCTTTTTATTTTTAGCACTTCCTTAGTTTCTGATGCCGTAATATGTCCCAGGCTCTCTGTTTCAGTATGAGAATCAGCCATGTCTCTAAGGGCTCCTGGTTCCTTTCATTGGTTTTCAAAAGCAAAATCTGGATGCTGGGTGTGTTCATTGCTAGTGAGTCGTTATATGTTTCGGCTTTCTTAGCAGATAGAGCAAGCAAATATGTTTATGTACTAATCTATATCCCATTACTTGTAATGCTTAGTTTTGATTATTTTTGAAACATTGACTATTAAAAACAAAGTATCTGAGTGATTTTTTTTTTTTCAAAAGAGAGGATATATTAAACATTGATTTATTTGAATTTTCTTAGCTGGTGGCAGACATATAGATTAGGAAACTATCATCTTGATTCAATTAAAGATTGGACAGATTCAATAGTGGATTTAACTCTTCTCAAGACTTGGTCTGATTATTTTTTCTTAGAAATAGTCTCATTTGAGAACCTAAGGTGTTTGTGGGCTCTCTTCGTTGGTGGAATCTGAACCTTGTTCTGCTGGCACTGGAAGACTGCAAAAGTTTACTCAGCTTCCTGACTTCTTGGCTGCTGTTTTCTGTTTCATCTGTAGGGCTAGGGAATTGGACTGTTTCTCAAATGGGGAACCAGCTCAGGTTACATTCAATTCTTTGGATTGCTGCCACTCCTAGATCTTGTTCCCTCATGTCATGGCAGTTCTGTAGCCCTAAAATCTAATTATTGTTTTTCTAAGCCTGTGAAACTTTCAAAATCTCTGCTTGGGGCCTTTCACTTCCTTATTTCATGCTGCTTATAACTGGGGCAAATGGCTTGACGAAAACGTGGGGTGGGATGTCAGGATCACTTCATTGAGTTTCCTTGGTATTCATGATCTTGATTGCCCAAGTCCTACCTGAGGTAGCTCTCTGACACCTTCAAACACACATATATTTTAGAATATATTTTATCCACTTTTTTAGTTGTTCTTGGAGGGAGATTTGGTCTGCCACAAGTTATTCTATGACAAAGTAAAAATAATCTATAAGAAAATGCATTAATCTCAAATCTCATGATTAATAGGTGAACATTAATTTTAGTTATAGAATCTAAATATAGTCTTACTAATTCAATGTTTTTCTTTTACAGATACTCACAATTAGATCCTGATGATGAAGCTGAGTATTTTTAAGGTATTTGTTTTTGGCTGAGAACAAAGAAGAGTTTGTAAGAACTTTTTTTAGCTGAGTAAATAACCATGTTATGTATTTTTAGTAATGTTTAATTGAATATTGAACACTGCATGAAAAAATGCATGGCTTCATATTCCCCTAATAGTAAACTAATATTTTTATTAATAAAGCATCTGATATGCCACATTATTATCTCTGGGTTGTTGAATCAAGTAAAGATTAGCCCCACCTTGCATATCGATTCAAGGAAATAGATTCTATATGTTATTTTATTTAAAAAGGTTAAATGAAATGTCAGTCAGTTATTAGAAAATTTCAGTACTTGGTTGATTGTGAATGCTTCAATATAGTAAATAACACTGAACTTTAAGAAAGGCAGCATTTGTGGAATATAAATTAAAATTTTGTAAGGGCTCTGAGAAGTTAAGTGATAATATGATGTTCATGAACATAAGTGATTGTAGCAGTGAGATAACTATTTTTAGTTAATTTTTTCTATTACTTTTTAAAAAAGAACTCATAATTGGAATATTTTATATATTATTATATTTGTTTTAAGATTATACATATTTTTACATAATCTTTAAAATAATTTGCATTAATATGTTAATAATTCTTAAATTGATATTAGAAGTATTAATAAAAACATTTTAAATATACATATAAATGTAGAGAAAGTTAATTTGAGTGATAAGTAATAATAATCAAGTGTAACACACTTGTGTTAATAAGAGACT
Organism: Macaca nemestrina; assembly: GCF_043159975.1. Lineage (NCBI taxonomy): Eukaryota > Metazoa > Chordata > Mammalia > Primates > Cercopithecidae > Macaca > Macaca nemestrina. The sequence continues at coordinate 59,554,770 of NC_092127.1, read as the reverse complement.
AATCAACTTAGTCTCTAATTCTCATGTCCTTGTACTGCATCAGTGAATGACTTTAGGACTCTCACATTGTAACTTTTCAAAAAGAATGTGGCCTACACCAATTTTAATAAAAAATAATTAATTATGACAGTTTCCCATGCTCTCTAATATGTATTCTTACTTATTCTTTCTAATAGTCTTATTAGAGCTACATGTGAAGTCACTCTTACCCACCCTACCTTACACATATGAAAACAGAAGCAAAGATATGACAAAAGAAATGCAAAGACACTATAATTTTCTCTTTCTCTGCATCCCTGGAGACTCACCTAATATTTTTATGGGATGAACTAAATATACAATTTTGTTTCTGTTCTAGTTTTCTTTCTTAGTGAACTATAGCAAATTTTTAAAGGATTTTATTTAATCACATATTTTTTTTTCATTTGTTGCAAATATAGCAATAAAATTTCCCCATTAACAATATATATTACAATCAGAGTCATGAATAGCATGGAATGCTTATTATTTACAAACATTCAAAAGCTTAGACACTTCTTGCAGTAGTAAATAATAGTGTATAATCTGTTAAATTCTAAAAAAGACACAAGATCAAGTTTAAAAAGTGGGCCTAATTAATTGGTATTTATTTATTCATCAGTTTAAAAATCCTTCATTTATCTGGAATCATTTGTTTTGTAGATGCATTTGTAAGTCATTTGTTTTGTAGATGCATAAATAAAAGTTATGTTATATAATCATAGATTCTACAAGACATAAGAGATCCTAGAGGTCATCTAATAAGAATCCTCTCATCAAAGATAGAATCCAAGACTTCACTGTTTGCTGACTGGAGAGTTTGTTGAGAAAGTCATCCTAGATGTTTTGACTTTTGTCTAGAACTCTTTTCTATGAAATATGATGAACTTCTTTAATATTCTCTCATTATTGTACACGCTGCTTTCTGGCAGCTGAGCAATCTTTTGGCATATTTACACACAAAATCATGTAACAATCACAGCCCTATCCGTCAAAGCTCATTGGTTTCCTGTTCCCTAGTAGAGACACAGAGATTTATTCCCCCAAGTTCTCTTTAATTTTTTGCCATGTTGTGGGCCTGTGAGCCCCTTCAGAATGTAATGTGCAGTTGAAAGTCCATTTCTCTGCTCTGTTTAGCGCTCCAATCAGAGGCAGATTTCTTAATATCTGTTTGCCACTTAGTATATATTTTCTGCATTGTGTCTAATATGTACGGTTCTATAATTGAAAAATTATTCTCTGTAGCCCAGGTGGTATTGTACAGAATGGTTTCGTCAGTATTGATTTAAGCAGTTGATGGCTGCATTGGAGAAGGAAAGTCATTCAATTGTACCAAAGAGCTTTCAGTAAAAAGCAATTTGTTAAGCCTGTACTAAATGGCATCTTCAAAAGATATCTTCAGTAATAATCTTAAATTTAATTCTAAGTTTTTCTCTGCATTATAGCTTTGTGTCTTCTTTTATAGTGAAGATATTTTTAAAGAAAACAATAACAACAACAACAAAAGATTTTGCCGTGGGTGATTGCTAAGCATTAAATTCACTATTTTTTTTTTTTTTCTACTAACAAATTTCTCAGCTGGCATGTGATTGGGGGATATAATAGTAGTCAGCTTTCTTAGAGAAATAGCGCAGCAGTCTGCTCTTCAGTTTCTATTTTGGGGAGAGTGTAGAATACTCATTTGCTATAGTTTTCTTATTTTAAAAAAAAAAACCCTTTATATTCTGGAAGTCTGCTTCAGTTTTCTAATTTGAAACTATTCACATCAAACGGTTTGATGCTATTGTTTCAGCCATGATTTCTGTGGATTCTATGTTAACCAAAAATCTGGAATTTGTATATTTGCCAAAGATGCATCACTATTTCCACTTGGTGAAAATTTCATTGCCTCTTGTTGGTTATTACCTTGACTGACATTACATGAGTGATCTCTTCTCCCCACACCCAGGTCCCCACTCTCTATGGCCTTTAACTTCTCCTGGTTTTTCTTTTCTCCATTGCACTTATCATATTTTAACCTAATTTTATTAACTCTTCATGATTATTATTTATTATCTATCTTTCTTACTGAAATGTAAGCTATATGAACACAGGAATTCTTGTATATTTAATTCAATCATATATCCCAAGTGCTTAAACAGTGTCTGGCACTTGATAAGTATTGTTGAACAAATGAATTTTTTTTTTGAATTTTTTTGTTTTGAAGGTCCATTGGTATAAATCTGTTTTATTCATGTAATTGTGAATAATAATGGTATTCATCCAAAAAATAATTTATTAAGCAACACATATGTGGATATCTTTACACTATTTCCAAGGAAGAAATTATAGCTCAAAGATATCCTGACTCTAAATAGTTTACTTATATTAATATAAAACAAAAAGAAGGTTCAAAAAGAAGGCTCCAAAGTCAAGGGAGTTTCCAAATTCTGCTGAGAACAACATTGGGAAAAGTTTTATGGTGGGGATATCTAAGTGCAGTCTGGAGCTGAAAACCATATTGTCAAACGTTTTCAGTAGATCTTTTTTATCATCATTAGTTTCTACATGAGGTTTAGTAATCCATCCTGAGTCCTTTGTTCTCATCTTGACAGATAATCTTTCTCCCAATCTACTTTGCATGACAAGTATACAATGACTATTATGATTTTGAAATATTCTTTCTTTACATTTACATTTATTAAAGTAGACATGACATTTAATATCTACTTATGTCCTTACATGTTTAAATATTGTGATGCCTACTAATATGAATCCTATTTATCATTATTCAAAGCCTTCAATTTTTTGAACATGTGATATTTATTTAAAAGGGCTGTATCTATATCTAGTTTATATCTTTGTCTATCTACTTTTTTATGTATAGATCAATTTAAATATAGCAGACATATTTATATAAATAAATAAAACACATATAATATATTTACATAAATATAAATGCCATAAATTTGTAAAGCAGAGAAAGATAAATAGGAAAGGAGAAGGGGAGACATCAAGAGCCTACAATCTTGTCCTTTAAAAAGTACCCATTTCTGGAGTTCAGAAAGCAATTACTGTGAAGAACAGTGTGCCAGGTCAGCAAACTCTGTGCGGCCAATGGTGAGGTAGATGGAAGCACTTGCAGATCTCTTTTTACCTAGGTTCAAAACAAGCCAGGGCTTAGAACCAAAGCAGGTTGAATGGTTCAATTTTTGTTGGCTTCTCAGCTCACAAACTAAAATAAACATGAATCCTATAGCTCTAGCAGGAAATAAAGATAATAAAAATCAACAGATAAAAGTTAAACAATAGATCAAGAGAATCCTATGGCTAGAGAGCAGCTCGATGGCTAGTCCCTTTCTTCCGAGTGTTCTCACCAAGGCATCTCCTGAGCAGAAGTGCAGTCTAGCTGTTCATCTGAGTGTCCCAGCCGCATGGGACAGAGCATGGTCAGAGGAGGTGGGGGGAAGTGACAAAGACAGAGAGGTGAATGTGCTTTCATGAAACAGCTGTAGTCTAAGATCCTGATTATGTCTTCAGACCTTAGAGAATATGAAGTTCAAAAAATAACCATCATTCCATATGCTCTGAACCCTAATCTGCATCCTTGAACTTGACAGGTAAAGCGCAGTCTTTCTCCATGAAGGTAAAATGAAGGAGGCAATGGAAAAAGGTGGTGAAATTGTCCCATTTTACTGGGGCATGATGTTGACAAAATAACTGAAAAAATATTAATATAAAATAGAGTCCCAAATTATGCCATAAAAATACTGGTGAGAGGATGGATGTTACATCTTCAAAGGGAAAAGCCTCAAAGGAAATAGAGAATGAAATTTAAACACCATAATCTTTTGTTTAGTTCTTAGCCAAAGAAATTTACAGTGTAAATAAAAACAAATATATTCTATATCTTTCTCATGTTACAGAAATAAATTTTGTGATAGGAAACAGCATATCTTTCAACATCAACAGAGTATATGCTTTAGCTTATGTTGAAGAAAACAATTACTTCACAAATGAGTCTGCTAAACTGCAAACTTCCAAAAAGCATTTGGCTTTGTGCAGAGAAAAATTATGGATTTCAAAATAAGGCAGGAGGAAAGTGAGCACTGAAGGACCCCCTCTTAGGCCCTCTTGCTTTGTCTTTTATGCTCTGTGACCTGCTCCTTCTTTCTGAATAGGCTTTTCTTTTTACTGGAATGTCAAGCTCTTAAGTTAGATTTTGGGCCTAGAGAAAATCTGTAGACAACACATTATGAAACATCTTCAAAATAATTGTGGCTTTAACCCATATATGCTAATACAAATTAACAACCAGAAACAAATGATTTATTATCTATGACCTAATGCTTGTAGACCTCAAATTTCTTTTTTTTTTAAAACATTTAAGCAGGTTTTATCAACTATTTTGCACATTTGAAAATAATACTTCAGTAGATTTTATCTGCATATATTTTATACACATATCTTTAATGTTTTATTCATTGTTGCTATTATACTGGATCCATTTCTGATAAATTGTTGAGATTAAAATATGTAATTTGTTTCCATAGCGAGGGAGACTAATAATGTTTCATTCACTTGAATAAGTACACATACCTCTTCAAATACATAACTTTATGATCAGAAATTGTACCATGGGTACTGGAATAATTTGTTAGTAATATATAACTAATACACTGAGATATAAATGTGTTTTTTAATCTTGCCTATAAGGTATATTATATAAGAGAATACTTCATTATAGTTTATGTAAAATTAGTTTCTAGAACTCAGAATTTGTTGGAAGATAAATGTAGGAGATTTTGTGATGCATAAATATGCCAATTATATGCCTAACATTTTTTTTTTCTTTTTTTTGAGACAGGGTCTTGCTCTGCCACTGAGGCTGGAGGGCAATGGTGCAATCTCAGCCCACTGCAGCCTCTGCTTCCTGAGCTCAAGCAATCGTCTTACCTCAGCCTCCCAAGTAGCTAGGACTACAGGAACGTGCCACCACACCCAGCTACTTTTTCTATATTTTGTAGAGATTGGGTTTTGTCATGGTGTACAGCCTTGTCTCGAACTCCTGAACTCATGTGATCCACCTTCTTTGGCTTCTCAAAGTGCTGGAATTAGAGGCACATATGTGATTTTTATGCACGGTTTTTTCATATTATAATGTAGTTTGTATTATTTTAGAATGCATTATATGTGACAATTGAGTTTTGCATATTATTTAAAAGAGTTCCATTCTATCTATACTCAACAAAAGTTGTTCAATAGTTGATAATATTTGAGGAAACAACTATTAAAAACCTCATATTTTATAAACAGTCTTTCAAAATTTGTATGATATGGCTTAAATAAGATTAGCATGGATTAATGGCCAGCTTTCAAATAAAACTGAAGATCAATTTATTTTAAGGTAATATCACTTCCTCTATTTAAGGTTGTTTTGTTTAGTTCCAAGATAATTCACTCCAATTCTGAATACTAATTTGAAGGTTTGAATGCATTGTCGTTACATGTGATGAATTCAAACGTGTGCTTGCTGCTTTGCTGAACCATAAGAAACAGCATATATAGCAATGATATTTAAAATGCACAGCTTATGTTGGACTCTGTGTGACAACCAAGTGACAATGATAGATCCAAATGCAATCCCAACTTAGAGCATCAATTAGGAAAATGGCAAAGGCCTTTCTAACGTTATAAATTACTCTGTGGATGCCAGTAACGAAAGCTCTCACTACCAGTAATTTTGCATGATTATGGTTTGGACAAAAGATAGCTGATGAGGGTTAAACCTTGTATTTATACAGCTAAAAAATATTTCTCACTAGATATGTAACTGTGAGCATGATCTCAACAGCTTCCATGACTCTAAAATACACCTATGCCAAACAGATTTCAGATTTCAATCACATTTTGCTATGTCTTTAAATGACAGCAATAGTATTTTTTGAGATATTAATATTCAAGTTGCTAACACTCACATAGCAGGGTATTTCTATGAAACGACATCTATGCATGTCTTGATTATTAGTTACATCAGTTACTGACTGTGACAAGTGATCCATTTTCTGTTTATTACAAGATTAGTTGTCTGTTTGGAATGTCTTAGAATAGTGTCAGTACTATACTCTGTTAGCTTCAGACTTGGAATGTCTTAGAATATAATGTCAGTACTACACTCTGTTAGCTTTAGACTTTCAGGAAAGAATGCACAGCTTACATTTTACTTTCTGTGACAAACAAGTGGCAATCCCTTATGACTGAATGTGTAAAGTACTTTATGTTACCTTTAAAATATGTTTTATTTCTGGATTTCTTATTACTTGTAGTATGATATACTGCTTGCTGACTTGCGTTAAAATATCAAGCATCCCCCAAATAATTATACTTGTAAATCCATTGCTATCTGATCTTTCTATTATTGGTTCTTGAGCCTGATGTTTACACATGAAAAAATTTAGGGATTAGTGAGAATTCAATACCTTCATTTTCTCTGGATTCATAAAATTTAAAGTTAAAAAACATCTTAAAGGATATGAAGTCTAAGCCCTTCATTTGACACCGAAGGAAACAAGAACTCAGAAGTTAAGTGACTTCTTTGAAGTTGGTAAATTGTAAACTTCAACAATGTCACAAAAAGTCAAGATCCACTAATAGACCAAATGCCTTTTCGGAAGATAGTTAATCTCATAAATAATTGCTTTCCCATCCCCTCTGAATATTTAGTACTTTGAGTCAACATCCATTAAGAAAAATAGAAACTACTATATTATAGATATTTCAAACAGAATAAAGTTTAACTCAGGGAATTGATTGTAAATGTGTTGGAAGGTCCTGAAAGGACCACTATTGATGGGGGATACTGACAAATACAAAAACAAACAAACAAACAAAACCTCGCTTTTTCAAAAAACTTCCTTCCTTTCTTCCTTCAGTTGCTCCAATTAGGCAACCTTGAAAAAGCCAGATGACAATACCAAGAGATCCATAACGAATTATAAAGGTTGATTGCAAAACTGACAGTAAAGCCAGAGATGAGATAGTTGAAAGAGGCACTTCTGATTCCAGCAAAAGTAATGCATGTTCTGTGCTCTCACATTTGGATGTGGCAATGCCAAGCAAATAATATGACTTTGGATAAGGGGACTTTCTTTATTCAAGAGCAGCTATCGGGGAGGGGCTTAGCTCTGAGTTTTCAACCATTACCATTATCAGTATCTGGGGGATGAATGCTTTTGTCCTGAAGAAAAGGGATTTGGGTATGCATCACAATGTCCAGTACTATGGTAGACACTTCTACAAGCTGATTAAAAATTGCATTTTTAATCATATTGTTCCAGCTTTCAGCGAGCAAATGTTTTTAACCTCTTGCAAAATCGAACACATTCTTACTGAGGTGATGCTAATGAAAAAACTCACAGGCAGTTATGCCCCTCTCCAGACTTTCTGCTTCCTGTCCCTCTTCCTTTGCTCCTTATTTTATGAATGTGGGTGTAAGTCATTGCTCAGTGGCCCCTATTTCATCTCACTCATTTAAATATTGAGTAAATTTCTTGATTTTCTTTCTGGACACCTTCTTCACCCATCCTAGCCAGGTGGGAGATCTTTCTCTTCACTATCAGTGAAGGCTTCAAGATTTTCTTTGACGCCTTATGAATAAATAACTCTTCATGGCCAGAGTCAGCAATATTAGAATGCACAAGTGCTTAGGTGAGCTGGAGAAATGCATAACCTGGTTTTTTTCCCACAGTTCCTCCAAATGAAGAATAAGGTTTTCTCTATGTTCCTGACACCAAAAGAGAGATTCAATGTTGTCACCAGAGGGCATTGCATCCAGGGTCTTCGGGAGGGAAAGGGTTCCTTCATCTACTCCATCCCCTCACCTCCTAACTCTTGTGACCAGGATTACTCAAAACATAGACCCTTTACTGCTGGTTATTTCCTCACCGAGCAAAAAATACAAAAATCACCTTAACAATGAAATATAACACCGAGATGTGACCATTTGCTAGCACAAGTTGCTCGCACGCTCTCCGCGCCTCCTTGGCCTCGGCGTCCGCTCTGGCCGCGCTCGAGGAGCCCTTCAGTCCGCCGCTGCGCTGTAGGAGCCCCTCTCTGGGGCTGGCCGAGGCTGGAGCCGGCTCCCTCTAGAGAAAGGCGCGGGCGCGAGCCCAGGCTGCGCGCCGAGCTCGCGAGCGGGCGCGGGTTCCGGGTGGGTGCGGGCTCGGCGGGCCCCGTACTGGACGCAGCCGGCTTGCTGGGCTTGGTCAGGGGACGAGCTTCCTCTGGGCTGCCTGAGTGCCCAGGCTAGGTGCCGCAAAGTCCCATGGCCCATACAGTTGAGAGGCGATGCCATTGAGAGGTGAAGCCTGCTGAGCTTCTGGGTCAGGCGGGAACTTGGAGAACTTTTCTGTCTAGCTAAAGGTTTGTAAAGGCACCAATCAGCTCTGTGTTTAGCTAATTCGTGGGGACTTGGATAACTTTTGTGTCTAGCTAAAGGTTTGTAAACGCACCAATTAGCACTGTGTCAAAATGGACCAATCAGCGCTCTGTAAAACAGACCAATCAGCTCTCTGTAAAATTGACCAATCAGCAGGATGTGGGTGGGGTCAGATAAGGCAATAAAAAGCAGGGCACACGCATGAGCAGGCCCAACCTGCTGGGGTTTGCCTTCCACCTTGTGGAGGTTCTATTCTTTTGCTCTTAGTGATAACACTTGCTGCTGCTCACTCTTTGGGTCTACAGTGCCTTTATGAACTGTAACTCTCACCTTGAAGGTCTGCAGGTTCGCTCCTGAGGCCAGCGAGACCAGGAACCCACCGGAAGAAATGAATGACTCTAGACGCCCTGGTTTTAAGAGCTGTAACACTCACCTCGAAGGTCTGTAGTTTCACTCCTAAAATCAGTGAGACCATGAACCCACCAGAAGGAAGAAATTCCGGACACGTCTGAACATCTGAAGGAACAAACTCTGGACACACCATCTTTAAGAACTGTACTACTGCGAGGGTCTGTAGCTTCATTCTTGAAGTCAGCGAGCCCAAGAACATACCCAATTCTGGACGCAACATGCCCATCTCAGTGTTGATATATATATTTTTCTTAATCTCTCAGATATGACTGAAGTTTTTTTTTCTTTTTTCTTTCTTTTTTTTTTTGAGACGGAGTTTTGCTCTTATTGTCCAGACTGGAGTGCAATGGCACAATCTCGGCTCACTGCAACCTCCGCCTCCTGGGTTCAAGCAATTCTCCTGCCTCAGCCTCCCAAGTAGGTGGAATTACGGGCATGCACCACCACACTCGACTAATTTTGTGTTTTTAGTAGAGACAGGGTTTCACCATGTAGGCCAGGCTAGTCTCAAATTCCCGACCACAGGTGATCCACCCACTTCAGCCTCCCAGCGTGCTAGGATTACAGGTGTGAACCACTGCATCTGGCCTATGACTGAGACCTTCTATGGCCTTGTGTGTTAGGTGTAGCTTCCAGACATCGCTGGGGATAAAATTATTCACACTAAAATCAAAGTAGTCTTTGTATTTGAAGGACCCCAAGCTGCCTAGCTTTCTTGTTGGAAGTGGAGAAGCTGACTTCCCTGAGTTGATGGGATGTATTTGTCAGGAGCACAACCTCAGCAGCTCTCTTCTATGAAATGATGTATCCAGTTGAAACCTTTCTGCTCAGTTTTGTTGTCTGAGAGCAGCCAATGCTGCCCTATACTTTTGAGCCTCCAAAATAGCTCTGTTAATACTAGGAATCTGAGGGGTCACTACTGTCTGTGACAGCATGGGCTGTTCATCTAGATTTCTTCAGAAAGAATTTTTATGCATCAGTGTCAAAGAGACTTGTGCTGCCTGCTCTGATGTTCCATACTCTGCCCTACTTTACCTTGTCATATTGCTCTTTCTCTCTTTTTTTTTTTTAACCTCACAACTTAACATATATGTGCAAGTCCTCTCTCCCTAATGCTGATATCTAGTAAGAAACTTGACATATAAGTCCCTGGTAACGTCCTCATTACTGAAAAACCATTCAAGAGCTGTCAGCAACATTGACAGAGGCATTTGAGAATTTGAGAACACAGATAATTCTAATGGCTAACCCTGAAAAAAATGTATTAAATGCCATTGCTTCTCCGTCTGCGACCTGACACCTCTCATGCAGTAGCACGTTCTCACCACAACTCAGTCTTTCTCTCGCATATCTGGCACATTTCCTTCAATGTAGCATATAGTTTCTGTCATCAGTTTCAAAATATTCTTAAGAACTAACCATATAATCATATTTTAGCAGATGAAAAAAACAGGTCACAGAATCAACCAAAGCACAGCTGTCTTTTGAGTGAAATACTCAAAAATCTTAAGAAATTTTGAGTTTTTCAAAGCAGAGTTGAAGACCAATTTCTAGTCTGTGACTTCATAAAAGTTTTTTGGATACTCCCAGGTTAGCTTACAAATGCTTTGTGAAACATTTGTATCATAAACAGTGCATTCCTCTGGCTTCCACAGCAGTACACGAATTCAGAGTCATTTCCTTAACTTTCTTAGGACATTCAGATTATATACAAAGGACCGTTGTTCAATTCAGAACCCTGAATTTGAGAGTTTGGCTGTCACAGTGAAAAATGTGTCCTGGTTAGTATATTCTGAAGCAAAACGCCAGTAAGTGCTGCATCTTAGTTTATGGATTTTAGCTGCTGTTTTTATAAATAGCCAGATATGACTGTCCACCCAAAGGCAGCTATTATTTTTGCCTCATTCCAACTCTGAAGCACAACACAGATGTTTTTAAATTATTCCAAAATACAAATTTCTGCATAAGCCAATTACTGATCTACATGGTTTTTAACAAAGTATGTCATAGGAAAAGTTTAGGTAGTTTGCGCTGAGCAGCTCATAAAATTTTACTCCTAAATGCGCACGAATACACACAAACACACACTAAATGAGGCTTCTTTTAAAAACTTATATCAATGGTTTCAAGTCGCATAAACTTTCTTTCTTCCCCTCCACTTTCCATCAATTTTCCAGCCACTATAATCTCTCACTCTCTTTTTTATGTAGAGCAATATAGCTTAATCTCAAGTTTACAATATTTTCCATCTACCATTTTCTGGAGCTCAGCCTCCCAGCCTCCAAGGAAACGTATTAAAGTATTATGAAATACTGATTATTTCTTCACCTGTTATTAAAGGAGACTTATTAAAGTATTCAGCCAACATATGTAATCTAACTCTGAGGGGTGGAGTAAGCTGGATTATTTTACTGGTAATGAGATAAAAATAACATTTTGTTATACTATATCAAAAGGAAACAGCAAAAGACATTGTATAAACAGATATTTTCTGGCACAGAGAAAGTATCCTTTAGCAATAAAATTAAGTTTTAAAACCAAACTTTAAGAAATTGCAGACTTCAAAGATGAAAAACCTTAAATAGGTATATGTAGTAAGAGCTAAGATTAGAGAAGTCTGGAACAGTTATTTACATGTGAGTAAAAAAGAGACAAGAAGAAGAAGCAACAGCAGAAGCAATTCAACACAAAAACTACTCTCATAACCACCTTCAGATCAGCATTTTATAGGTTATTATGCACAGTTACATCTTTAATAACTGTACAGTAACATAAACATAGTTCTCATTTCATGAGTAAGGATTTTCAACTTACTCTTATTGTAGTTTTACAGAGACACATATATTTTTATGGACCTGTGCATAGACTAAATGGATTTCACCTGACTATTGTAGTCATGATGTGGGATCTAAAACAGAAAAGCAGGTCAGCAGCATGCTGTGTGAACTGATTCCTGAGCATGGTTTATTTATATGCATGGGTACACCACCTGTTATACAAACAAAAATGGCAATGCTTTTTACTCTCAGAACTACAATTCCCCCCAATCATTCTTTCCCCCTCCATCCTATTAGCTTATTTGAAATAATTTGATAAATAATTCAAACATAACTTGTTATCTGGTCTCTATGAGCTCAGCAGTTCTATAAGCAGAAAATTTTAAGAATTAAAAAAGGCTACTAGAAATATATATGTCAAGATATATATAAAATATATATATGCATGTATCAAGAAATAATAACCTAAACAGCCAACAAAAAGCTAGTAACTTTAGAAACTGTAGTAAATAGTATTATTCAGTTATAAGCCAATTGGCTACTGCAATAGATTTTATACATTAATTAATATTAAATTTAAGAGATCTCTGATTTTACTGTTTTGACATATCCTAACTCTAATTATCTTTAACTTAAAAATAACACAAAGAAATGAAAACATGGGATAAACTTTCAAAGAAGTGTCAGAAATAAGAAGAAATAAAGGGAATAGTGACCATGACCTTGCCTTAGTTTGAGCTATTAGGATTAATTTTAAGTGAGTGTGCAGTTAGATTGGACAATCAGGAAGGTTTTGCCCAACTCAGTGAAACTAATTTACCTTTTTACGAGGCAGCAATAAATTGTTTTCTTTTTACAATGCTTTCCACCGAAAGTGATTTTTAAAAATATGAATAGTTTACAGTTTTATTTTTGCTCTAAATACGAATGCAGTATAGTACATATGATTCGTTATGATAACCACAATAACCTGAAAATTTGATACCTCGATTTATTTCATGTCTCTTTTCTTCTCAGTTTACATTTCTTTTGAATGCAGCTCTAGTTTGATAAATAACTGTGTTGTTTAACACTACTTTTAGTACTTTATCTCATTGCCTAATTTATCATTTCTGTCTTTCATTGCAAAACTTGAAAAGTTGTTCCTGATATCACATAACAAAGGCTCATAACCAAGAAATGGAACACACACACACACACACATATGTATGTAAACTGCATATTATATAGCCAAATATTTAACGTAACTAAGAAACTAGTTACCTTAAAGATTATGTCCATGTATGAGGAATTTGGATCACATCCATGAGAATACATTGGAGGTATGCTTTTTCCTTATGTATTACTTATATATTAAGGAAACTAGCTATGTTGGTTTGTCCTTGATTGAATCCTGACAGCTTGCAAGCTATGTGTATTCTACCATCACAGATATTGTTCTAAAACACAAAGGAACCATGTGCTTTGTTTATGTCCCAAATCTCAAGGGATAGAAATCCAAACTTTGCAGTGTATCCACAAAAGAGGGAATATCTGCTGTTTTCATGATACCGACATCAATTTTCACTTGCCTGGTAATAACGCCTTGATTTTTCTGCTGTTATTTGCCCATTCTGCAATGTAGCCTGTCTTGTTGGGACTCAAGTCCTATGAGATAGAAAACCAAATTTTGTGGGGTAATTACAAAGGAGGGAATCTGTACTCTTCATTGAGCCAACATTAATCCTCACTTCCCTGGTAATCGTGCCTTGATTTTCCTTTCGTGATTATTCCTTCTACAAAGCTTGTAGCTTCCTTGGGGTAGGGAACTAGCTTGGCCGTGTCACTAATACTAGTCAAATCATGCTTTACCTTCTGGGAATTTAAATTTTGAGGAAAATAACAGAAGAATAGAAAACTATTGGAGCTGTTGAATCCACACTCCTACCCTCTATCTCTGGTGAAATCTTTTCACCTTTTGTAATTTGTATTTTTTTTTTAACTGACAGATGGATGTGCTACTATAGGTTAATTCGGAGGGCTCTATTCACTGAGATTCTCCCTCATCCAACTCCCCTTAAGACCCTTTTTGAAATATTTTATTCTATTTTAGACACAGAGGTACATGTGCATGTTTGTTACATGGGTATGTCACATAATGTTGGGGATTGGGGCTTCCAGTGTACTCATTACCCAAATAATGAACATTATACCTGACAGATAATTTTCTCACAGCCCTTCCACCTTTCCTGCTTTTGCAGTTTCCAGTGTCTACTATTTTCATCTTTATGTCTACATGTACCTATTGTTTAGTTCCCACTTATAAGTGAGAAGATGTGGTATATGATTTTCTGTTTCTGAGTTAGTTACTTGAATAATGGCCTCCAGCTCCATCCATGTTGCTGCAAAAGACAAGTTTTCTTTTTTTTTTAATGGCTTCATGGTATTCCATGGTGTATATATACCCCATTTTCTTTATCCAGTCAATTGTTAATGGACAATTAGGTTGGTTTCATGATTTTGCTATTCTAAATAGTGCTGTGATAAACATACAAATGTAGATGTCTTTTTGATATAGCAATAACTTTTACTTTGTGTAGATGCCCAGTAGTGGGATTGCTGGGTAAAATGGTAGTTCTCTTTTGAGTTCTTTGAGAAATCTCCATGATGTTTAGTAATTTATATTCCCATAAATGATGTCTAAATGTTCTCTTTTCCCCATATCAACCCCAACACCTGTCATTAAAATGACCATACTTCCCAAAGCAATATACATATTCAGTGTAATATCTATCAAACTGTTCATGTAATTTTTCATAAAAGTAGAAAAAAAATCTTAAAAATGCATATAAAACTTAAAAAAAAAAAAAGAGCCTGAACAGCCAAAGGCATTTTAAACAAAAGGTAAAAAATTGGAAGACATCACATTGCTGGACTTCAAATTTTACTACAAGCCTGTAGTAACTAAAGCAGCATGGTACAGGTATAAAAATAGACACACTGATCAGTAGAATAGAATGGGGAACCCAGAAATAAGGCCACATACCTATAACCAACTGATCTTTGGCACAGCAGAAATGAACAATGGGAAAAGGACACCCTAGTCAATAAATGATGCTGGGAAACTTGTCTAGCCATATGCAGAAGAATAAAACTGGACCTCTACCTCTCACTATATATAAAATTTAGCGCAAGATGGAATAAAAACTTAAACTGAAGAGCCAAAACTATAAAAATCCTAGAAGAAAATGTGGGATAAACTCTTCGGCACATTGGACTAGGCAAAAATTTACAATAAAGACTCCAAAAGCAAATGCAACAAAAATAAAAATAGACCGATGGGAATTAATTAAACTAAAAGGCTTCTCTACAGCAAAATAAATAATCTACAGGATATGTAGGCAACATGCAGAATGGGAGGAAGTTTTTGCAAATAATGCCTCCAACAAAGGACTAATCCGGAATCTACAAGGAACTCAAACAATTCAACAAGGAAAAAAAATCCCATTAAAAAGTGGGCAAAGGACACAAACAGACATTTCTCAAAGACAACATACAAGTGGCCAACAAACACATGAAAAAAATGTTTAACATGGCTAATCATCAGAGAAATGTAAATTAAAGCCACAATGAGATATCATCTTATACCAGTCAGAATGGCTATTACTGAAAAGTCAAAAAACCTCGTTTGTAATTTTTTTTTATCTCCAGTTAAATCCTTTCACCTTTTCAAAATTCTTTCTGCGTATTAGGTCCTCAGGTTTTACTTTGATTCTAAGAGATAGAGGGAATGATTCCAATTAGTTTTGTTGTTGTTTTTCTTTCAGTAAGAGTCAGTTGCTGTTGATGGTAATCAAAGTCCCCTTATTAATCCAAGTTTCACGATAGAAATTCTGCTTATGTCTCATGCCCTATTCCTGACCACTTACAGTAAACTCTGGAGGTTCTTACTCATCCTAGCATTTTCATTGGCTAATTGTTTTGCTTGAGATGTCTTTCCTGGCTTCCTTTCTCTTTATGTGCCTGACTACTACTTATTTTTTTCTCTCAAGGTTGTTTCCCTTGGAACTCCTTACCTTTACCTCATCCTCATGTTAGAATAGATAACTCTTCCCAGCCAGGCATGGTGGCTCACGCCTGCAATCCTAGCACTTTGGGAGGCTGAGGTGGGTGGATCACAATGTCAGGAGTTCAAGATCAGCCTGGCCAACATGGTGTGCAATCCCAACTCTACTAAAAATACAAAAATTGGCCAGGAATGGTGGTGAGCACCTGTAATCCCACCTACTAAGGAGGCTGAGGCAGGAGAATCACTTGAACCCGGGAGGCAGAGATTGCAGTGAGCTGAGATTGCACCATTGCACTCCAGCCTGGGCAACAGAGCAAGACTCCATCTTAAAAAAAAAAGAAAAGAAAAGAAAAGAAGAATAGATGGATCTTCCCTATTCCAATTGCAAGCAATCTGTGTATGCCTTAATTATAGAAATGATACAACAAATAATTGCTTACTTCCTTATTAGTCTATTCCGACTAGAAATAGCTGTTTCATGGAAAGTTCTGTGCCTAAATCTTTGTGCCTTCAGGGCCTACCATATAATCTGCTTATGGCAAATATAATAAAATGTGTGATGAATAATTCATGCATAGGTGAGTTCTTGCTAATTTTAAAAAACACAGGCCAGGTGCGGTGGCTCATGCCTGCAATCCCAGGACTTTGGGAGGCTGAGGTTGGTGGATCACCTGAGCTCAGGTGTTGGAGAACAGCCAGGACAGCATGGCAAAACACTGTCTCTACCAAAAACACAAAAAGTGTCCATCCATGATGGAGCCCGTTTGTAGTCCCAGCTACTCAGGAGACTGAGGCAGGAGAATTGCTAGAGCCCTGGTGGCAGAGGTTGCAGTGAGCCAGTATTGCACCATTGCACCCCAGCCTCAGTGACACAGCGAGACCCTCTCTCCAAAAAATTAAGAAAAAAAAAAACACAGGAAATTTTGAATATTATAATTACTATATATTAGAAAGCTGTGATATGCCTTTCCTCTAATTTTGGTGTTGTCCTTCATATGCCAACAAAAGTTTAACACTGAATTGCCACAATAAATGAAGGCACATTGTGGCTGAGAGCCCATATTTGACAACAGTATGTAAAGTCTGGATATCTGTCATAGTTGGAGGGATCATATCATGTATTGTCCAAACTGCAACAGTTTGAAGGAGAGAGAAGGTCTTACTGTGCCAAGGTAATTGAAATAAACTGGGCTTGTTCTGGCTGAACTAGGTCATACCATCATCTTAGTTATGATTAACTGACTAGACAGTGAGAAACCAAGGAAGGACACTGCTTCTGTTATCTTTTTTTAATGGTTACAGTATGACTAGAGCAGATCCGACTATGAAATAGATATTTACAAGGTAATTTCTTTAAATGTAATTTTTGTTTTATTTTTAAGTTCAATATATATCTGGAATATTTAAAAGACAGAAATCAAGCCCTTTCCTTTCCCCCTCTATCATTTCTTTAGGGCCAGCCTCCTGATGAAAGTTATATTAACAGTGTTTCTTAAGGAGTCTTTTGTTTGTCTCAAATGCATTAAGAATAGTAATTTGTAGTATTTCTATGTTTAGCTCACTTTCCTTCTATAGGTACACAAAAAACTGTTGGATTTTGGACAGGCATCTTTTCATTTCAGTTGGCTTGCAGCCTCATTTCTAGTGGGCTGAGTAAATATCTGTCTTGAAATTCTGCATTGTTCAATCCTTTGTTAATGTGCAGCTAAGAGCTTCTTGAGAGCACAAAGCCATGAACTCATACAACCAGGTGCTTAGGTAAAAATGCTTTAAACATCCCTTGCCCTCCTGTCTCTGCAATCTTTTTCAACTTTCTACATTCCTCTCTCAGTTTTGAATGAAGTCTGTGAAAAAAATAGACATTTGACATTGACTTTACCCTCTGTCCAAATTCAGTGTTTGAAGAAACATGTCTGAGAGTATTCTGATGAACTTTCCCTTGACATTTAAAATCTGCTAGAAACTACACTATTCCCAAAAGGAGCTCTGCCATTAGGGTTGAAATCTAATTTAACTGTCACAAAATGTAGAATAAATTTGGAGATTAAAAAAAATAGAGATTTTTTTACTCTCTGGTTAGCAATAATATTGTTTCCAAATAGCAATCCTCTCTTCTCAGGGATATGCAATAGGGCCCTGGAGGAGATCCGTGTCATCCTCGAAGGCAATAAATGTAACTAGTCCAATCTTATTGGAAGGTAACTCAGATTGCTATGAGGTTGGCTTACAGAACAGGTTTATGTGTCTTTAGAGGGTCAATGAAGGAGAAAAACAAGAGTATGAACCCTAGTAAAAGTCAGGTCTCCATTCTTCCACTGATAGTAGAGAGGCAGTAAACCTTCATGTATGTCCCTGGTAAAGGGGAAACTTGATTTTCATCATCATCTATGTGGCATGTGACCCCTAGATACTAGAAGCAAAAAAGACAGAACAATCAGGGGTCAGAGTCAATAACAGTGGGAAGAAAATATTGGTGGCTTTGCTTAGGAAGGCCTGAGAGTATATCTATAGTCTGAAGACTTGGCACATGTCATGCAGGCTTGGGAAACCTGAGAGACAAGAAATCAAGGTAATTAACCGCCAACATTTCACATATAAGTAATTCTTTGAGTCAAGTAATAACGCTGCCATGCCTTTTCTCAATGAGTAAGTTTCAAATAATAAGACTTCCCAATAATTCTGTGACTATATCCTTTTTTTAAATACAGATGTCATATATTCATCTTGTTAATTAACTTTTTGTAATTTCTTGCCATGATGCCAGGTTAAGAAACAATATGTGAAATATATTTGGAAGTTATATATGCTATTACGTTTGCTTTGTCTAATAAAATGTTTTCCATATAGTGGAAATTTTCTAAGTATTTTAAATTTCTGCGAAATTCTAATTTATTAAAATTTTCAGCATGTTTCCTCCGGTCAGAATAGAAGGCATTAGGAAGAAAGAACTATTTGTTTTAACCACCTGTCTCTTCTACAATGAATAATTAATATACATGTGAATATATCAGAAGCTCTCTGTGTTGATAAACTGAACATAATTGAATGGAGTGGAATTAGAAGTTAGAACAATAGCTCAGCTTAACAATGTTTATCCATATATTTAAACTGTGTGCAATCTTCTAGGCTCTTTGATAAGTGCTAGAGAGTCAAATGTAAGAATTTCTACTCCCAGAAAGCTATTTTTTCACTATCTAGCAGGTAAGGTAGACGTAAGAAAAAACAAATACTACTACTTTACCAAATACAATAAAAAACCCTCTATGTAAGAAATAAAGGTTGTATATAGGAAATTTGTGTTAGGGAAAGATGAGGTTAGAAAAAGTTTCATAGCGTAAGTACACATTATGAATAAAGAATACTAATTACACAGTTAAAAACAGGCTGAGGGTATTTTGGATGGAAGAAAAAAAATATGAAGAAACAAATAAGCAAAATAGCAATGTGTGTTCCTGGAAGTACAAATAAAGCATTGCTTTAATTATAATGGGCCTAGAATTTATCCTCAAGAGGGAAAAAGCACCAGATTCTGGAGGGTCTTTTATGCTATGATAAGGTACTTACTTGCCTTGGGGCCTTTTACAGTGAAAAGTTATCAGACTGTGGACCCCTTGAAGGCAGGCAGGCTCTCTTTATTTTTATTTATTTTTTTAAGTCTCTTGAGCCCAGTTCAGGTTGTGGCACATAGATGAGCTACAGATCTTTTTTTACTTTTGTTATTTGTTTTTAGTGGCTGAAGAAATGGATCACTAGAACAAATGTTTTTATTGGAGTGATACCATTAGGTGTATATCTGAAATCATTCCATTTGATAGTAAAATATAAGATCTTGTAGGAAGTTTAAACCGGAAACAGGCAAAACAAATAACAAACTAATAAAATATTCTTTGGGAGATATAAGATTGCCAATTAAGGCAGTGCCAGTGAGGTGGACAAAGGAAGATGGGTTTGTGACATATGAGAAAAATAAAGACATCCTATTTGGTACTTTGTCAGAAATGGTGTCATAGAGAGAAAGAGAAATAGAGAAAAACTCAAATTTTCTGACCTAAGTAACTGAATTGTTCGAAAAGTCGACACCTAATGTAGGAACTGCAAAGAATAAAAGGGGCTATGCAGAAAGAAAAGTTCGACTTAAATCATGGTTTAAATTGAGTAGTACTTATTCTATATCTGGACTCAAAATCATGTTTATTTGGTCAGTCTGAATGGAAATCAGAAATTGGAATTTATCCTTTTAGCTCCTGAAAACCCGCACTTCTGTTCAAATGTACCAATATGCAAGGGGTAACATGGCTACTTTGAACCTCAATTATAATTTATAACTTAACTTAGTAGCTTCATGAATATGGGACTGAATAGCTATCTAAAGAGATCAGCTGGGTTTTCTGAAAATTGTCAGAGACTTCACTGGGTCAAGGAATGTGGAATCTTAACTTTTATGAATAAAATTAATTAAACGACCTCTCCACAAATGTGCTAGAAATAATTAGGCATCAACTAATTTCTTGCACTGATATCTGATTTGTTCATTTACTTTTCCATTTAATGCAGTTACTTTAGGAGTTCAACTTTATTGTGCTCCTTAGACAGTTTCTCCTTGTGTTATATCCATATGGTTTGAACTACTTTGTAATTTCAGCAAAGGTACAAACCTATAAACAACTTTAGAGTTCTTCTGTCAAGAGTGTGAAAGCATTGTGAAAATTCAAGGAGTGGATGAGGAAAGGACACAAAAGATTCAATGAAAGGATCAGAAGATAAAGTCTAGGAAAAAAAGTGTTAAGTACTTTGAATAGACAGGAATAACTTCAAGTAACTTAGAAATGCATTGCTGGGGAATCAGAAGTGTTATTTCAGACAATATCAAAAAGAGAGCCTGCCACAAAAGCTCTGGCAGTTATTTTCTTTACTTGTATAAGGATTTGCTTGGATTCTGTTTTATACCAACATTATAATACCACATTAGAAACATTAGTCATACTTTATGGAGGCATTTATGGATAAAATATAGAGATATTATTCTAATTTATGTAGACATTTATAGCTAAAAACAAAAAAATGCTCAGTTACTAAAGAAGCCCAGCACAGAGCTGCATAACTTAAATTTGCATTATAATTTTCAATAAACATGAATTTTTGCATAGGAATAGACTTTGAATCAGTAGCAATTATATTTTATTTTTGCATATTTGTCTGAGAAATAGCATAATAAACTTAGATCTTAAAATTTCTATGAATAACAACTCAAACTTGTATGTTATAGAGGAATAGTAATAATCATATCAATGACAACAAAAAAAGAATTTGAGATCTAGCAATAAACTTACTACAATGAGCTTGCTGCATTTAAGAGAAATACTTTTGAGATTCAGGGAGTCCCATTGTATTTGAAAATAAAAAATGACATCATTGTCCTTCTTACCATCTGCAGATTTGTGTATAGGGTTGTTAATAGAATGTATGGTCATATATCTAGTTATACAGGAAATAAAACTTCTCTTAGATTTGTTATTGTTATTGATATATTTTTTTCTCTAATCATTTTCCTACAGCAATAGGAATTTTGTCTATTTTTTGTTGGCATTTCAGGAACATTTGTGTATCAGGTGGACATTAAGGATATTTTTCCTTTAAAAATGCTCATATAGGCCGGGCGCAATGGCTCACGCCTGTAATTCCAGCACTTTGGGAGGCCGAGGCGGGTGGATCACCTGAGGTCGGGAGTTCGAGACCAGCCTGATCAACATGGAGAAACCCCGTCTCTACTAAAAAATACCAAATTAGCTGGGTGTGGTGGCATGTACCTACAATCCCAGCTACTAGGGAGGCTGAGGCAGGAGAATCACCTGAACCTGGGAGGTGGAGGTTGTGGTGAGCTGAGATTGTGCCATTGTATTCCAGCCTGGGCAACAAGAGTGAAACTCCATCTCAAAAAAAAAAAAAAAAAAAAAGCTAATATGCACAATATTTTGCTTAAGATTTAAGAGTGGTCGTAGAATCTCCTCAAGTGTAATTGTACAGTCAAAGTCAAGAATTTTTGAGTAACAATTCTTTCTTTGTGTATTAGAACCTCTTTCATTAGCTTGTTCCTCTCTTTTCAGTTTTCAGACATGTCATCTAGAATAGTCCTGTTAGGGGTGTGCTCACTGAAGTGGATTTGGGATGTTATATGTTTGTTCATGATGTTTTAGCTCATAACATAACATTTTGTAGAATCCTCTGAGATCAGTTTTAAAGATGATAAAAGTTAAAACGTCTTCCACCATTCTTCTTAGAAAGCCCTCCAGGCCAAATAAAATTTAAGAAAACAAAACCAAGATAAATCACTGTAACAAATATGTTCTGGAAAATTCTTTGGAACATCTTACCATCAAGAGCTTTAATATCCAAAACAGACCATTGATTTGTCCATTCGGCCCAATAGAGAAGTAATAGATAAAGTCCCGAAGACCAGAAGTAGCCTGGCACAATCAGGGAACAGAAAGAATAACTAGCATGGCTTAAACATAAGAGACAAATCCAGTAGTGTTTTGAGAACATATTACAAAAATAGGCGGAGCCAGATCATGTGGGGCTTTATAAATCAGCATAAGAAGTCTGCAATCTGAGAAGACACTGGAAGGTTTTAAGCCAAGAGATACAGTGGAATAGAAAACTAAACATTTTGAAAATATCACTCTGGCTTCTGATGGTGAAGGATAGCAGAAAGGCAAATAATGAAGAAGAGAGACAAGTTAAGAGCCTGGTCTTATTTTGGTTAAGGGAGATATGATGACAGCATACTCCAAGCTGTGATGAGGTTATTAGAAATGAAGAGGATGGATATAATTGAAATTTGATCACTGGTACAGTTTAAACAAATATCACCAATGAATTAAAAATTGGGACCAAGGGAAAAATCCTTTGTTGATGACTTAAGCAGTTGCCTATATCCATGTCATTTTAAAGATAGGAATAGCTTGCATAATAGTAGACGGAATTTACATACCTATGACACATTCAAGTTGAGATGTCTAGTAGGCGGTTGAAAATATCCGTATCATTTCTTCAGAGACCAGGAATAAAGCCATTGATCAGGAACAATTATATTGTTGATATTAAAAGTCACAAAACCTTTTATAGAAGATGTAAATATTAAAAATATAACACATGCCTTTTTTACAATTTTCCTTCTCATTTCATATTGTACTAATTTTCTATACTAATAAATACAGATATACAACATATTTTTAAATGACTGCTTAATACATAGCCATGTAAATGTGCAAAATGGACCATTGCTAATCACTTCTTTTAAAGAAATACAGAGATAATACGTTTTTAAACTATTAAAAGCAAAAATATTAAAACTAAATAATTTTAATTTCTTTCAGACTGACAGATAAAGTTGTGTGTATTTATCATGTACAACATGATGTTGTGAAGTATCCTTGTTGAATAGTTATCATTTTTGTGGTGAGAACACTTATTCATACACTTCTAAGCGTTTTTCAATATTATAATATATTGTCATTATCTATAGTTACCATGCTGTACAATAGATCTCTTGAACTTATTCTTCCTATCTAGCTATAGTTTTGTGTCATTTGACCAACAACTCCTTATCCTCATCCCTTGAAGTACCTTAGCCTCTTGTAACCACCATTTTACTCTCTACTTCTATGAGATAAATTTTTTTAGATTCCACATATGAGTGACATCATGTGTTATATGTCTTTCTGTGCCTGTCTTGTTTCACTTAACATAATGCCTTCCAGGTTCATCCATGTTGTCAAAAATGAAAGGATTTTCTTTAGTATAGCTGAATGGTATTCTGTTGTGTATGGAATATGGATAGAATATTTTCTTTATCCATTCATTTGTTTAAGGACCCTTAGTTTGATTCCATATACTGTCTGTTGTGAATAGTGCTGCAACAAACACTGGAATACAGATATCTCTTTGAGATATTGGTTTTATTTGCTTTAGATACCCAATAGTGGGATTGCTGGATCATATGGTTTCAGTTATATTTTTAGTTTTCTTAAGGAAACTTCATACTGTTTCCATAACGGGTGCACCGATTTACATTTCCATCAACAGTGTTCAAGGGTTCTCTTTTCTCTATATCCTCACCAACATTTGTTCTAATTTGTCTTTTTGATAATAGCCATTCTAACAAGAGTGAAGTAATATCTCATTGTGGTTTTGATGTGGATTTTGCTGATAATTAGTGATGCTGAACATTTTCCCACACACTTTTTGATCACTTGAATGTCTTATTTTTATAAATATATATTCAGGTCTTTTGTGCATTTTTAAAATGGGTTATTTGTTTTTTTGATATTGAGTTGTTTGATTTCCTTATATATCTATTTTGGACTTAACCTCTTATCAGATATACAATTTGCAAATATTTTCTTTATTTTTGTAAACTTCCTTCACTCTGTTGATTGTTTACTTTACATTGGAAAAGTTTCTTAGTTTGATGAAATTCCATTTGTCTATTTTTGCTTTTGTTGCCTATGCCTTTGAGGTCGTATAAAACAAACAAACAAACAAAAATATTGCCCAGATTTATGTCATGGAGGTTTTCTCCTGTTTTCTTCTAGTAATGTCATAGTTTCTGGTCTTACATTTAAGTTTTTAATCTATTTTGAGTTGATTTTTGTATATGACTGATATAAAGATCTAATGTCATTATTCTGCATGTTGATATCCAGTTGTCCCAATACCATTTATTGGTGAGATTATGGTGTGTCCTTTCCCCATTGTGTGTTCTTGGCATCTCTGTCAATAATCAATTGACTATATATGTGTGGATTTATTCCTGGGTTCTTCTCTTCCATTGCTCATTGCTCAATATATTTTGTTTTGTTTTGTTTTGTTTTGTTTTGTTTTGTTTTCCTGAGGTGGTTTCTCACTCTATTGCCCAGGCTGGAGTGCAATGGTGTGATCTTGGCTCACTGCAACCTCTGCCTCCCAGGCTGAAGTGATTCTCCTGCCTCAGCTTCCCAAGAAGCTGGGATTACAGGCATGTGCCATCATGCCCAACTAATTTTTGTATTTTTGGTAGAGATGGAGTTTCACCATGTTGGTCAGGCTGATCTTGAACTCCTGACCTCAGGTGATCCACCCACCTTGGCCTCCCAAAGTGCTGGGATTACCTGCGCGAGCCACTGCTCTGGGCCAATATGTCTATTTTTTTAAATGTCAGTACTGTGCTGTTTTGTTTACCATAGCTTTGTAGTATATTTTGAAGTCAGGTAGTGTAATGTTTCTAATTTTGTTCTTTTTGCTCAAGATTCTTTTGGTTATTCAGGTTGCTTGTGTTTCCATATGAATGTTAGATTTTTTTTTTTTCCTTTTTGTAAAGAATGTCATTGGTATTTTGATAGGGATTACATTGCTTTCAGTAATATGGGCATTTTAACAACATTAATTCTTCCAATCCATGAACACAGAATATCTTTCCAGTTATTTGTGTCTTCTTCAATTCCCTTCATCAATGTTTCATAGTTTTCAGTTTAGAGATCATTTACCTCCTAGCTAAATTTATTCCTAAATATTTAACTTTTTATATATAACTGGAATTATTTTACTGACTTTTCTTTCAGATATTTTTCTGTTAGTATATAGAAATGTTACTGACTTTTTTGTATGTTGATTTTGTATCCTACGAGTTTACTGAATTTTTAAAATTAGTTCTAACATTTTTTGGTGGAGTCTTTCGGGTTTTCTACATAAAAGATCATGTTGTTGGCTGGGTGTGGTGGCTCACGCCTGTAATCCCAGCACTTTGGGAAGCCAAGGCAGACATATCATGAGGTCAGGATATCGAGACCATCCTGGCTAACACAGTGAAACACCAACTCTTAGTCTCTACTAAAAATACCAAACAAACAAACAAATAAACAACAACAACAACAAAAAAACAAAAAAACCTAGGCGAGCATGGTGGTGGGGTGCCTATAGTCCCAGCTACTCAGGAGGCTGAGAGGCAGGAGAATGGCATGAACCTGGAGGCAGAGCTTGCAGTGAACTGAGTTCATGCCACTGCACTCCAGCCTGGGCGACAGAGCAAGACTCCATCTCAAAAAAAAAAAAAAAAAAAAAAAAAAAAAAAAAAAAAAAAGAAAGATCATGTTGTCTGCATACCAGGACAATCTGACTTCTTACTTTCTAATTTGGATGTCTTTTATTTTTTTCTCCCATCTACTTGCTCTGGCTAGGACTTCCAGTACTATATAAAATAGATTTAAAGCCACATTTTATTCAGAGCCTGGTTAATTTTTAGGTTGTTTTTGTATGTCATATATTACTTTTTCCAAATTAAAGCCAACAAACAAACAAAGATCAATGATAATTTAGGATAGAATATTTTCATCTTCTAAATTTTCTAATCCTCTTAGTTTCACCCAGCTCTGTGTAGCCTGAAGAAAATGGTGTCAAGGATCTAAAGTCTCACATTCTCTCTTCTAGATGACAAAATAATCCAAATCTAAAATAGAACATTCATTTTAAAAAGTAGTTTTGGAACATTTGGGCAAGTCTTGTGTCCTTTGTAGTCTAGATGACGCCTGCTACTCTTGGTTGATTTTGAGATAACAAATAAATAGAGCTGTCCCGAAATGTTTTTATAAGATTTTTTATTGCACTGATTTATTTACTGTTTTAATGTGATCTATAGCCTGTTTAGTTTCAAAATATAGGATTAGCAATGTCATAGATATAATAATGGAAGAAAACTAAAATGTATTACACCATAAATATTGTAAATATACTATTTGAGAAAATATGCTTTTTGCTAAGATTCGTATAATATAAGCAATTCCTGAAGAGTTTTATGTATCTCTCAGTCTCATTCCTTCTCCATTTTCTTACATTAAAAACACTTCTTAAGTGTTAAATATATAAAAGTGCAAATATTAAGAGATAGCCTTTAAGTAACATAAATTTGCCACTTTAGAATTTTTAAACGACTGTTTCCTATTAACTTGAGATCTGCCACCCAACCTCCTTGTAACTTGCCCTCTCTCCCCTCCTCATTGTTTTCTCCTCTCCCCCCTTCATTTCTTTGTATTCTTTGTGTATTTCCCTAAAAACTATGATTCACATAGCAGATTCAGATAGAGGAAGAGTGGACATAAAATATGTCATTTATGTAGGGAAGTTTTGCTGTGGTAAAATTTATTATAAAAATGCCATCCAAAACTTTAATCCTTGTTCTGCAAACACTCTGATAAAAGCAGTGTCATCAACTTTTCTAGTGGTTCCCTGAGTTGGACAATTGTATTGCCAGCTTGGTCACATGTTCTAGAATCTCCTTTCCTTTATGGTTTTGGGTTAGCATTGGACAAAAGTGCATATTACCCAAATTTAGGAGGCAAAAGTAATGTAACAGCCATAAGTCTCTAATGGTTTTTAGATAGGTACAGTAAAAGACACAGAAGTGTCCAGCTGGTTGATGGTGTCCTGGCTATTCTCTGTTTTCCTCCAGGTGTTCTTTCTGACTGTCAGCTTCAGTGACCGCAGCCACCTCTGTCTCACATGGCTGTGGCTCTACAGGACTAAGAGGCACACAGAGGCAACAACTTTCCCTTTTGCTGCTGAACTGCCCAGATTTTCTTTCAAGATTCTACTTACCCACTTATGCATGGCCTTCAGAAGGTTGATTTTAACTTTTCTCTGATTGTCTAACACCCCCTCCAGACCCATTTCCTCTCATAATAGCATAAGATCTCACTTCTATTATAAAACTGATTTTATAGTAATTATAATGGTCTACTTCTCTGAATGATACATTTACAGAAGTGAATTTTTCCTTCTTTTAAGTTATTAAAGTGTTAGCTGGGGCATGTAGCTCCTTACTGGAGACATGTTTTATAGTGTCACTTGCAAATAGGTACTGCAATTGTTTTGTTGTTGTTGTTTGTTTGTTTTTCTATGAGCAATAATGTATGCAATTTCCTTCTTATTTACTTAAAAGAAAATTGACTTGAGCTCCACATTCTCTTCCTTCTGTCCAATGGGATGGACTATCATATATGATAACCCAATTTAACTATGTAAATGAGGATTGTTCTTAATGGGTAGTAAAAAAAGAAAGAATGTACTCAGATTATTGAATGGTCTTTGGAGTCAAGCTATCCTGTCAGCCTGAATCTCTCACTTCTAGCATGTTATGTGAACACATATAAAACTTTTTGTCATATTTAAATTATTGCAAATTCTCTTAGCTAAAGAAAGTTAGCAATACACTGAATATTGCAGGCAATGTTACCAAAATCTTGTGATTTTCATGGCTTTTCTGTGGAGCCCCTCAATATACTTCTGTTGCTACTTTCCGCCACACTCCTACTTACAGGCATGTACACACACACACACACACACACACACACACACTTAGAGATGAACCCATCCACACACCAAGTATAAAGTAAAGTAACAAGGTATAGATGGCAGATGGAGGCAGAGGTTATATTAGAACCAGGTAGGCATGAACCAGACGTTTTGCCTCAGGGCTTTGGTTGGTGGTGTTCAATGAAATAAGCTATTTCACCAAGATTTAAATTTCTCCAGGAATCCCCAATTGCATAGGATTTCCTTGATCATTCTGGAGAAGGCTAGCATCATAAAAGTATTTTTTAAATATTGTACTGTTAATAAGCATGCTTTGCATTCATAACCCAGTTTTTATAACCTTGGTTATCCAAATACTTATTGTTCAATTCTATTTGGTTTACAATTTAGAAGAACCACCTGCCTGCAGAAAAGAACAAATGTCAATTCGACTTTATGTTAAGGCCAACTTGCACAAGTCACAAACTTTCTGGAAGCAAATTTAGCAACAGAAAGTACACCCTAGAGCATGAAAGATCTGCCACATCTATCTTTAGTATGAACACCCAGTGTCTGTACTATCTATAGATACAGTAGTGGGATAAAAAATAACAAAGGATGCAATTTCAAAAAATAAAGAATGGGGTCATGTGGGAAATCAGGAATTACACTAACCAAATATTTGGCAATATGTAGTTTTACAGGTTGAAGTAATATGCAAAAATCGGTATTATTACTACTCATGTAAAATGGTTGAAGAGTCATAAAGTATGCCTGTTTATGGTAGGAAAGCCATGTGCAATATAGGATTGATGCTTGTAAAGAGACAAGAATAAGGTAAGACAATGAAGCAAGTCCACAAGCATGAGACAAAATATACTCCAGATTAAATACACTTGAAACACTAGAATGCACTAAGTGATTGAAATAATTAAAATGGAGCAATTGAGATGTAAAGATGAAGGTGAATGCTTTTAGTGAAAGCATCGCAGTATTCATTCTCTCAGTCAAAGATGCATTGCAGTCTCTGTCCTGAGAGAAAAGGAACTAGATGCTAAGCTTTCACCCAGGGCTGCCTAGCAACTAGCTCTTCTAGGGAGGGCAGTGCACAAGTTAATCTCTTCGGTAAGCATTTGTAGCTATTAATTTAATTAGCAAAGGCAGTGTAGCATGAATCATCCTGGTGCAATAGCAAAATATTAATGAAGATTTGAAATTCTAACTTCAAATAGGCACACTGAAGACTGTTCTCAAGTCATAGTGGGCTAGGGGAAATTTATTAAAGAAAAAAAAAGTAACACAGAAAACTTTCTTCCTTGCAATCTGGTTCTATGGGGTTTCTTGAAGAGACTACAACTTAAATTTGCTTTCTCAATTCTCATTGCACAGGAACTTACTGTTCAGCTTTGAATGTAGAGACTGAGAGAGGTTTTTCTAACACTAAAATTCTATGAATCGTGAATACCTGCTCAATATCCCAGGTTTAACTGTACTTTTCCTTAGAAAATCCATGAATTTGCCAACATAACTGTCTTTAAGGCAAATTGTACTGGATACCTTTCAAAGGCTATTAATGCTTCTCTTGTTACTGAGTTAGAAGGAAAACTGTTCAGTGATAACAAGAAATGTTGTATGGCTTTGACTCAGAGGCTGAGTGTTCTATCCCCACAAGGCTCCTGCTCAGAACTCTCCATTTCGATTTAATAAAAGACAGTTGTATTTTAGAAGTTTCTGGAAGTCAAGTTCCACCAAAGGCAGATCACCTAGCATTTTATGTACTTTTGAACAACTTTTTCCTCTGGCAAAATGCTTTAATGGGGTACTGGATCTTGACATTGAAAATAACACTGTGTGATAAAGCTTCAATGTTGTTACAAGCTTTGACGAAGATACACTGAAAAAAAATTGTAACCTCCCAAGTCCTTGTTTTGTTCCTCTTTCATTCTTTTCTAATAGAAGAATGGAATTCAACAATATTCTAGTTTCTGCAAACTAAAACAGTAATTTGCTCATTTTTTTTCCTGGCTCCTGCTGTGAAAATGATGGCTTTTCATTTTATAAGTGAATCTGAAGTTAGAAATTAGTTCTGTAGGATATTTGTGAACAGATTATCCACAAGGTCAAAGATGTCAAATGCCTGGAGAAAAATTGTAAGTCAAAATAAAAGGGAAAACAACCATTACAGTAGCAGAGATGGCTATTTAAAATCATAAAGTCAATGCGTAATCTATGAAATATAACTTTCCCATGGCAGGAGTGAAGTATGTGTCTGTGTTTTTGTATGTGTGTATGTGTATCTGTCATAATTCCTAACCCTTCAAGTATGTTTAATAGGATGTACACTTATACAAATCAAGTTATTTTACTAGAACTAACTCATTTGGCTTCAAATATTTACTTCACCACCATACCTAAGAAAAGATATAGAAACATAGAGGCAAACAATCCAATGTTTCTCAGACACTTGTTTGGCTAAAAGAGCAATCAAATTAACTCATTTTTTTTTTTTTGAAATTATGAAGCCAAAATAAAATTCTCACCTAGAGATGGTTGGGTCAGACTATTTAATATATTAGTTCTCAAAGTGTGTTATTGGACGAAAAGTACCAGTATCACCTGGGAAATAGCTGAAATGCAAATTATTCTCCATAGCTAAGGAATCAGAAATCCTGGGATTGGGACCGACCTAGTAATTTGTGCTTTAAGAAGCTCTCCAGGTGATTCTGATGCATGTTAAATTTGGAGAAACACTGCTTTTTATTTGCCTCATGATAAATACCATTCATCATGGCAATAACATTTTCTTTTCCCTCATTTCCTGGCGACTATCCTAAATATAATAACATTGTTATTTTATATAAATTTTATTTAAAATATATTTTAAAACATTGTTCTTATTTTATTTTTCTATTAGTAGGGATAAAAAATTCATAACATTTCCACATCTTCACAAGACACAGTAAAAAATGTAAGAAAAGACGACAGAGAAACCAACACTTAGACATAACCCACAAACAACATTTTGTTAAATAATTTTCTGTGTGTCTATAAATCTATATCTATAATCATGATCCATAGTGCTTTGGGTGAGGAAAGCTTTTATTTTGTTTCTTTTGCCAAAATATGAATTACATATTGTTTCAGTGAACTTTTGCTGGGTTACGTGTAAACTGAACAAATTTCAAACTCTCAATGGCATACAACATTGCAAATTGTCGTTGTCGTTTTTCCTCCTATTACAGCAGCAGTTCAGGGTCTTTGTTGCTGGCCTGAATTCCAAGAACATCCTTATATTAGGACCCAGGCTGAAGAATCTGTCCCTGTCTGTCAAAGGTAAGCATACAAGCTGATCCACAAAATCCATGTAAAGATTTGCTCAGAAGTGGTACATACCACATACAATCCCATTCCACTGACCATAGCAAGTCTCAAGAGTACAGCTGACAATAGAACCAGAATGAACCCTGACCTATGGAAAAGCGCAGCAAGCCAGAGGACAGGAGCCTAGAGCGTAAGATCCTTAGCAGGAAGGAAGCTGGTTCTTGGGAACAACACAGTTTGCCACAAGTATTCGTTCTCTTCTGTTCTATTCTGGCACATCGAATGTCATTATTGTCTTTGTACTTCCGCTATTATACAAACATCATTTAAGTTTCCTCACCACTCTATTTTCCTCCCCTGAGGACTTTCACTGAAGCTTCTTCCACAGACTGAAGTGCTTTCTCCTCTTCTCCACCATGAAATCACTGCTGTCTTCCTCCAGACCATCCCTATCCCCAGGTCGCTTCATCTCTTCCAGTCATATGTTTTAGAATTGACTTGCATATTGTGGCTATTACGATTAGTGAGTCATGATTAGAATTATGATTATGATGCATAGTGATTATTTATTTAATATTTTATTCCAAAAGTAGTTTTGAAGTTCCATAGAGAAAGGAAAGCGGTTGATTTTTCTCACCATTGTATCTCTAAACAACGTGTGGATAAAATAGTAGCTCCATAAATATTAACTAAAAGATGGAATTTTTCTTATTTTCATCTTTTGCAATATTTTTATTTATTAATTTTTTTGAGCACGACAACTGTCTTTCTCTGTCGCCCAGGCTGGAGTGCAGTGGCGTGATCTCGGCTCAGTGCAACCTCCTCCTCCCGGATTCAAGCGATTCCCTTACCTCAGCCTCCCGAGTAGCTGGGACTACAGGTGCACGCCACTGCGCCCGGCTAATTCCTTTGTATTTCAGTAGAGACGGGGTTTCAACACGTTGGCCAGGATGGTCTCCGTCTCCTGACCTCATCATTCGTCCGCCTCAGCCTCTTAAAGTGCTGGGATTACAGGCGTGAGTTACTGCGCCAGGTCTGCGATATTTTTATTTCTTCTCGTTTGTTATGATTGAAGAGATACATGTTTATTTTATTCATTACACTTATAACTATAAATAACACAATTGAATCCATCTTTATTAATTTATTAACTGCATATCAGAAGTAAAATGTTTTATTCCTTATATAAAAATCGAAAGAAACTGTCCCCTTACACATGTTCCTCCAATTATCTTTCCAGATGTTTGTGGTCTATTTTGTGATGTTTTTTCTTAATGCATTTTGTTATTTTTATTTCATGGTCTTTTATTGAAGAACTTTGAACTCTATATCCTGTATTACACATATGATTGCTAAATATTTTGGGGCTTAGATTTTTGTTTACAAAGACAGGATACCTGCTGTTTGTCTTTTATAGCACAAGTCCCCATTTGTGTCTTCTTTATTTTGGGTTATTTCTGGGTTAGTACTTAGTTGCAGTAATAAACAGAGCTTGTGGGAAGGGTATATATAGAATTCCTGAGTCCTCAAGTTCACAAGAATGTCCTTATATTAATTATACAATTGAATTATAACATTGTTTGTGTAGAATAAAATTGAAGCATATTATCTTTCACCCAAATTATTGACACATGTATCTTTTTTTTTTAGTTGGTTGTTCTTAAAATGCTTTGTAACATTGGGGCTAATGCAGAGGTCTTTATTTAAAATCCCAACCCTTCTAAGTCTGCCTAGTTGCTATTGGGTGAATTCCTGGGACTCCTATTTGACCCATAGCCTCTCTTTCATGCCATATACGAATTACAAATTATTTATAATTGCTCTTAGGAAAAGCTCAAAATCTTCAACACGGCCTACACGTGATCTGATCCCACTAGATTCTTCTGCTCAAATTTGCCATGAGCAAACATAAACATCTCTGTCCCTAGTTGCTTAAATAAGAGGAGATATATTACTTTTAACCAAAAGATTTCTGTAACAAGGATACTGTTTTCATCAGACCAAACTAAGGTCTAAGAAGTTCAATAAGATAGAAAGTCCCCAAACTAATAATGCCTCATTTCTTACTACCACTCTTTCAACATTGGTCTGGGCACAACTGTCAGTGTCTAAGACAGAAAGGAAGTCAAAGATTGTTGTTCTGCTCTTGAGGAGCCATGTGAATCAAATCCTAACCCCAGTGGCTCCAACTTATCTTTTTTATGTGTTAATTTTATACTTTCTGTAAATCTAGGGGCTGACACTCAGAAATGCTCCTCTCTTTCTACCTATTATGCTGTCTGGGAAGTTGCTGACATCACTTCAGCAACTGGCAGGCAAGAGAGAAGCTGTAAAACTGTCTACAGACTGGGTTTCACAGAGCTTCAGGAAGTTTGGGATTGGCTGCTAATGTTTCAGCATTAGTTAATGTCACCATTTGTAATGGGAACCAGAAGCATAGCAGGATTTTGAGATGGCATGTATCATAAAATAATAGAGAGGCTAGAAAAATTAAAATATAGTCCTGCTTCATAACATCTACTGAAATAATATCCCTCTGTGCTTTCTTATTTTAAACAAATTTATTATTTACTAATACTCCTTTACTTATTTTTCTAGAGTAATCGACAAAAATTTAGTTTTGCATTGTCACAGGCAAGGCGAGAATTAGTTCGTTTTTCCATCAATGGATGTAGGCTACTTTTAGCATTCCATCATAACTTTAAATCTGGAAGAAAAAGTTGTTTCTCTGGGTACTATGGTGCATTACTAAGGCTAAATCCCAGGTAGCATGGTGTCCTTGACATTCATTAACATGAATATCGTATATATATTCATGTATATATGTATATATGCATGCATGCATAAATAAATAAATATATATATGCACGCGTGTGTTATCAATGCAAATAACTTTGTCAAATCAGTATTAAAAACTTGACTTAAAATGGCTAAAGTAAGGGCACTTTTACCTCACAGAATCCACAGTCTGTAAGTAAGATAGGTCTAAGTTCTAGCTCCATTTATCTGATC
This sequence comes from Macaca nemestrina, assembly GCF_043159975.1. Taxonomy (NCBI): domain Eukaryota; kingdom Metazoa; phylum Chordata; class Mammalia; order Primates; family Cercopithecidae; genus Macaca; species Macaca nemestrina. Next base: position 59,520,443 of record NC_092127.1, on the reverse strand, counting down.
TTTCAACTCCTTTTCCCTCATTGGTATGCACTTTGTTTCATTTTATTTCCTCAGACTACATTTTCACATGGTCATAAGATGGTTGTTAGTGGTAAACAAGGCTGTGAGCTCCCTGGTTCATTTCCAGTACAAGTAAAAGAAAATTCTGTCCCAGAAACAATAGAACATAACATTCTTTCATTCAGTGTCACTGGTCCAAATTAGGTGAAGTACTCATATCAGTAACCATCATCAGAAAGTAATATACACTGATTGATGTTAGAACAGATTCCCTAACCAATTTCTGACAAAAGAGCTAAGACATCTATGCTTGATGTAAACTAATACAATCCCACTCCTGGTGTTGGATTAAGGATCAGCTTCCACTGAGTCACATGGGCTACTTGGGAGCTGGTGGCTTCTGAAGAAAACTGGGATTTTAGGAAAGATTGGTCACTGTAAAAACAATAGACAATCTCTTCTTAAAGAAAAATTTATGTCTCATTTGAAAGAGTTCTGAGAACAGCCAGATGAGAAGCAGATGAGAAGTTTATTTTCTAATATCTTACAGAATATTGGTTAGAATGTACCTAAGAAAGCCTCTGTAATGGCACAGCTCTGACTTCTAAACTTAAATCCATTTCTACCTGCTTAGTTGAGTTTGGCCACATTACTTTTCTGTAAAATGGGGAAATGATATTACTTACCAAATAGGAAAGTATTTTTCTGTCATTAATTACTTAAGTGAGATAATTCATGGGCCTGGCAACAAATGCTGACTTTATTTTTGTTATTATTGACTTTTCTTAAAATTTAGAAATGTCATTTGAATAAATTGTTTCCTGATCATATTCCATTATGTTTCCTACAATGTTTTAACCAACTCCTTGGATAGTTTAGCTCCTTCTTCATTTTAGGAAATTTTTTTTTCCTCTTTTATTTTAAATTTGAAATTTTTTTAATGTTATATTTGCCCTATTGTCTTCTTCAGAGGCATAATCATCTCTATGTGTTGTATTCTACAATTTGATTTCCACATCTGTCATTTTGTTTCTAATCATTCATCTTTTTATTATTTTTGTTTGTATTACTTTGACTTTCCTAACCTTATTCTGCACATAACTGATTTGGTTTTGTGCATGGTCAATTTTAATCCTCACTGTTTCTAATATGTTGTTTGGTTGAGAGATGATACTGCTTTGCTTTTTCATTTTTTTTTCCTGACAACTTCTTTTACGTTTTCTTCTGTTGTTTTAGCATATCACTTTTAAAAACTAATTTCATTAAGTTAATGTTTTTTAAAATTATTATTTCTTGACATTGTTAAGAAGTTGGCTACACTTGTTTTGGGTTTAGGTGGTTAATCAATTTCCAAAATGGGCTCTTTATCTGTTTTTCTGTTTTGTTTTTGTTTTTTAGACAAAGTCTTGCTCTGGCACCCAGGAGGGAGTGCAGTGACGCAGTTATGGCTTACTGCAACCTCCACCTCCCAGGTTCAAGTGATCCTCCCACCTTAGCCTCATGAGTAGCTGGAACTACAGCTGTGTGCCACCACACCTAGCTTATTTATTTATTTTTTTTAATTTTTTTTTTTTTTTTTTAGTAGAGACAGGTTTCACCACGTTGCCCAAAATGGTCTCAAACTCCTGGACTCAAGCAATCCACCCGCCTTGGTTTCCCAAAGTGCTAGGATTACAGGCATGAGCCACCGTTCCCTGCCTGTATTTGTTGTATGAAACTTCTTTTTGTATTTATATATTGCTCTATATGCCTTATCAAATTAGTCTTACTTGTTTTCTCCTTGCATGTTTAACTTTAACTGATGAGAGTGTGGGTCTTTTGGTTTCTAGTTAGTGTGAGTGAATTATCTATGGCCTTGTTTAGGTGGATGAATTTTAAAATCTGGTCTTGAATCGAACTTGAAAGCTTGAGGACCAGATGTACCTGGTTGTTATTATTATTTTTTTTTCTTAATTCTGCACCAGGAAGTACCCTACCCAATTTGATGAGTGTCTGTCCTGTTAACTTTTCCTGTAACACACAATTCATATTAACCAGTCAGCTATGAGCATGTCCACATGCACAAACTAAAAAACCTAGAGAAAATGGATAAATTCCTATACAAGTCCCAAGATTGAACCAGGAAGAAATATAAATTCTGAACAGGCCAATAACACGTAATGAAATTGAATCAGTAATTAAAAAAAAAAAGCCACTACCAACAAAAAAGCCCAGAATGAGATAGGTTCAGAGCAAAATTTTATTAGAGTTACAAAGAAGAGCTAGTACTAATCTTATGTAAATTATACTAAAAAATTGAAGAGGAGAAATTCCTCCCTAACTCATTCTATGAAACCAGTATCACTCTGATAGCAAAATGAGACAAGGACACAACCATAAAAGAAAACTACAGGCCAATATTCCTGATTAACATAGATACAAATATCCTCAAGGAAATACTAGGAAACTGAATCCAATAGCACATCAAAAAGATAATGCATCATGATCAGGTTTTACACTAGGGAAGGAAGGATAGCTCAAAATATGCAAATCAATAAATGTGAATCACCACATAAACAAAATGAAAAACAAAAAACATATAATCACTTCAATCGATGCAAGAAAAGCATTCAATAAAATCTAACATCATTTCATGATAAAACCTTTAACAAATTAGGCATTGAAAGAACATATCTCAAAATAATAGCCATATGTGTAGGACAAACCCACAGCCAACATCACACTGAATGGAGAAGGGTTGAAAGCTTTCCTGCTAAGAACTGGAACAAGACAGGGATGTCCATTCTCACCACTCCTATCCAACATAGAACATAGTACTGGAAGTCCTAACCAGAGCAATTAGGCAAGAGAAATAAATAAAAGGCATCCTAAATGGAAAGAGGAAGTCAAATTATTTCTGTTTACTGATAACATGATCTTATACTTGGAATACTCTAAAGACTCCTCCAAGTGATATCTAGACTTAATAAGTGACTTCAGTAAAGTTTCAGGATACAAAATCAATATAAAAAATCAATAGCATTTCAATAAACTAATAATGTTCAAACAGAACCATGTCAAAAACTCAATCCCCTTTACAATAACAAAAACAAAAAAAAGTCAGGAATACCTTTAACTAAATATGTGAAATATTTCTATAAAGAGAAATATGAAACACTTGTGAAAGAAATAATAGATAACACAAATAGAAAAACACTGCATTTTAATGGATTGGAATTGTTAAAATGACCATACTTCTCAAAGCAGTATACAGATACATCACAATTCCTATCAAATTAGCAATGCCATTTTTCATAGAATTAGGAAAAAAATCCTAAAATTCATGTGGAACCAAAAAAGAACTTGAATAATCATAACCAAAGCAATCCTAAGCGAAAAGAAAAAAAATGGGAAGCATCACATTTTCTGACCTCATTTTACACTACAAGACTAGGGTAACTAAAAACAGCATGATACTGGTACAAAAATAGACATATAGATCAATGGAATAGAATAGATAATGCAGAAATAAAGCTACATTCCTACAATGAACTGATCATCAACTAAGCTTAAAAATATATAAATATTGAAAATATAAAAATTGAAAAGGACATGCCATTTAATGAATTGTTCTGGGAAAATTGAATTGCCATATGTACAAGAATGAAAGTAATCTCACCAAATACGAAATTAAATATTAAGACCTGAAACTGTAAAAATCTTAGAAGAAAACCTAGGAAAAACTCTTGTGGACATCAGCCTACACAAAGAATTTATAACTAAGAACTCAAAAGCAAATGCAACAAAAATGAAAATAGACAAATGGCACTTAGTTAAATTAAAAAGTCTCTGCACAGGAAAATATATAATTAGCAGAGTAAACAGACAACCTACAATTGGAAGAAAATATCTGCAAACTGTGCATCCCAAAGAAAACCCCAATATCCAGAATCTACAAGGAACTCAAACAGCTCAACAAGAAAAAAACAAACCCATTAAAAGTGGGCAAAGGACATGAACAGGTATTTCTTGGAAGAAGACACATAAGCAGCAAACACATGACAAAATGCTCCATATGACTAATCATCTGAGAAATGCAAATTAAAACCACAATGAGATATCATCTTATACCAGTCAGAATGGCTATTATTAAAAAGTCAAAAAATAACAGCTATTGGTGAGGATGCAGAGAAAACGGAACACTTATGCTGTTGTTGGGAATGTAAATTAGTACAACCCCTATTTGGAGATTTCTCAAAGAACTGAAAATGAACTACCATTTGACCCAGCAACACCATTACTAGGTATCTATCCAAAGGAAAATAAATTGTTAAATCAAAAAGACAACTGTACTTGTATGTTTGTTGCTGCACCTCTCACAGCAGCAAAGTCATGGACTTGATATAAGTGTTCATCAACACATGATTATATAAAGAAACTTGTGTGTGTGTGTGTGTGTGTGTGTGTGTGTGTGTGTGTGTGTGTGTATGCACCCTAGAATATACTCAGCCATAAAAAAGAATGAAATCATGTCTTTTGCAACATGAATGGAGCTGGAGGTCATTCTTCCAAAAAAAAAAAAAACACTTGGAAACAGAAAGTCAAGTAACGCATGTTCTCACCTATAAGTGGGAGCTAAAGAGTGGGTACACATGAACATACAGTGAGAAATAAGAGACACTGGGGACTTCAAGAGGAAGGTGGGTGGGAGGAAGGGAGAGGGCTGACAAATTACTTACTGGGTCAATGTTCACTATTCGGGAGATAGGAACAGTAGAGGCCCAAACCTCACCATTATGCAATAGATTCACATAACAGACCTTCACAAGTACCCCCTGCACGTATAAAAATAAAAAATTAAATAAAAATAATAAATGCAAGAGCAAGAAATGGTGCAGTATAGAACTGTAAAATTTTATAACTTCACTAATACAACAGTTAGCCTATCAAAACTGTCACAGTCAACTTTGGGGAAACTACAGAATACAATAAATACCAAACAATAACCATGGTGTGCTTAATGCAGAAAAATGCTACTGAATCTTGTTAAGAAAATTTTATTACGTTATTTCTGACTTCGTAAAGAATTCCCCATTTCTCAGCTTAGTATGGGCAATTGAGCAGTGGCTCAGATTTCTGCTGTGGCTTCCTGGTGCCATACGTGTAAATAAAGATCTCTCTCTCTCTGTATGTATGTATACACACACACACATGCACATATATACTTACATAACTATATAAATATATGTGTGTGTATATAGATTTTTATTTATTTATTTATTATTATTATACTTTAAGTTGTAGGGTACATGTGCATAACGTGCAGGTTTGTTACATATGTATACTTGTGCCATGTTGCTGTGCTGCACCCATCAACTCGTCATTTACATCAGGTATAACTCCCAATGCAATCCCTCCCTAGATTTTTATATATACATATAACTCAGTCGTTATAGTACACACTTCTAGTTAATAGACTCATGTTGTAAGTGGTTATCATTTAAACAATGTACTGACTTTTATTTTGTTTTTGTTGCTGCCATTTTATCTGCCAACACTACTCTTTGGAAATAATTTCCTGCCTTTATTTTATCTTTTGTTGGGACAAAATGGGAAAATGTTGCATTTTGTTAGCCCTTTTCATTCAACAATGGGGATGTTACTTATTTGCAGTGGAAATAAAAGGTATTTTGGAGGATATTTAGTTTACTCTTATTACATTTTTCCCAAATTATTTATGATTTGATGTCTCATATCAATTAGGAATATTCAGAGAAACATAACAGAATACTGATGAATAATAGCTTGAGCAACTGAATTTTACAATTACTTGATAACAGATATTTCAGAGGAACGCTGATTAGTGTATCTGCTAAATGATGTCATGGCTGACACCTCTTCCTTCTCTTGATCTTTCCCTCATGACTAGAAGATGCCATCACAGCTCCAACAGAAAATTAGAATATTTTTTGGTGAAAGTGAATGGCCCAAAAGAATATATCCCCAGGTACTAAGCTTTTATAATTCACTGGTAAAATACCTAAGCATCTGCCCATAATAAAACAATTAGCAAACTCTGTTTACATACAAAGAACTTCCCTAGTACACCACCCTTAAATATGAGCTATCAATGAACATTTGAAAAAAGCTTTTAAGAGGAAAAGATTACTATAAAAACATGAGATTATTTGGTATTTCTCAAACTGCGTGGTAGGTATATGGGTTTCAGTTATTCTTCTTTAATTTACATGTAGATAATACACAAACATATATTTATCCATTATTCATTTTACATTGAAACACATGTTTAAAAAAACTTGATGGGTTGGGCGTGGTGGCTCACGCCTGTAATACCAGCACTTTGGGAGACTGAGGCAGGGGTATTATTTGAACTCAGGAGTTTGCAAGCAGCCTGGGCAACACGGTGAAACCCAGTCTCTAATAAAATATAAAACAATTAGCGGAGAGTGGCGGTGTGGGCCTGTAGTTTCAGCTACTTGGGAGGCTGAGGCAGGAGAATCGCTTGTAGCCGGGAGGCGGAGGTTGCAGTGAGCCAAGAGCCAAGATCATGCCACTGCACTCCGTCCTGGGCGACAGAGCGAGACTCAGTCTAAAAAAAAAAAAAAGTCCGATGGTAGTATAGAAAGGAAGGCCAGCATCAACCCATCTTGTTTTCTGTATTAGTAGAATAGTGTTTCATCTCTACACTTACTAGGTGGTGAGGCTATAGGAGGGAATAAGTAGATTTTGCTTCTTCTGTGCTGGAGGCAGGTGAGGGAGAAAAGAGTTATGACTGGTGTTTCCTGAGCAAAATGACAGTGTTTGCCACAAGGGCTCATGTGGATTCCCAGCTTACTTGCAGCCCAAGTTATGAAGTCTGCAACCAAGTGAACCAGCCTGCTTAAAAGCTCCTGAAGCTTACAAATTTGATTGCAAACATGCCCTCGCTAATCATGTTCCCTTTGCTTAGAATATCCCTCACAGCTTTCTCTACCTATAGAAATTGTACTCAATGCTCAAGACCCAGAAACTGTCAAAGAGAAACTTCCACATTAACACATCACCTCTTCCATGAACACCTTCCCAATCTTACTCATTACTCTTGGTTAGAATTTCTCTCTTCTTTCTTTAAGATATTACTGCATTTTTAAAAGTGTATTACTGCATTTTTAAAAGTGACTTTTAAAATGTTTTACGTTCTGGTGTGTATTAAGGTGATTTCTCTGTATTTGTTATCATTCTCACTAGACTGCAAGCTCTGTAAAGTTTGTCTTTTTTCCTGCTTATCTCTTCCAAAGCACATCACGAAGTGCTTGGCACAAAGCAAACGCTCTTTTTTGTTTGTCTCAATAAAAGTTGTTCAATTGGATGCATCTTAACCAGAAACTTGATTTATGTTTAAAAACACTTATTTGGGAAGAAATGAAAAAAATATAGGTATATATTTGTTATTTGTAAGACTTCTATGAACACTTAGGTTAAATTCATCCACTTAGGTACTCTTATTTATATTTTATTCCTTAAAAAATATGAGTAGTCGACATTTATCCTTGCATAATTTCAAGTACTTCAGTTACTGAGGAAACTATGAGTGGATGATTTACAAAGGGAAACACCAGTTTGATTCATCTTTTTTTGCTCAGTCTCGAGGTTGACTTGCTTTATCAGGTAGATGGCCTGTTGAACAGGGTTTTAGAGTTCCCCACTGACACAGAAGTCAGAGACATTCTGTAGTGACTGCATCTACGGATGATAAATAATGCCGGGATCCACGCTTCCTTTATATGTCTTTTTTGAAGACAGACTAACCTTTAAAGCTGTAAGTTACAATTTCCCACTGTCTACTGAGCTGCCAACAATAGGATGGGTCCCCTGTGTTCAGCTGAACTAACCAAAATTCTAAAGTTCAAAAGAAAGAGATGGTGTTTCTAGCTTTAATGTTGTCTTCTACTTTTCCCTTTCTTCTTTTAAAATCTTATAGCTACACCTTGGAGTTCCGTGGCTTGTTCCACATTGCTGAACATTCAATGCCCAGGGTAAGGTAAACACAATCCTTTATAATCCTTTCCCAATCCCTTTTGATTAAATATGTTCCACGACTCTGTCTAAGTGAGTGCAAAGGGGCCAGTAAAGCTGCTTCAGCTTAATTGTTGTTGGCATTCTTTTTCACTTGGGGCCTTAATGGGAAGCTTCTCTTTGACATTTTTTTTTTTTAGCAGTAAACCTGCCGTGAATTCCCATATACTTTGTAGGAATGTTTCCATTAATTTGAGAGTCTATATTTTCCCCCTCTAAAGTAACTACCTAAAAACAAAATGAAAGTCAGTGTTAGGAATTCTTGGTGAGAATCACAGGACACCAGATGCCATCATTATAAATTTTAAATGTTACAGGTTACTTCTGAGAATAAAAGAATATGTGTCTAAGTATTTTAAGGATACATAGAATGTATTTATATGTATGTATATTAGATACAGTAAAATTTCAATATTAAAATTTTATTGAAATTAGATTTATACTATATAGACATATATGATTTAAAGTTTTTATTTTGTTTAAGTAATTTGTTGGTTTGTAATAGAAATTATTTCTTTATTTGACAATTTAAAAAATTTTAGCAAAATGGGTGAAGGACTTCAGTCTAATATGTGTGCACTCTTTAAAAAGAAGAAAATCTTCAAGTGGCATGAATCAGTATTAAACAAAGTACATACTTCTTCTAACTCAAGTTTGTGTTAGACTCAGTCAATCAAAAAAGTATCAGAAGGCCAGAACTTTATAATAGAAAATTTATTAAGGTATCACTTTAGTCTATTTAACTATAAATTCTACTAACTATGGAAGGCTGTAAAACGATTTAGTTTTTCTTTTTAACATTTTGCTTACAATTCTTGCATAATGTATACGTGAAAGGTTTTGAAAATTTTAGCACCTGCTCTATTTAAAAGTTTAGTTTAGCTCCTAAAATATCTTCTTATCCATTAACATAATCAAAGCATTAGCTGAATACAATTTTTCCTAGAACAATGATTCAAAGGCCTACTGAATTTTTAAACAGGTGCTTATACTGACACCTTCTAATTAGAAGCTTCTTATATCAGAATACTACGCAAAGTTGATGTCCTCAACTTTTTTTTCCTTACATACCTAGTTACCTACAAAAAATTACAATACTCACTTATTGTAAACCTAAATTTTTAGTTCTACTTAGAAACATTTCTTTAAGAGGGGTTTATGAATAGCTTATAAAGTATATTTTTTAAAACAGTTATTGATATAAATAAAAAACATGGCCTATCATCACCAGTCTATGAAAATACCATTAGAAACATTTTCTTAAAAACCCAAATTGTTATGGTTCCACTCTCATTTGTCCATGTGAACTCTAACTTTCTGAATCACTCCTTAGCAGCAGCTTCTCAGTCCTTTGCTCAGATGGTAGCCCTGTTACCCAGGCAGAGTCTTTTGCTGCTGTTCTTTCCTCATATCATACTATGTTACTAAGTTTTTGCTGAAATTCAGCCAAGCCCTTTCACCGTACAAGCCAGAAGGACTCCATTGTCCAGAAGGACAATGGGATTTTAAACGACTTTTCTAAATACTGCTCTGGGGGTCAAAGTCATTTCCAAAGGCAGAGAAGTTCTTCTGGTTTTTGCCACCTCATACAGCATAAACCCTCCTCTATTCCCACCTTCCAGTGAACACAACTCCCGACGATGGGCCAGCTTCCCTTTTAAATTTTCAATGAAAAAGAAAAGGGGATGTAATTTTTTCTGTTTGTTTGCCTTTCTTCTTTTCTTTCTTTCTTTTTTTTTTTGGTTTGTTTGGTTCTTTTTTGGTTACAACATCCATTTCAGGAAGTTTCTAAAACCATTAATGTTGCAAAGAGGCCTCTAAAATTCAAAAGCAACTGATTATACTTTTTGAGATGAGGAAAGAGACAGTTGCTTTCATTAAAGCTTTGACCTTGATATTTACTTCTTCATAACATCAGACTAACTAGGAGAAGTCAGTATTGGAAAATGACATTAGAGCTACTGGAATGTGTTCACATAGTGGTGTAATGTAGACACTTACCTTCACAGAAAATGATTTATCCTAGCACTTTAAATAATAACCGTTAAATTATGTATTTTATCTTTGAATGGTAATGTAATTCAAAGACTTTTTGATATTGCAAATAATATTAAAATGTGAAAAGTCTTCATGACAAAATCAACTTAATTTTGCAGAATGAGTAAATAGAAAACATAATTCTTTGAGTTATGAAGGTAAAATTGAAATTACAAGTAAATATGGATTCCATATCTTAGGGTCATCAGTAATTATATAAGATATAATTATGGAGAAAAAGAGTTATCTTGGTGTTTTGTGCTTCTGTTGATTTTGGAATTTGCAGTTATACTAAGTACTAAAGAGACACAATAAATAAGTGTATCCCATTTGTCATGTCCCTTTAATATTCTTTAATTTGGAACAGACAAGCTCTTCTTTATAATATTTTATAATTTGAATGCTTCTGATGTTTCTCATGATTTAATTCAGTTTATTTTGTTTGGGGGAGAAATCCCACAAACATGATGTCAAGTGTTTGTCAGTGCATTGTATCAGAAGGCGTATGCTATTGAGTTGTCCTATTACTGCTTATGTTAATTTTGATGGCTTAGTTAAGGTGGTATCTGTCGGGTTTGGAAAGCTTCTTTCAAGTCTTACTTATTTTACTGTACAAACTTGAGGTTTACATGTACTTTGTCACCAGATCTTAAGAGTTGACCATTTTAAATAGCTTCAGTGGCAAAATATAAACAGAGAAAATTTAGAATGTTAAAATCTAATTATAATTTAAGAAAAAAGAGCCATAAAAATATGAGTCTCAATCATTAGGTAGTCAGCTCCCCCAAATTGGGGATTCTTTTCTATCGTGCAGGAGTTAAACGGGTTGTTTGTTATTCCAGGGACAAGTTCACTTTATTGAATATGTTCTTAATCATCTTGTCCAATATCTACCTGGAAGGCTAATAATTATAGTGACTACACAAACTGTACAACCATGAATGTAACAAAATCTTAGTGTTTGTCTCTCATTTGATTTTGAATTTTTTTCTCTTCTTTTACATTTATTTTGTGGGCTAGGTAGTCTATATCTATCAGTCTCTGGATAAAAACTTGAGAGGGCATCAGGGTTTTCTGGTTACTGTTAAGTAATAAAAATGTCAACAGGGCGTGGTGGCTCACGCCTGTAATTCCAGCACTCTGGGAGGCCAGGGCGGGCAGATCACGAGGTCAGGAGATCAAGACCATCCTGGCTAACACGGTGAAACCCCGTCTCTACTAAAAATTCAAAAAAATTAGCCGGGCATGATGGCAGGGGCCTGTGGTCCCAGCTACTCAGGAGGCTGAGGCAGGAGAATGGTGTAAACGCGGGAGGCGGAGCTTGCAGTGAGCCGAGATGGCGCCACTGCACTCCAGCCTGGGCGGCAGAGCGAGGCTCCATCTCAAAAAAGAAAAAAAAAAAAAAAAAAAGTCTATGATCCTTTTAATTAAAAAAAAAAAAAAAAAAAAAAAAAAAAACAGTTTTGTTTCAGTAACCAAATGCCTAGTACTTCGTAGCAAACACAATGAACACGGGTTAAAGTGAGCCTTTTCTCTTCTCAAGGTTTTCATAATGAGTTGTGAAGTCAAGAAAAGGATAGATCATTTTTTGCTCATTCAGCAGTTTTACTTCCTGTCTGCCATATTGCTAGATGCAATTTCTGAATTTGCTAAGCTTATATCAAATAGAGGTTGAAGGAGGGTTTGAGTAGGTAGAGAGAGATAAGCAGAGCAGGAAAGTGTTTACTCAAGGGTGATTTTGGTAGTGATCTAGCATCCGTGCACTTGGTTCATGGTAGATATTTATAGTTCATTATATCGGTCATGGATGTCTTCATGAATTCTTTGGAAACATCCATTATGAAAGTTCTCCATTAGTGCCTTATTTGAATCATGATTATTTTCAATTGTCTGTTAATTTTTTTCCCCTAATATTTGTGTTATATCTGAGTCTGGTTCTGTCCTTTGGCAGTGTCTTGTTCATCTTGCTTTTTTGTATGTCTTGTAAAGTTTTCTTTTTTCTTTTTTTTTTTTTTTTAAAGTTAGAAATCGTATATAGGATTATAGAAACTAAAATAAATAGTCTTAGTTTCTAAAGTGGTATGCCTTTTCTTCTGATAGGACTTTAATTTGGGAGTTTGAGTTGATCTATCCAGGCTCTCCAGGGTTTGCTGTATTGCTAGTGCCCCTTGCCACCTACCATACAGAAATGTTAACTGTTTCTGGAGAAAGATAACATAATCCTAGACTTTAACTTATTTTCACAATTTTTCAGATACAATACTCTGACCATGAAAAATAATCAGTTGAAGACTAGGACAACTTGAGCAACCAAAAGAAGAAATAATATCTGCTATAGTTTAAATGTGTTCCCCAAATTTCACATGTTTGAAACTCAATACCCAAATGTATATCCTGATAGCATTTGGAGGTAGAGTGTTTAAAGGTAATTAGGATGATAAAGTCATCCAAATGGGGAACCCATGATGAGGTTGATTGCTTTGTTCAGGAACAGAGTCCTGAGCTGGCACATACTTGCCCTTTTGCCATGTGATGCTTCTGCCATGTTATGATGCTGGAAGAAAAGCCTCACCAGATGTGATCTCTCTACCTTGGACTTCCCAGCCTCCAGAACTGTAAAACATAAATTGGTTTTCTTTATAAATTGTTCAGTCTGTGGTACTCTGTTATAGCAACAGAAAATGGACAAAGAAAATATCCAAAAAACCATCTCCAGAAAGACTCTAAGTATTGGAATTATCAGACACAGGCTTAAAGATAATTATATTTGCCTTATTACAGATATAAAAGACAATTTTAACAGAAGATTGAAAAGGAAACAAACAAAAAGAACAAAACATTTTTCAAATAAGATAATATACTAACTATAAAGCTAAACAAATTTATAATTACTATAATACAGTAATTACAAACCTAAAACAACATAATTAAAAGTAAAACTGCATAAAATACATCTATAGCAATCATCACGTGCAGTACCAGGTTATTGGCTTCTAATATTTTTCTCCAACACAAGGAACCAGGGAACCTCAGAGAAATGGCTAATTGTAGGGATGGTAGAGGAAATATACAAAATGAGCCTGGATCATCTTGTAGTGCCAGAATATAAGAAGACAGAAAATCAACCAAACAGAAGGATTAGTATGTTAAAAGGACACAGGAGCCAAATAAAAGAGGTCCCAGCGGCAAAATCGGAACAATGTGAGTCACATGATAAATAAAATGGCTTTGGATTAAAGCTCAAAGTATTAAATAAATATTTCTAATTCCATACTGATATAAAGATATGATTGAATAGATAAATAAATGGGGAATAACAGAAAACTCTTTCATGACGAAGAATTCGGAATAATTTATTTAAATATTCTGCCCTAAAGGAAATGGAGACTAATTATTCAGTGTTTCAGTGTAGGTTGCACATAGTGACTTGCTTTCCAAAAAGGAAAGGGATAAAGAGCCCTGACAAATACTACTTCAGCCAGGCAGTGAAGGTCAACATGAGCAGTTACAAAACATGTTAATAATATGGACCCTTGATATGATGAAATGAAAATAGTACTTTACCTGCTTGATCTAACAAGCCCTGTCTAAACATGAAATAAAATCCAAACTTCATATAAATTCCACAGGGGCATTCTACAATGTATTTGACTTCTCAAGGTCATCCAAAAGAAGAAACATTTGAGAAAATGTCACAGGCAAAGTAACTTAAGGATATATGAAAGTTAAATGTAATGTTTTCCTGGATAGTATCCTGGGAAAATAAAAGGGTGTTAGATATAATCTTAGAAAATCTGAATAAACAATGACTGATAGTTAATAATACTGCATTAACATTGGTTTATTAATTGTAACAAATGAACCATGTTAATATGTGGTGTTAATAAAATAGGAAACTGTAAATCTAAAATTGTTTTTTAAATTAAAATCTGTTAACAATATTTTTAAGCCTCAATAGATAGATCAGCAGATTTAATGTAGCTGAAAGAGAATATGAAGACAGAGTTGATGAAAATCTATGCAGAATAAAGCATAGATTGACAAAGGGGTGGAAAATACAGAGGAGAAGGTGAGAAACACAGAGGATGGAGAGAAATAGCTGAACTTAAATGAAATTAGGTTTCTAGGAGAAAAGCAGAAAAAGAAAAGGAATATAAGCAATGAATGATGAGAAATAAGATTTTTCAGGACTGATATTAAGACACAGATTTATTCTCTATTAACCCAAGTCAATTTAAATATGAAGAAAGCTATACAACAAAAGTTACCATGAAATTGCAGAAGAACAGAAACAAAGCGAAAATATTAGCAGTCAGAAAGGAGTATAATGCATATACCATTTTGAAAGGAGTGACAGACAGACTGAGCAGAATTTTCAGAGGAAATAACAGAAACCAGAGGACAATGTATTGATATTTTCTAGATGTTAAAAAAAAAAAAACTATAAACCTATAAGTCTATATCTAATAATATGTATCCTTTTAAGAATAAAAGTAAAATACAGATTTTTAAAGGATTTTTTCTTAGTTTTCAAAAACTAAGAAAACTGGCACCATCAGCTTCTCTTAAATGGAAATACAAAAATATATTTCTGGCTTATACTGAGATCATGGAGGATGACAGGTAGGACTAGATTGAAGCTCTGACTTGGCATTGGAGCAGCGTGTGGAAGCTTGCATCATGAATTTATGCTCCAGAGCAACTGCAGGAATAAATCAGGTAACTTCAGAGGACCTACAGACCCCGTGAAGGAGCCAGATTTCTCCTGCAGGACCCAGGAGACAACCCAAATACTGTGAGTACCCAAACGTAGAAGTGGGAAACGGAGATCGTCCACCCCCAAATACTCACCCCCACTAGGGAAACCAAAGGCTTAGACTACGGGAGAAGATTTTGACTTTACCTGAAGCTGAGTCAATTTAGAGAACTGAACAAAATACAGAAAGTAGTGGGAAAAGCCCTGGGACCTCAGTGGGTCCCCTAGTAAGCTGTTTTTGCTTGGCCTCACAGGGGTCCTCCAGGAGGGGGTGTGAGATGCTGGGAAAACCCCACAGGGAGAAGGAACTCTCCAGCTGAACTTTCTAACAATTTGAATTGATCAAGAAACCTCCTGGCCAGAACTCAGGGGAGGGCATGAATCCAGTGTAGGGACTCCACAGGCTGAGGCAGAATGAAAGCCATGTTTGCTTTTGCAGCTGGGAGGCAGGAAGCCTGGGGCAAGTTCTCAGCCCTACTCACCCACTGCCTGGAAACAGACTTGGTGCTGTTGGGAGTGGGCATGGTGGGAGATAGACTGGCCCTTTGGATTGTGTGGGAGCTGGATGAGGCCTGTGACTGCTGGCTCTCCCCCATTTCCCTGACAACCTGTGTGACACAGTAAAGACAGTCATAATTCTCCTAGGAACATAACTCCATTGACCCAGGAACCTCACCCCTCTCCCATATAGTAGCTGCAGGAAGACCTGCCCAAGGAGAGTCTGAGCTCAGATGATGCCTAGCCCTGCCCCCACCCAATGGTCCTTCCCTACCCATCCTGGTAACTGAAGACAAAGGTCATGTACTCTTGAGAGTTCTAGGCCCTGCCCACCAGCTGTTCCTCCCTGTACTACCACAGCTGATGCTTTCTGGAAAGTGACACTTTCTGGCAGGAGGCCAACCAGCACAAAAATATTGCATTAAACCACCAAAGCTAAAAACCTTCACAGAGTATATTTCACTCCCCTGCCACCTACACTGGAACAAGTGCTGGTATCAATGGCTGAGAGACCCAGAGATGGTTCATGTCACAGGACTCTGTACAGACAATGCCCAGTACCAGCCAGAAGCCTGGTAGACTTGCTGGGTGGCTAGATCTGGAAGAGAGATAATATCACTTCAGGCAAGGTGCGGTGACTCACGCCTGTATTCCTGGTACTTTGGAAGGTCTAGGCAGGCAGATCATGGGGTCAGGAGTTCGAGACCAGTCTGGCCAATATGGTGAAACCCTGTCTCTACTAAAACCACAAAAAAATTAGCCAAGTGTGGTGGTGCATGCCTGTAATCTCAGCTACTTAGGAGACTGAGGCAGGAGAATTGCTTGGACCTGGGAGGCGGAGGTTGCAGTGAGCCGAGATTGCACCACTGCACTCCAGCCTGGGTGACAGAGTGAGACTTTGTCTTAAAAAATAATAATAAATAAATAAAATAATAAATAAATAATCACTTCAGCTCGGCTCTCAGGAAGCCACATCCATAGGAAAACGGGGAGAGCACTACATCGAGGGAATACCTTATGAGACAAAAGAATAACAGCCTTTGGCCCTAGACCTTCCCTCTTACAGCCTACCCAAATGAGAAGGAACCAGGAAACCAACTCTGGTAATATGACAAAGCAAGGTTCTTTAACACCCCCAAAAAATCACACTAGCTCATCAGCAATAGACCCAAACCAAGACAAAATCCCTGATTTACCTGAAAAAGAAATCAGGAGATTAGTTATTAAGCTAATCAGGGCCACACCAGATAAAGACAAAGTCCAATGTAAGGAAATAAAAAAAAAAAAAAGATACAAGAAGTGAAGAGAGAAATGTTCAAAGAATATATGGCATAAATAAAAAACAATCATAACTCTAGGAAACAATGGACACACTTATAGAAATGCAAAATGCTCTGGAAAGTCTCAGCAATAGAACTGAAGAAGGAGAAGAACGAAATTCAGAGCTCAAAGACAAGGTATTTGAATTAACCTAATCCAACAAAGACAAAGAAAAAAAAAAAAAAGAAAATATGAACAAAGCCTCCAAGAAGTCTGGGATTACGTTAAATGATCAAACCTAAGAATAATTGATGTTTCCGAGGAAGAGGAAAAATCTAAAAATTTGGAAAACATATTTGGAGGGATAATTGAGGAAAACTTTCCCGGCCATGCTAGAGACCTAGACATCCAAATACCAGAAGCACGAAGACAACCTGGGAAATTTATCACAAAAACAAACATTGCCTAGGTATAGCATCATCAGGTTATCTAAAGTTAAGATGAAGGTAAGAATTTTAAGATGTGAGAAAAAAGCACCAGGTAACCCATAAAGGAAAACCTATCAGATTAACTGCAGTTTTCTCAGAAGAAACCATACACACTAGAAATAATGGGGATCCTATCTTCAGTCTCCTCAAACAAAACGATTATCAGCCAAAAATTTTGTATCCAGTGAAACTAAGCTTTATATATGAAGGAAAGATAGAGTACTTTTCAGACAAGTGAATGCTGAGAGAATTTGCCACTACCAAACTACCACTACAAGAACTGCTGAAAGAAGCTCTAAATCTTGAAACAAATCCTGGAAACACAACAAAACAGAACCTCTTCAGAGCATAAATCTCACAGGACCTATAAAACAATAATACAATTTAAAAAAACAAAAACAAAAACAAAAAAAAACAAGGCATACAGGCAACGAATAGCCCAATGAATGGAATGGCATCTCCTACCTCAATACTAACATTGAATGTAAATGGCCTAAATTCTCCAATTAAAAGATATAGAATTGCAGAATTGATAAGAATTCACCAACCAACCATCTGCTGCCTTCGAGAGACTCATCTAACACACAAGGACTCACACAAACTTAAGGTAAAGGGGTGAGAAAAGACATTTCAGGAAAATGGACACCAAAAGCGAGCCAGAGTAGCTATTCTTAGATCAGACAAAACAAACTTTAAAGCAATAGGAGTTAAAAAAGACAAACAGCAATATTATATTATGATAAAATGCCTTGTCCAACATAAAAATATCACAATCCTAAACTTAAATGCACCTAACACTGTAGCTCACAAATTTATAAAACAATGACTAATATACCTAAGAAATGAGAGAGTCAGCAACACAATAATAGCGGGGGACTTCAATACTCTACTGACAGCACTAGACATGTCATCAAGATAGAAAGTCAACAAAGAAACAATGCATTTAAATTATAACCTGGAACAAATGGACAGATATATACAAAACATTCCATCCCACAACCACAGAATATACATTCTATTCAACAGTGCATGGAACTTTCTCCAAGATAGACCATATGATAGGCCACAAAATGAGCCTCAATTAATTTCAGAAGATTAAAATTAAATCAAGCACTCTCTCAGATCACAGTAGAATAAAAGTGGAAATCAACTCCAAAAAAAACCTTCAAAACCAAACAAATACATGGAAATTAAATAACCTGCTCCTGAATGATCATTGGGTCAAAAATGAAATCAAGATGGACATTTAAAAATTCTTCAAACTGAATGACAATAGTGACACAACCTATCAAAACCTCTGGGACTCAGCAAAGGCAGTGCTAAGAGGAAAGTTCATAGCCTTAAATGTCTACATCAAAACATCTAAAAGATCACAAACAGACAATCTAAGGTCACATCTCAAGGAACTAGAGAAACTAGAACAAACCAAACCCAAACCCAGCAGGAGAAAAGAAGTAACCATGATCGGAGCAGAATTAAATGAAATTAAAATGAAAAACAGAACAATACAAATGATAAATGAAACAAAAATATGGTATTTGAAAAGATAAATAAAATTGATAGACCATTAGCAATATTAACCAAGAAAAGAGAGAATATCCAAATAATCTCAATAAGAAATGAAACAGGAGATACTACAACTGAAGCCACAGAAATATAAGAGATCATCCAAGGCTACAATGAACACCTTTATGTGTATAAACTAGAAAACCAGAAGAGATGGATAAATTTCTGGAAAAATACAACCCTCCTGGCTTAAATCAGGAAGAATCATATATCCTGAACAGACCAATAGAAAGTAGTGACATTGAAATTGTAATTTAAAAATTGCCAACAAAAAAGTCCAGGACAAGATGGATTCACAGCAGAATTCTACCAGACATTCAAAGAATAGTGACAATATTCCACAAGAAAGAAAAAGAGGGAAACCTACCTAATTCATTCTATGAAGGCAGTATCACCTTTATATCAACCAAAACCAGGTAAGGACATTTAAAAAACAAAACAAAACAAAACAAAACAAAACCTACAGACCAATATTCCTGACAACTATAGATGCTAAAATCCTTAACAAAATACTAGCTAACTGAATCCAAGAGTATATAAAAAAGACAATCCACTATGATCAAATGTGTTTCATACCAGGGATACAGGGATAGGTTAACATATGCAAGTCAATAAATGTGATACAGCACTTAAAAAGAATTAAAAACAGAAATTACATGATCATCTCAATAGATGCAGAAAGAGCATTCCACAAAATTCCAGCATCCCTTTATGGTTAAAACTCTCAGCAAAATCAGCCTACATGGAACATACCTCAATATAATAAAAGTCATCTATGACAAACCCATAGTCAACATAATATTGAATGGGGAAAAATTGATATCATTCCCTGTGAGAACTGGAACAAGACAATGACACCCACTCTCACCACTCCTCTTCAACATAGTACTGGAAGTCTATGTTTCTCTTGTCTGACAAGAGAAAGAAATAAAGGACATTCAAATTGGTAAAGAGGAAGTCAAACTGTCACTGTTTCTGATAGTATGATTATATACCTAGAAAACCTTAAAGACTCTTTTAGAAAGCTCCTAGGACTGATAAAAGAATTCAGCAAAATTTCCAGATACAAAATTAATGTACACAAATCAGTAGCTCTTCTATACACCAACAGCGACCAAACTGAGAATTAAATCAAGAACTCAATCCCCTTTACGATAGCTGCAGAAAAAATAAAATACTTAGGAATATACCTAACCAAGGAAGTGAAAGACCTCTACAAGGAAAACTACAAAACACTGCTGAAAGAAATCATGGATGACACAAACAAATGGAAACACATCCCATGCTCATGGATGGGTAGAATCAATATTGTGAAAATGACCATACTGCCAAAAGCTATCTAGAAATTCATTACAATCCCCATAAAAATACCACTACCATTCTTCACAAAATTAGAAAAAAATAATTCTAAAATTCATATGACCAAAAAAGAGCTTTCATGGCCAAAGCAAGACTAAGCAAAAATAATAAATCTGGAGGCATCACATTACCTGATTTCTGACTATACTATAAGGCCAAGGTCACCAAAACAGCGTGACACTGGTACAAAAATTGGCACATAGACCAATGGAACAGAATAGAGAACTCAGAAATAAACCCCAAAACTTACGGTCAACTGATCTTCAACAAAGCAAACAAAAACATACAGTGGGAAAAGGACACCCTTTTCAACAAACAGCACTGAGATAATTGGCTAGCCAGATGTAGGAAAATGAAACTGGATCCTCATCTCTCATTTTACACAAAAATCAACTCAAGATGGATTAAAGACTTAAATCTAAGACCTGAAACTATTAAAATTCTAGATGATACAGTTGGAAAAATTCCTTTAGACATTGGCTTAGGCAAGGATTTCATGACCAAGAACCCAAAAGCAAATGCAATAAAAACAAAGATAAATAGTTGGGACTTAATTAAACCCAAGAGGTTTTGCATGACAAAAGGAACAGTCAACAGAGTAAACAGACAACCCAAATTTCTACAATCTATACATCTGACAAAGGACTAATATCCAGAATCTATAATGAACTCAAACCAACAAGAAAAAAACAAATAATAGACAATTATCAAAAGAAGGTATACTAATGACCCATAAACACATGAAAAAATGCTCAACATCACTAATGAATAGGGAAATGCAAATCAAAACCACAATGCAATATCACCTTACTCCTGCAACAATGGCCATAATCAAAAACGTAAAAAAAAAAAAAAAAAAAAAAAAAAAAAAAATAGATGTTGGCGTGAATGTAGTGAAGAGGGAACATGTCCACACCACTGATGGGAATGAAAGTAGTACAGCCACTATTTTAAAAAGCATGGAGAATCTGCAAAGAACTAAAAGTAGAACTACCATTTGATCCAACAATCCCACTACTGGGTATCTACCCATAGGAAAAGAAGTCATTATAAAAAAACATACTTGCACACATATGTTTTTAGTAGTACAATTCACAATTCCAAAAACTTGTAACCAACCCAAATTCCCATCAATCAATGAATGGATAAAGAAATTGTGAGAGATATATACGTGTGTGTATATAAATAAATATATGTATATGTGTGTGTGTGTGTGTATGAATACTACTCAGCCATAAAAAGGAATGAATTAATGGCATTCACAGTGAGCTGGATGAGATTGGAGACTATTATTCTAAGTGAAGTAACTCAGGAATGGAAAACCAAACATTGTATGTTCTCATTTCTAAGTGGGAGCTAAGCTATGAGGATGCAAAGGCATTAGAATGATACAATGGACTTTGGGGACTCAAAGGGAAAGGGTCAGAAGGGCATGAGGGGTAAAAGACTACAAATAGGTTGCAGTGTATACTGCTCAGGTGATGAGTGGACCAAAATCTCACAAATCACCACTAAAGACTCATGTAACCAAACACCACCTTTTCCCCCAATAACCTATGGACATTAAAGAATATTTAAAAAGTGTATTCCTCAGGGAGAAGAAATGTTATCCCAGATGAAAGGTTTAAGATATAAAGTAATAAAAATACTAAAAAATTAAAAAATTAAAATGGATATTTACAGGAAAGGTGCTTCAAAACATTAGCACATATTTAAGAAGCTAATAGCTTACATTTTGAAGCTATTTAAACTTATAACTGCACTTGGACAAGTGGAACACACTGTTGCATCATCTTGTAATTTAACAATAGCAATTAAGTGAAAGATAGAATTTGTGGTGATGTTGAAAAATACCAATTAATATTTGACTTTTATAAGTGAAGATTTAATGAATATTTTGACCTAATTTTGGATGTTTTCCATTGCAGAATTTATGCTTTGCCCTTCCTTTCCCTATTACCACATATCTAGTATTTTAGATAAGAAAATCAATCTCCTGTGCTCTCTGAATTAGTGGAAAGCTTGAGCTTTGCAACCCTGACTTTCACACATGAGCATCCATTTTAGCCCCATCCCTTAGACACTACACCATCTCAACTTACTGTTACTTTTTTTTTTTCTTTTTCCTTTCCGGACTGGATTGCACTTATTCTGCTCTCTCCAGAAATTCCTGGTGTGAGTAATAAATTTTTTCAATTTTCAAGGTGTGTGAAGTGTCATCAGCTTTGACATCTGATTTAATACTTGAGAAAGGGCTCATTTCCCTCCACTGGGTGACCACAATCTTTAGAGAAATGACTAAATATATAGTTAAGAAGTATGTAACTTCCTGGCTAATGGAACAAAAAGTGAAATAATAAAACATAATCAATCCAAATAAGATAGAAAGTGGGCAACATGCAGCAGACAGTACAGGGGAGGCAAATGGAATTCAAAAATATATCTTACTCAAACCAAATGTATCAATTATTACATTAAATATAGTCTAAATTATTTTGTTAAATGATAAAAATATTTCAGAATAAAACTATTAAATATATACAAAGTGAAAGGAGGAATATAGAACACAATACTACAGAAGGGATAGCCACAACTGACAAAGATCTACCCATTATAACATAATGCCAAAATTTTTAATTTACTAGGCAACTAAATGATATACTATAGCATAACATAATGATAAAACTTTTAATTCACTAAACAGTTGAGGACAATATACCATATCACATAATAAAGATTAAATTGTCTAAGGATGATACAACCATAAATCTGTATGAACCTGATAATATGCGTCAAATGTGTAAAGCAAAAATAGAGGAGATGTCAAAGGAACAACATATGAATCCATAATCAAAATGAGAGCATTTAAGATGCTGCTCTAAGGATTGAGTCAAAAATTCGTAAGAAAATAAAACATTAGAACAACCTGAATAAATATGGCCTAAGAGTGAAAGAATCTTGCACCTAGCAATTGCAGGATATGCACACTTTCCTTATGCCCTGGTACATTTACTAAAATTGACCATATATTAAATATATTAGGATTCGCCAGAAAAACAGAATCAATAGAATATGTATGTACACATGTATGTATGTATGTAGAGGGTAAGAGACAAAGAGAGAGATTAATTTACTTTACACAATTGGCTCATGGCATTATGGAGAAGGCCTGCAAGTTCAAAATCTACAGAGTAGGCTGACAGGTTGGAGATTCATGGAAGAGCTGATGCTGAAGTTTAATTTTGAAAGCCATGTGCTGGTAGAATTCCCTCTTATTCAACAAAAGTCAGTCTTTTGGTTCTATTTATGCTGTCCACTTATTAAATGAGGACTATACACTTTATTCAAAATCCATTGATGTAAATGTTAATCTAATCTAAAATTCCCTTACAGAAACATTCAGGATAATGTTTGACCAAACATCTGGGCACTATGGCCCAGCCAAGTTAAAGAATTAGCCATTACACCAGACCATAAAGCAGGTATCAGTGAATTTCAGATGAATGACCCCATATAAATTTTTTTCTCTGAAAGATGTGAAATTTAGAAATCAAAAACAAAACATCGTCTGAAAAAATCCCTATATGCTTATTACATAGAGAATAGATTTCTACATGTGTAATGGGCAAAAGAAGGAAAATACTTTAAACTGAAAAATAATAAAAGCATTTCCTATGTCAACTTGTAAAATACAACTAAAGGCATACTTTGAGGTTAATTTATGGTCTTCAAAGAATATTATATAAAAAGAAAGGCAAGAGAGAGGTAGTCACTTCAGCCCAATGCAGGAGACTCACATTGGCTAATTATGCTCTCAATTTCCTTGCGAAGTTGACTGAGACTTTATTAGACTTCATCACAGTTTGATTTTCCCCTGACCAAAAGCTACATCCTCCTCTACCTTCCACAGTTGTTGATGCCTAGTAAATACCTCTATACAGTATTTTATCTCAAAATCTGCTTCAAAAAAACCCAATTTGCTACCCTACTCAAGTAGAAAATAAGCATACACGATGACCCACCATATTGCTCTTGATTTATAATAAACAGAAATACATTTGTAGCAAGAGATAAGTACAGTAATGTCCCTAATAGTGGCATCCATTATAGACAAATACTGGAAGCAGTCCAATACCAGAATGCATAAATAAATTAGGTTATGTTCTTATGATGGATGACAATATATATACCTATAGCAATATGATTAATGAAGTTCAGTTTCATGTAACAAGAGATATGAATATGACAATTCAGGAAAAGCAAAAGGATCCATAGAAAAAAATGCATAATAAATGAAAGTTAAAATACCAATCAAAAGTAAACTATTGCATTACAATTTCCCATAAATTTGTCTTTGAGGGAAAATTAGTGATAGAGAGGGTTGATTATGGGGGCTTTTGAGATCTTGGCAATGCTTCATTTCTTGAACAGGTTGGATATTTTATGTGTCCAGTTTGTACTAATTCACTGAGTGAAATATAGATTTTCTGTACTCTGTACTAAAGCAATTTTGTGATTGCTTGATTTAGTCCTTCAACATTTAGTTAAGATATCACTCCTCATGAAGGACTTGTCTGATTCTTATCTATTGTAACTCATTTCATTCTTTTTACCTCATCTATCATGTAAATGTCTTTTTCTAATTATATCAATTGTTAATAGTTTATTTACTAATTCAGTTATTGTCTTGTAACCTTATCATAATGTTATATCTGTGGTATTAGGTATCTTGTTTGTTCACTGCTACATCTCTAATAGTAAACATACTGTCTAGTATGTAAGAGAAACTCAATAAACATTTGTTGAATTTAGGAGTAAATTAACTAATTATTAATAATTTTGCAGCCTATATTGAATGATCCTTTATTCTACTATAGATTTTAATGGCCTTTTAATTACATATGAAAAAGTTTTTTGTATTTTGCATCTAGAGCCTATTTTTAATTACATAATTTTTTCTCTCTACTTGTGCCTTCATGCAGTTAAGTCTTTATTATTCTTGAACTTACAATACTAATAGAAATTGTTTTCAGTGTTTTAGAGCTGGATTGAAACAACCATCATTTAAAATATGTAACTTTTGGTTTTGTTTTTTTAAATATAAGGAGAAATATATTTTTGATATTGTATCCACATATACAATTAAGTAGAAGATAATTCAGTCCCTGAAATCATTGATATAAAATAGCTCATGAGGCAAGTGTGTTCCCATTTATCTGAAATATAATCACCTTTCTTCATTCTTTTTTCTATTAATATTAGTTGTTTTAATCATTTAAAAAGGGAGATTTCATTATTATAAATAAATGATAACTAAATGTCTTTATTATTCACTAGCTATGTATATAGATATGTTTGTGTGTTTATGCATGCATATCCAAAAGTTATGTCATTAATTGATAGCTGTGGTTATACTAAGTAAAGGAGAAAAGAGCCACTCAAGAATGATAAACTGAAAAAATTCAGTGAACACAGTTTCAGTTCCAAAATATTATGACTAATATAGTATGAAAATATTTTTTTTATTTTTGAGTTTATATATATGATATCATAGGAAATGGAAAGGTCAATAAAGCGAATATGAGCCATAGAAATAGGATGTGTGTGTATGTGTATGTGTGTGTTCAGATGAATATTTCAAATACCTTGGAAAAGTAGAAGTAATTGAAGAATTTCTCTTATACTAAAAACAATATATATTAAATATAATTATGATAACCTGAACATCTTTTTTCTTTAAACATTCTTCCTAGAGAAAAGTTGGGTGCCTGTCTCAGTTCCAACAATAGGTATACAGTACTAGTAACTGCCTTATGTGCACCCATACGTGGGGAACTGTCAAAACCATCAAACCTTGAAATTTTTTATTTGTACTCATCTTATTATTCTGTTTAAGCTTTTAAGCATTTTTATTCTTCTGAAAGTAATAAATGCAAATGGTTTAAAAAGTCAACTAGTCCTACAAGGCTGTAATAGAATATTAGAACTCTCTTGACTTACTTATCCCATTCTGACTCCTTACAGACAAATGTTTTCATCTATTTTTAAAAGATTTTTTCTATTTATTTCAATATTTTAAATTTGTATCTTTTACTGCTATTTTTTGAAGTATGAACTTCAGAAATTATCTACTGACTCCATTTTATGAAAATCAAATAATTATCAATCTTAATTACTACTCTCGTTTCTTTCCCCATCCTTCTAAATTAATGCTATGAGTTTTAATTAAATCAATATTTTTTACTGCATTATGAAAAACTATGTAAATATTGTATGAGTCTTTTACCATGATTACATTTCCTTTCTGCTCTTCCTGTGGATAATAATTGCCTTAAAAGATTGTGTATTTTCAGATACATGAATCAGATAATTTTCTAAACTTACCAAAAGAGATGTGAACTCACTTTTATATAACTTACCGCTTTATCAAACATTTTATGAAATCACTTAATTAATTTTTCATCAAGACCGCTCTTCTGAGTCCTCTTGGTTCTTTTAGTTCAGTCTGGGTAGACTGAGTTCCAAGCCTGCTGCAGAATCATTGTGCTGAGAGCTCTTTTCACTCTCTGCTAGATTTCTCTTCACCACTCATTTATGGCAAACATACTGCTGGATCCAGTGCCTTTTCTTTTTTAATTTAATTTGTCATATTTGGGAAACATATGTTCTAGTAGCTTCTTAAAATGAGGTGTAAGGTAGGAACATTTTTTAAGCTTTTCTTCTCATTTTGAAAATTCTATCCTCTGTGCCCTCTCCTCTGATTTTGCTGAGTTGCTGATTTTTTAGGTTGATTTGGTTTTTCAGAATTTTCATGGCTTTGTTTTATTATAGTCTATCTTCTAATGTTAGAGAATTTGCATCTACATTCTTTTCTATATAAACTGTTATTTTATGCTTTTTTTTGAAATACATTTTTTCCTTATCCGGGTATGCTAAAATGTTACTAAAATGTACACTTATGTGAGCTTGTTTTGTTTTTTTTTTCTAAGTAATTAATGAATTATTTCATTACATTTATGAAAATGTTTCTTACAACTTAGTTGTGGTATAATTGGCAAATAAAAATTGCATATATTTAAGGCGTAAAATAGGATAATTTGGGTATACATTATATAATGATAACCACATCAAATTAGTGAACACATCCATCACCATCCATAGTTACCATTTTGTACGTCGAGGGGGGTGGTGGGGAGAGGGTAGTGAGGACACTTAAAATCTGTTTTCTTATCAAAATGTTTTTGAATTTGTTTTTGGAAACTTTTCTTCATGTGTTCCTTTCTTTGGATTCTTCTTAAATCAATCTTCTTCCCATGTGCTTTATATTATACAACCCTTTTTTTTTTTTTTTTTTTTTTTTTTTTTTTTTTTTTTTTACTTTGCTTTCATTTTTGGAGGTTTTCTTAACTTGAGCTTCTAACATTTCTAACATTGTTTACTATGATGAATATTTCACTTCTGCAAATTATGTTTCTCTTGCTTCCTATTTTTAATTGCATCTTTTTCTTTTCCAGGGAATGAATCATCTACTCTTCAGTGGTAATGAACAGAGAGGCTCATTTTCAGATTGGCTTATTTTACATGGTAATATATATTTAAATTTGTTCCATATATTTTCTTGGCTTGATAGCTCATTTATGTTTAACACCAAATAATATTCAAATCTCTGGATGTTTCAAAGTTTATCCATTCACATATTGAAGGACATCTTGGTGGCTTCTAAATTTTGGCAATTATAAATAAAGCTGCTATATACATTCATGTGAGGGTTTTTATGTGGACATAAGTTTTCACTTTATTTGGGTAAATGCCAAGGAATGTGACTGCTGGATCATATGGTAAGAGTATGTTTAGTGTTGTAAGAACCTACCGAGCTGTCTACCAAAGTCACTGTAGCATTTCGCATTCCCACCAAAACGAATGAGAGTTCCTGTTGCTCCACATTCTCCTTAGCATTTAGTGTAGTCAGTGTTTTAGATTTTATCCTTTCTAACAGGTAGATAGTGGTATCTCATTGTTGTTTTAATTTGTAACTCCCCAGTGACATCTGATATTGAGCATCTTTTCATGTGATCGGTTGCCATTTTTATGTCTTCTTTGGTAAGGTTTTTATTTAGCTCTTCTGTCCATTTTTCAAATTTAAGCTATTTGTTTCCTTATTGTTGAGGTTTGAGAGTTCTTTACGTATTTCGAATAGTACTTTCTCGAATATATCTTTTATAAATGTTTTCACACAATCTGTGATCAGTCTTCTCATTCCCTTCGCAATTTCTTTTTTTCAGAGCAGCTCTATCCACTTTTCATCATCCAAAATTATATTGACTTTCTTCATTTTCTTTGGTGCCATGACACAGAAATACATATATAGACATACATATATAGTTATGTGTCTGGTATATATATTATATATAATAATATAATATATGTATAGTAACATATATAAAAATTTATTGATCTTAGTTAATTCTTAGCCATGATAACCCATTCTAAAATTCTTAAACTTCCCCTGAGCATTTATCAGAGTATCACATTCCTTGTCCTATTTTCTTTATAACATTGATCACTGTCTAACTAACTTTTCCTTACTGCTTTATCCACCCCCATGAGAGCAGGGACTTTGTCTCTCTTGCATATGCAAGAGTTGTTGCCACACTTGCATACTCAATGCTTTTTGTTGGATTAGTAAATATAGAGATAGTTTCCAAATTTACTTACTCTATATAATTTTATGAGAGTTTTTCTTTTTTTTCTTTCATAGTCATCTGAAATAGTGGTATGTCATTTAAAACCAATTTAAATATAAGACAAACATTGCTAATTATTGGGTACCAACTTTATCACTGATTATACACAAAAATTACAAATATTAAAGTTTGGTTGAACAAATTTACATTTAGTCAACAAATATATATTGTGCAAAGGAGTAGGATAATGGTATGGGAGATTCATAATATAATCAATCATATTACCTGTCATCAAGAAACTCATAAGTTTAAGAATAATAATGCATGCATATGAATACCTAGAATATAAGGCAGAAAATATCTATGATAATGGGATGATACATACAGTGTAGTAGCATTTAGAAGTAAAAGTCTTTACTTACACATATAATTTATGCTTGCTAAATTCTGCCAAAAATTGTGCTTGCTAAAGAAATATATTTCACTTCAGTTCTGCCTGTTTCAGTTATAAGTTCGTATACAAATAAGAACTCTAAGTAGTTACATAGACTGTCAGAATTAAAGTGACTTCTGTTTCTTAGTATTCATAATTATAATATTATCACTTAATTTGAATCTAGTGTTTATATCCAGGAAAATTACTACCATTTTTCCCAAAGCAAGCTCTAACATACCGAATAGTTACTTACATATATGTTCTTGAAAGTGAATCAATTTCCTTTAGTCCATAACTGTTTTGGTTGATTAAATAATTGGGAGTTAAATGAATTAACTCTACACAGAAAACAATGTTCATTATACAATAATGAAACAGTGTTAATTTACAGCTTACATATACAGTATGAAAACCCAATCATAACTGCAACAGCTATTTAGAATTCAGACCAAGTAGATTTTTTTTTAATAAAGGAGTATTTTATTTCAAATATCATTTAGAATTGCTTAAATAGGTGATAATAAATATCAAATGGACTTCTGTTAGATTTTATTTTTAATAATTGCCTACAGATAATAAACTCAACACTCTTCCTCATACCTCATTGCGTACATCCAGGGCACACTGCCCACACCTGACCCTAAGTATGCCATTGAACTTCCTGTAGGTGAAGAGAAGAAAGGCCAAATCATTGAGGTATTTTGAAAACATCAAAATATGATAAATAGAATGGTAATGTTAAGGGATAAAGCATGGAAGTGTTTTCAATAGACATGGGGAGACAATGGAAGCTTTTAAACAGGGCAATACATAGAGCAGTAGCTTTAAAAGATGTATGTGATAGGAATGTGCAGGCTGTACTGGAGAAAGAGGAAAAAAGACTTTAGACATGGAGTCCATCAGAAGGAAATTAATATGAGAGACAAGTAGAAATGAGAGTAAACAAAGTTATTAAGTAATCTGCATGAACAAAAACTAAAATATTGATACTAGGAATAAATAGAAGGTCATTAATATAAGGCAGAAGAAGAGTGATATAGATTATATGTAAAAACAGTGACATTTATATAACATTACTTTGTTAGTAAAGTTACTTGATTGATTGCTGAGGCATATATGTTGAACTCTGTGCATCTGGGCTTCAACAAGCCATTTGTTATTCCTCATGGTAGTTTTCTGGATAAGATAGAAAACTGAAGCAGGGCCACTTCTTTGCATCAATTTTGAATATGAAGAGAAAGTACTTGCTAAAATAAAATGATATGTTTTCCAAAACAGTGATATCAGAAAAATATTACTATAATCAGACTTTTATCCAAGATTTTAATAATAATATAAGAAAATATAAATAGATTTCCATAATTTAAAACTTGCAATATACCCAATGCTTTTAATGTAAACACAGATATTATAGCTGTTACAGAAAATCTAAAAATGTCTAAATAACCTGAGGGTTTTGTCAATAAATTCTCTAATGAGCTCACATTATCAAAATACACAGTGTAACAAAAACCAAGCTTAGAAAACCTGTAAGGAGAGGAACATTAATTCTAAAGCCCAAGATGAACTGAGCCTTGACAAAATGGTAAGAAGAAAAAGGTGGGTGTTTTGACTTTTTCCCCCTAACAATACTCTGCCTAACCTATAATCTTTTGGGCTATATGTTTGGTCAATAATGACTTAATCTCTATGGCTAAAGGATATTGTTCTCTACCAATGCACAAGCACATCAATTCATGCTGATGACAGATTTCAATAACTCCAGTGAAGAGTAGAGCTGCATGTTATTGACATTGTCATTAGTCATTCAGAAATAGCTCAGGCAAAGTTGTCATTATCTAAGACTGCACAAATAGACCAACGACCTGTGGTCTTTTCCAAATCAAACTGCATATACGTCACTCTTCATACTACCATTCTCTTCTATTTCTGTCCTTAACCTGGCTATCCTAGCTGACAGATTTCAGCTATTTGACTTGTCCATGCTACTTTTTATTCAATACTCACATATATGGATTTATGATGTTTAAAAACATGTTTGTGTGTGTTATCATCAGATTTTCAGCACACATATTCTGTGCAAAACATTGGTTCAGTGCTTTGAAATACATAGATAAAACATAATATACCAATGTGGTCATGCCCACAAGCAGTTAAAAATGCAGTATAGGGAGAATATCAGCAAGATCGTGGAATAGAATATTCCCTGGCATCATTCCTCCCATAAAAATACAACTAGAAACTATTCAAAGATAAAAATAACAACCTGAGTTCACCAGAATTCAGGGAGAAGCAAAGAAACCCACTGGTCTTACGGAATCAAGAGAAGCTACAATTGGCAAAAGAAATGGTCATTTCAGACTGTGCAGCCCTCTCCCACAAGCCACCATAATGCCATTCACAGAGAATTTCCCTAGACCACAATTGCCAAGGTGAGAGGAGCAAATTGAAAGCGGGTGCTTGATCTCCTCACCAGTCTGGGAATCTTTGCAGGAAGCTCACTCTGGTCATGTCCCACAGGAACCACTGAGAGTGTCAGGTGGGCCGATCCACCCCTGGTGAATTGGAGACAAAGAGCAGGGTACTGATCACAATGGCTGGCACTCATATTTTGGAGGCTATTCTGTGCTCCCATTAATAGCGTTTTCATAGCGAAGAGACTATGCACAGCAGAGGTTACAATCCACAGGAAGGCCTGAATTCTTAACCAGCTTTTTTCACAAAGTCCATGTGTTCCCATGGCACCTTCCTCTACTCTGGAAATAATTAAAAGGTTGGGATTAAGTTCAAGTCCCCACTTAAGTATTCTCTGGTCTGGAAAACAAAGGCAAAACAGCAATACAGTTCTGGGACACCATTCACTTTCAGTGTTCACTGTAAGTCTTCCTCACATTGAGAAACAACATCAGTACAGCAAGTTAGTTCTGCAGTGATGTTTAAGTTCAGTGTCCACTATAAGTCTCCCCCAGACCTAGAAATAATGGTAGGGAAACAAGTTAATTCCAGAGGAGTGTTTTACTTACAGTGCTTACTTACAGTCCTCTCCAGAATGGTAGAAAACAACAAGCCAGCATTTAAGTTTTGATGTTATATAGCAAAAGTCTAACACCACTAAATAACAACTGCAAAAACTGGAAGGGGTGAGTGTCTCTTCAAATGTACAGGCCCCAGTTTAAAGATACAAGATTGGTGAAAGCTTAGGGAAATATAACACCACGAAAAGAAAGCAACAAAGCACCAAGAAGAGACCCAGAAGAATTGAAAGTGTATGAAATACTGAACAGAAAATTTAGAATAATCCTCTTAAAGAAGTTCAGGAAATCACAACAATGTGGGTAGGAACCTAAATAAAATATGGAAAATAATCCAGGAAAAAAAATGAGAAATTTTACAAACAAATGGAAACAATTTAATCCAAATAGAAAATGTAGACATATGGAATACAATAACTGAACTGAAAACTCATCAAAATGTTTCAACAGCAGACTTGATCAAACTGAGGAAAGAATTAGCAGCTTGAAGATAAAGCATATAAAGTTATTCAATCAGAGGAGCAAAAAGATAAAATAAAAAGAGTGAAGAAGATCTATGAGAATTATGTGACACTATCAAATGAACTAACCTGTGCATAATAGGAATTTTCAAAGGTAACAAGAGAGAAAAATGTCTAAAAATCATGTATGAGAAATAATGGCTAAAAATTTTCTGAATCCGGAGAAAGACACCACCATATAAGTAAAGGAAGGTCAGAGGTCACAAATTAAATTCAACCCAAAGAGGAAATTCCTAAGGCAAATCATAAATAAATTTGCAAAAATCAAAGAAAAATAAAAAATATTCAAGGCATCAAGAGAAAAGAAACATATTACGTTAAACAGAGCCCCAGTATAGTTTTGAGCAGATTTCTTAGCAGAAATCCTGCAGGCCAGGAGAATATGGGATGCTATATTTACACTGCTGAAGGAAAAGAAAATGTCAACAAATATTGTACTCAGCATAGCTATGCTTCAAACACAAGGAAAGATAAAGACTTTCCCAGACAAACAAAAGCTGAGGGAATTCATCAACACAAGAAATGCTAAAGAGAGTTCTTCAATGTAGGAAATGGGTGCTAACATGTAACAAGAAAATGTCTGAAGGTTAAACTCACTGGTACGAGAAAAACAAATTCAGAACACTCTAACCTATTATTCAGCAAAGTAAACCACTTATATTGAAACTATGAAGACTGAAAGACAAACTATTAACCCATTTTTTCCTGATGGTGCAATTTTTAGAATTTTTGTAATCAGACCTTGGCAATGACCTTGAACACTAGGATATAAATAACTCCCAAATGCTTAGTGTTCCAATAATGAAACACTAGACATAAATGAATTAAAAACAATAATAACTTAATTGGCTAAGAAATAGGCAATATGAAAACATGCAAATAAAGAAGCTCAGCATGAACCTCAAGGGACTAGATAAGCAAGAATGAACCAAACCCAAAATTAGTAGAAAGAAGAAATAACAAAGATCATATCAGAAGTAAATGAAATTATGACAAAAATATAAAAAAGATGCAAACTAAAAAGCTAGTGCTTTAAAGATAACAAAATTGACAAATATTTAGCTAGACTAAGAGAAAAAGAGAGAAGACCCAAATAAAGAAAACCATACATTAAAAAAGAGGCATTACAACTGATATCACAAAAATATTAGAAACTGTTAGATCATTAGAAACTGTTACGGATAGCTATAAGTCAACAAATTGGAAAACCTAGAGAAAATAGATAAATTCCTAGACGTATACAACCTACCCAAGTAGAACTATGAAAAAATAGAAAACATGAACAAAACAATAATGAGTGACAAGATTGAAGCAGTATAAAAAATCTCCGATCAAAGGAAATGCCAGGACCATATGGCTTCATTGCTGAATTCTACTAAACTCCCTCTTTTTTGCATATTTTTTTTCCTCCTTTTTAAAATTATACTTTAAGTTCTGGGGTACATGTACAGAACGTGCAGTTTTGTTACACAGGTATACACGTGCCATGGTGATTTGCTGCACCCATCAACCTGTCACCTACATTAGGTATTTCTCCTAATGTTATCCCTCCGCTAACCCCCAACCCCCCAACATGGATGAAGCTGGAAACCATCATTCTCAGCAAACTATCACAAGAACAGAAAACCAAACACCGCATGTTCTCACTCATAAGTGGGAGTTGAACAATGAGAACACATAGACATAAGAAGGGGAATATCTACCAAACTCTTAAAGAAGAACTCAGACCAATTCTACTCAAACTGTTTTTAAAAAAATAGTGAAGAGGAGAAAACACTTCCAAATTCGTTCTGTAAGGCCAACATTATTGTGATACCAAAAAGAAATCAAGGGCACAACCTAAAAAGGAAATTACAGGCCAATATCTTGATGAACATAGATGGAAAAATTCTCAACAAAATACTAGCAAACCAAACTCAACAACACATTAAAAATATCATTCATCATCATCAAGTGGGATTCATCTCAGGGATGCAAGGATGCTTCAACATATGGAAATAAATAAATGTGACACATGATATTAACAGAAACAGGAACCAAAACTATATATTTATTTCAATAGATATTGAAAAAGCATTCAATCAAATTTAATACTTTTTTTATGATAAAAACTCCCAAGAAACTGCATATAGAACTAGCATACCTCAACACAATCAAGCCTATATATGACAAACCCATAGCTAACATCATACCGATAAAAAACTGAAAGATTTTTCCTGTAGCATCCAGAACAAGAATGTCCACTTTACCACATTTATTCAGCATAGTACTGAAAGTACTAGCCAGAGCTAATAGGAAAGGAAAGTGAAGAGAGGGTATCAACATTAGAAAAAAGGTAGTCAAATTATCATTGTTCACAGACAACATGATCCTATCTTTAGAAAAAAACTGAGGTCTCCACCAAAAAAACTGTTAGAACTGATAAAACAAGTTCAATAAAGTTGCAGAATACAAAAATAGGGTGCAAAATCAATAGCATTTCTGTACATCAACAGTGAACTCATTTTTGAGAAAGGCACCAAGAATATACTTTTTGAAGAAAGACAGTCTCTACTATAAATGGTCCCAGGAAAACTGGATATTCACATGGATAAGAATAAAACTACATCCCTCTCACTACATACCAAAATTAAATCAAAAGGCATTAAAAACTTAAATGTCAGAGCTGAAACTATGAAACTACTAGAAGAAAACATTAGAGTAATGCTTTAGGACATCGGTCTGGGCAAAGATTTTGAGGGGTAAGACTTCAAAAGCACTATCAGCCAAAGCAAAAATAGACAAATGGGATTCTATCAAGCTAACAAGCTCCCACACAACAAAGGAAATAATCAACAGGGTAGAGACAGCCTACGGAATTGGAGAAAATATTTACACACTATCCATCAGACAAAGGATTAATAACCAGAATATATAAGGAACTCAAACTCCTCAATAACAAAAAACAAATAATGCAAATAAAAATAGAAAAATGATCTGAATAGACATTTCACAAAAGACAACATATGAATGGCCAACAGGTGTATTAAAACATACTCAACATCACTAATCAAAAGAAAAATGAAAATCAAAACCACAATAAGGTATCATCTCACTCAATTAGAATGGCTATCATCAAAAACACGAAAAATAACAAATGCTTTCCAGAATGCAGAGAAAGGGAAATCTCAGTACACCATTGGTGGAAATGTAAACTAGTATAGCCACGATAGAAAACAGTAGGTGGTTTCTTAACTAGCTAAAAATACATTTACTATGTGATTCAGCAATCCTACTGCTGAGTATTTATCCAAAAGAAAATAAGTCAGTATATGGAAGAGATATATGTAGTCCCATATATATTGCAGCACTATTTCCCACAGCCAAAATATGAAATCAACCTAATAAGTCATTAATGGATAAATGAATAAAGAAAATGTGGTACATATACAGAATGAAATATTATTCAGCTATAAAAAAGAATGGAATTTTGTCACTTGCAGCAACATGGAAAGAACTGTAGGAAACTATGGTAAGTGAAATAAGCCAGGCACATATAACCTAATATTGCGTTTTCTCACTCAATTGTGGAAGTTAGAAAAATGTTAATCTCTTGAAGGTAAAGAGTACAATAATGGTTACTAGAGGCTGGGAATAGTAGTGGGGAGAAAAGAAGGAAGCGAGGTTGGTTAATAGGCATAAAACCACAGACAGAAGGAATAAGTTCTAGCATTTGAGAGCACTGTAAGATGACTATAGTTAACAATTTACTGTGCATATAAAAATAGTGAAAAGAAAAGTTTTAGTATGTTCTAAAAAGTAATCAATGTTTGAGACAATGGATATCCTTATTAACATGACTTGGTCATTACACATTGTATGAATGTATCACATGTACTCTGTAAATATATGCAATTATTAAGTATCAATAAAGTTTTTTAAAGGAAAGGAATATTCCTCACCCTTAAGAAGATTTAAGTATATTTGTTTTGGTTTTATTGTCTGTCTGTTTGTTTGTTTTTTGAGACAAGATCTTGCTCTGTCACCCAGACTGGAAGGCAGTGGTGCAGTCTTGGCTTACTGCAGCCATGACCTCCCAGGGCTCAAGCAATCCTTTCACCCCAGCCTCCATAGTAGCTGGGACTACAGCTACCCACAACCACGCACAACCACGCTGAGTTAACTTTTGTATTTTTTTTGACAGGATCTTGCCATGTTGCCCAGGCTGGTCTTGAATTCCTGAGCTGAAGTGATTTGCTCACTTATGGCTCCCAAAGTGCTGATATTACAGGCAAGAGCCACCATTCCTAGTTATTTAGGTATTTTTTTAACTTCCTGCTGTATTCCTCCTATCTTTTTAAGTTGAATATTTCTTTTATTTTCATTTTTATTGACCTAATTATTTTTTACTTTATTTTAGGTTCCAGGGTACATGTGCAGGACATGCAGGTTTGTTACACAGAGAAACATTTGCCATGGTGGTTTGCTGCACTAGTCAACCCATCACTTAGGTATTAAGCCTGGCATGCATTAGGTATTTATCCCAATGCTTCCCCTTCCCAACTTTCCTGCACAGGCCCCAGATTATGATGTTCCCCTCCCTGTGTCCATGTGTTCTCATTGTTCAGCTCCCACTTACAAGTGAGAACATGTAGTGTTTGGTTTTCTCTTCTTGTGTTAGCTTGCTGAGGATAATGACTTCCAGATTCATCCATGCCCCTACAAAGGACATGATCTTATTCCTTTTATGGCCGCATAATATCCCATGGTGTATATGTACCACATTGTCTTTATCTAGTCTATCATTGATGGGCATTTGCATTGATTCCGTGTGTATTTGTAATTTTTACATGATGATTATTTATTTTTTTAAATTTTTATTTCATCACTAATTTTTATATTCTCTCCCATTTCTCTAACATTTTTCCTTGCAATATTGTCCTGGAATTTCTGTCTGTTTATATCCTACATGTATGGATAGTTCTGAGATTCCCAGCCTCAGCACCTTCTTGCTCTCAACTTTCCCTGGATTGACTTTTATAACTATGAGTTATGGTGATGACTCCTAAATCTCATCTCCCACATGGAGCTTTTTCCTTAACTTCAAGTCTATGTACTCAATTGTCTGTTGAAATCTACCCAGGCATCTCAAACTCGGTATGTCCAAAAAGAAACATTTTTTCACACTCTACAAATCTACTCTCCTATACAATTTCATCTCCCTGTCGATGGCCACACAATATCATAAAAAGCTCAATCTAAAAAAATAAAAACAGAATTTAATCACAAATCTTCATTTTCTTAATTTCCTACATCCACTTGCTTGCCAACATTGTTGAAATTACCTCTCACACATTCTTTAAATTGGTCTTTCTTCTATCTCCAGTGAAATTACCTTTGCATTGTGATTCTTTCTCCTCCGGACAATACCAAGTTCTGTGGCTCTATCATATCCTGTGACCATTCTGTCTTTCTTTCATACCCACTCTTAGCCTAAAACCGTTAGGATGAAGATTAATTTCTTTTGTTTGGCTCACAGAGTTTTCCAGGATCTAGATCCGGGCATAATTTTTGGCCCCTCTGTTTTTATACTTTTTCACACGTTTGCACGGAATTACAAGTAGTCACTTTTACGCACTATGTTATGATACACTTTGTTATAGTGGAGAATATTTCCTTTTGCCAGCCACAGGGAATTTTCTCCTTTGGCTATCCAGAAATTCCCTTCTTATCATAGGAGAGCTTGTTCCCTGAAGATGTCCGCCTTACCTTTCCAGTCAGATTTCATTTTGTTTATTGCTTCCGTTACGTACTACATGCTATTATACGGAATATTTAGTGTGGTGTTGTGAAGAGAGGTTTTCCCAGCATTTACTTCCCAGAGCTTAGAGAGCTCAGCAGCACTGTATCTGGTGTACAATAGTATCTCATTTATGATTTTTTTGAATGTACAAATGATAAATTCTACTGGATTATTTTTTTTCTTAGTGAAATAAGCTAGTAAAACAGCCAGTCTTTGAGATCTAATCAGAACCACCTTCTCTGGAGAGATAGCAGAGGCAAATAGCTAAGTTAATGGAAGTGGTTAACTAAATAAAATTAAGATAGAATCGTGAAAAGACAATCAACAGTATCTCACACAATAGCATTATTATGGTGACAATTTCTAAGTGGTAACAAGCATGGAATGTTTATGACATTGAAATTATAAGAAAAGTGAGATATCACTTTATACACACACATATACAAGTGCATATATAATATGTATCTATTGAGTAGTTCAGTCTTTTATAATGCATTGTATTATATAAAACTTTTTTGTCCAAATTTATGTATGTCAGCTGCTTCCAGCTACAAGAGAAAATAAACTTATAAGAAGAATGTGGAAAGGAGGGAGGCAATAATATTCTGGTAGCGATTCAGTGGCTGAGCCAGCTGATGCTCAGCTATTTAGCAAGAGAACAACTCTTGAAGAGGGTTGTGAATTAGGCTGGCTGAAACTCAACAACTCTGGGGGGAAAAAACAGATTTAGCCAAGAGGAAGTAAAGGACTGAGTACTGTTAAAGACTTAATGAAACAGATGGCCCATTGTTTTGCAATGGAGCCACTACAATCAAGTCTGTTTTTAACCCATTTTAAAGACTCCTGTATATTGATGTTTCAAAAGTATACTCTAATCCCAGAGAATCTATCGAGCAATAGTATTTTTGTCCTGAACAGCTGAGTGATAGTCATGAACTAAACACTGCTTAGAAGAATAAAATTGCAAGAGTTTCTGCATTTTTTAAAAAAATCTGAGATACTTTAATTTCTATCTTGGATAATTTCCTGATAAAAGAATGTGGAATGACAGAGTGGGAAAATATAATGTCAATTAGTGGTCACCAATTTCCATATAGATAAAACTGAAATAAACACAAATTATGATGTCCGTAATCTCTGAGAATAAACAAGGATATTAATGATGCATAATTTTATAACTCATTTATTATAAAAAAACTACAAGAGTAGTTTGGAGAGATCAAATTCTGACTAATATTCCCTTCACAAGGAGGGCATATATTTCATAATTTGGATAAGAAAATCAAGCTGACATTTGCCTGCTACACTTAGGAAATAAATTAACAGCTCATTTCTGGTTCAGAATATTTTTGCTATGTTTCTAAATTTTCTTTTCACCTGCCTTAAAATGTTATTTTATTTTATTTTATTTTATTTTATTTGGTATGGGTCGAGCCATTTTATTGAGGGACATCTGGAGGAGTAGTTTGAAGAATGGCAGAGGAGAAAAATGAGATCAAAGGTCTTCCTTGGATCAGGATTTCCCTAGGCTCTAAGTCACTGAAACCAAAATTTTAATTATCTTTAAAACAAGTTTTGGGCCAGGTGTGGTGGCTCATGCCTGTAATCCCAGCACTTTGGGAGGCCGAAGTGGGTGGATCACAAGGTCAGGAGTTCAAGACCAACCAGGCCAAAATGGTGAAACCCCGTCTCTACTAAAAATACAAAAATTAGTCGGGCATGGTAGTGGGCGCCTGTAATCCCAGCTACTCAGGAGACTGAAGCAGGAGAATTGCTTGAACCCAGTAGGCAGAGGTTGCAGTGAACCAAGATCATGCCACTGTACTCCAGCCCAACACAGCAAGACTCCATCTTGAAACAACAAACAGACAAACAAAAGCAAGTTTTCTATTATCATATTTAAATATCTATTGTTGAGTTACTAATCTTAAGCATGCTATTTATGAACTCATTTGTTTATTCACTCAAGCATTTTTCTTCCTGAAACGAGTTGTAGAATCAAGGACTAGTTCTTTCCTTTGCCTTGACTATCCACCACACATTTTTCTCTATTAATACACTAACACAAAATACAGTAGTGAATTATTTGTCACCTTTAGATACAAGGAAAAGTCTTTTCAGGAAGTAGGGTATTGGCATTGTTTCAATAATGGAATTGCCTCCCTAGTCACTGTTCTGTATCTCTCTTCTTTTTTAGTACTTTTTAAATGGGGTCACCTATGCTGATTATCCATACTTTTTCACATATCTTTTTGTTTATTTTGAACTGTCTTGATTTTGCCCTAGTTACTATTTTAAATTTGTTTTACTTGGCTCCTTAATTTATTTAATTATGAAAAGCACATGTTTCTTTTCAAGTATCATCTTGCTTGAAATCTCTGCTGAATTTCTATTTGGTCCTTGTTCTCATGCCTTTTCAAGTGGGAAAAAGTGTAGCCCCATTGGAAGGTTTAGCCCCTCACCTTTCCTGAGCCAGCGAAGTACCTCTAGTGCTGGGTAATTATTATCATCAGCTGCCAGTGATGATAACTCCCCATCCTCTAAGTCACTGGAACCAAAATCTTAATTTTACCCAGCACTGGAGATACTCTGCTGGCTCAGGAAAGGTGAAGGTCTAAACAGAGCTCAGATTTCTGTGATTAGTTCCCCCTATTTGGAGCTGTTGGGATTAACACCCTAACTTTACCTCTTAGCAGCCCTAACTTTAACAAGAATCCCTTTGGGATTGTTTAAAATGTAGATTCATAAACTCTTGTGGATTCAAAGTCTGAAAGTGATGATGCCAATAAATCTACATTTTTTTTATTATACTTTACGTTCTAGGGTACATGTGCACAACATGCAGGTTTGTTACATATGTATACATGTGCTATGTTGGTGTGCTGCACCTATTAACTCGTCATTTACATTAGGTATTTCTCCTAATGTTATCCCTTCCCCACTACCCCTACCCCATGACAAGCCCCAGTGTGTGATGTTCACCTTCCTGTGTCCTGGTGTTCTCATTGTTCAATTCCCACCCATGAGTGAGAACATGCGGTGTTTGGTTTTTTGTCCTTGCAAGTTTGCTGAGAATGATGGTTTCCAGCTTCATCCATGTCCCTACAAAGGACATGAACTCATCCTTTTTGATGGCTGCATAGTATTCCATGGTGTATATGTGCCACATTTTCTTAATGCAGTCTGTCATTGACGGACATTTGGGTTGGTTCCAAGTCTTTGCTATTGTGAATAGTGCCACAATATAAATCTACATTTTTATAAGCATCTTCAAGTGATTATGATTTGCCTACTTGGAAGCTACTCAGGAAACTAACAAATTAGTGATAAGATAGTATTAGTGCTAAGATAGTAACCAAGAAGCTTCACAAAACTATGACATTTGCAGTTGCTTGTTGTCAAATATCACTTGTCTTTTTTATTTCTTACTGCTAACTCCCATTTGAAAACATGTGCATCTAGGATTGAACCATACCTAAGTCAAGTCTGCTGCCATTTTGCTAACTTCTTATCTTGTTTATTGCATCATTTAAAATACTTTGAGCTGGAGGTAAGAGAATGTCTGACTATAAGTGGCTTAAACAGCAAGGATATTTGTTAACCCTGATGGCAAAATGTCATGAGGTTGCAGTATCAGGGATAGTTCAGTGGCTCAATAGTGTTATGAAAAACTGAAGTTCTTAGGTCTTTTTGCTATTTCATAAATATGCTGATTTTTGGCTTCAGGTTTAAGCCCTTAAAGTTACAAGATAGGAAGTTAGGAAGTCATATACACGTAAAATGCTGACAGTGCTCAGGGCATTGTGTTCTTAAACAATTGTGTCAAAAGGCAGGAAAGGGGAGAGGAACCTTTGCAGTATGTTCATTTCTCTTTTTATCAGAAGAACATTTGTTTTTTTTTTTTCAAAAGCACCTCCATGGACTTCCTCAAATGCCTGAATTTCCAAAAGTATTCTACATGGTCACCACAACTTAATCGGTGTGGGAATATCAAGATTCTTTTTATACTAGAGTCCAGAGGAGGATCCCACATTCCCTGAGTAAAATTGTCCACAAACATAAAAAAATTAAAAATCAATGTTCTACTCATATGATTTTATGAGACTTGATAAATAATATATAAAATTGATTTGTTATAACTAATGATAACTATGTAGATAGTTAAATTAACAAATTAATTATTTATTAATATTATCTAGGACCTTGAACTTTATACACTAAAGTTGCCAATGAAGTTTTAAATGGATCTTCTCAATGGGAAAATGGCATTTACCTTACTATATTGGACAATGATATATGGTCAATGTGATGATTAATTTTATGTATCCGTTTGAACTGGATACGGGGTGCTCACATATTTGGCTAAAAGTTATTCCTAGGTGTGTGTGCAGGGTGATGCTGGATGCGATTAGCATTTGCGTTGTAGACTGAGTAAAGCGAATGGCCCTCCTCAACAAGGATGGGTATCATGCAATTCATTGAAGTCCTGAATAAAATCAAAAGATGGAAGAAGGGAGAATTTGTTCTCTCTGACCAACTGCTGAGCTGAAATATTCTTCTCCTGTCCTCAAACTAGGAGTTACATCAGTTCTCCGAACTACACCGTTGGTTTTCCTGCATCTCCAGATTATAGATGACAGATTGTGGTACTTCTCAGCCTACATAAACACATGAGCCAATAATAAATTTCAGTGTATTATGGCTCTATCTATCTATCTATCTATCTATCTATCTACTATTATTAATAGTTCTATTTCTCTGAAAAACCATGACTAAAACAGTCAAAATTGTTATATGTCCCTTGTGTCACGTCACTTATATTGAAAAATATTTTTGAGTTGACATATTGGCAATACTTAGATGCTTTTTGATAAAAATTATTCATTTGTTTATGTCATCAACTTTGTTCCCTAGTTATCTTTCCATTTATCTCATTCATTTAAGTCTATGAATAATCTCAAACATGTTGCAGATTTCAAAGTTTTTACTCTCAGTCTTATTTGTTTTCTAGCTATTTCAGAGGCATTTGAACCAAAGCAACTCCATCTTAAATAGGGACTGGGTAAATGAGGCTGAAAACTACTGGGCTGCATCCCTAGATGATTAAGATATTCTAAGTCACAGGATGAGATAGGAGGTTGGCACAAGACACGGTCATAAAAACCCACCAAAACCAAGATGGCAATGCGAGTGACCTCTGGTTGTCCTCACTGCCACACTCCTACTAGCACTGTGACAGTTTACAAATGCCATGGCAACATCAGGAAGTTACCCTATATGGTCTAAAAAGGGGAGGCATGAATAATCCTCCCTTGGTTTAGCATATAATCAAGAAGCAACCATAAAAATGGGCAGGCAACCTACATAAATGTAGACAATTTTTGTAATCTATTCATCTGACAAAGGGCTAATATCCAGAATCTACAAAAAACTTCAAGAAATTTACAAGAAAAAAACAAACAACCCCATCAAAAAGTGGGTGAAGGATATGAAAAGA
Source organism: Macaca nemestrina (assembly GCF_043159975.1). NCBI lineage: Eukaryota > Metazoa > Chordata > Mammalia > Primates > Cercopithecidae > Macaca > Macaca nemestrina. The sequence goes on along the minus strand of NC_092127.1, from coordinate 59,476,472 downwards.
CACTTCTCAAAAGAAGACATTTATGCAGCCAACTAACATATGAAAAAAATATCATCACTGGTCATTACAGAAATGTAAATAAAAACCACAATGAGATACCATCTCATGCCAGTTAGCATGGAGATCATTAAAAAGTCAGGAAACAACGGATGCTGGAGAGGATGTGGAGAAATAGGAACGCTTTTACACTGTTGGTGGGAGTGTAAATTCAACTATTGTGGAAGACAGTGGTAATTCCTCAAGGATCTAGAATGAGAAATACCATTTGATCCAGCAATCCCATTACTGGGTATATACCCAAAGGATTATAAATCATTCTACTATAAAGACACATGCACACATATGTTTATTGCAGGACTATTCACAATAGCAAAGACTTAGAACCAATCCAAATGCCCATCAATGATAGACTGGATAAAGAAAATGTGCCACAAAAAACATCATGGAATACTATGCAGACATAAAAAAGGATGAGTTCATGTCTTTTGCAGGGACATGGATGAAACTGGAAACCATCATTCTCGGCAAACTAACACAGGAACAGAAAACCAAACACCGCATATTGTCACTCATAAGTGGGAGTTAAACAATGAGAACACATGGACACAGGGTGGGGAACATCACATGCCGGAGCCTTTTGGGGGGTGCAGGGCTAGGGGAGGGATATCATTAGGATAAATACCTAATTAGGAAATAATTCAAAATACCTAATTAGGAAATGACAGGTTGATGAATGCAGCAAACCACCATGGCACATGTATACCTATGTAACAAATGTACACATTCTGCACAAGTATCCCAGAACTTAAAATATAACTAAAAATAAAGCAGGGGACGCAACCAACCGCCCTCCAGGTTGTTCTGTCTATGAAAAAGCCTTTCATTAATTCCTTTTCTGTCTTAATAAACTTGCTTTCCCTTTCCTCTCCAACTTGCCCTGAATTCTTTCTTGTGTGGAATCCAAGAACCCTCTCTTGGGTCTGGATCAGGACCCCTATTTGGTAACAGTTATAAATGCTCTCTAGAAATTTCATTTCATTACATTATTCAATCACTCAAGTATGAGAAGGATTTCAAAAATCTGTTACTCTAGCTTTGATATCTCTTCCATATTTTCACTTAGTGGCTATAAAAACATATTTCAGACTTAAATTTGTCCAGATCAGGGACCAGTCTTTCATCCTAATGCTGTCACCCAAATTTCCATCAGTGTCATTTAACACCATGAATATGGTTCTTCAATTACTATGGTCATTTAAACTAACATTCTTTGGAAACTCACTCTAGTGAGAATATACTACCCTTGGTAATGGGGATAAAGAAAACCTAAAAAGATTTTATCAGTGCCATTAAGTATTTCCCCCATCTCAAAAAGGATATAATCTATACCTGTAATAATTGTAATAACAGTTATACATTAGGCCAAGCATGATGGCTCATGCCTGTAATTCCAGCACATTGGGAGGCCAAAGAAGGCAGATCATGAGGTCAAGAGATTGAGACCATCCTGGCCAACATGGTGAAATCCCATCTCTACTAAAAATACAAAAATTAGCTGGGCATGGTGGTGCACACCTGTAGTCCCAGCTCCTTGGAAGGCTGAGGCATGAGAGCTGCTTGAACCCAGCAGGCGGAGGTTGCAGTGAGTTGAGATTATGCCACTACACTCCAGCCTGGAGACAGAGCAAGGTTCATCTCAAAAACAACAATAAAAATTATACTTTCAACTATTTGGAGTTATATTCAATGCTTTTCTTTTTGTTGAATTCCACATCCACCAAATTAGCATATTCTTTTTATTAATCGGCATTTTCCTATAAAAAAATAAAATCCATGATCAAATTGTTTCTCAAGACCTTTACCACTTCCACTAGGAAAAGCCCACCATCATCTTTAACAGAGTATTGTAACAGACTTCTCACTAGTTTCGCTGTTTTCAACACATACACACACACACACACACACACAAAATACAGCAACTAAAGTGATCATCTGCTCAAAATTCCATGATCTCTACTGTCTTTCAAAGTAAAAATAGGAGTTATGACTCTTTATCGTGACCCAAAGACTTTGCATGAATTGCACCTTCTCCTTCTTCTCAAACTCAACTTCTAACTCTGCCTTGATTACACTGCTCTAACCACATAAGATACCTGCCATTTGGGCTTCATACTTGCTCTTTTCTCTGTTTGGAAAGCCCTTTCCCCGGATATTCCCAAGCCTTTCTTTCTTGATTCCTTTATGTCTATGCTTAAAAGATGCCTTAACAAAAAGCTTTCTATGACCTCCATATATAAAATAATAAAATCCTCATTTAGCACTTTCAAGGAAAAAAACTCACATGATATTTGGACATGTATTGTAATTTATCTCATTTAGTAGCTGTAGCATATCTGAATTGGGTATTATTATTATTTTTTTTCTTTTTTTGAGATGGAGTGTTGCTCTTGTTGCCTAGGCTGGAGTGCAATGGTGTGATCTCCGCTCACCGTAACCTCTGCCTCCCGGGTTCAAGCAATTGTCCTGCCTCAGCCTCCCAAGTAGCTGGGATTACAGGCATGCACCACCACACCCAGCTAATTTTGTGTTTTTAGTAGAGATGGGGTTTCTCCATGTTGGTCAGGCTGGTCTCGAACTCCTGACCTCAGGTGATCCACCCACCTCGGCCTCCCAAAGTGCTGGGTTACAGGCATAAGCCACCATGCCTGGCCAAGAGAGGGTAGATTTCTGCTACAGCGATTCAGAAATGTCTTGAGTAGAGTGTGGAAACTAAATATAGATACGATGTAGATAAAGGAAATAATGGGCTGGGTCATTCCAGATGGAAGGGGCAGAGTCTATGAAAGTGTGGCTTTAGAGAAAGCAGCAGGTTAAGAGTGAAAGAAATTCAAGCCTTCTTTATCACACATGGGACTTCTCGTTTGGTCAGAATCCAGTGTTAAAAAGCCTAGACCGGGGGTACAATTTATGGGGAGCTGAGAGTGGAGTTATCCATCACCTTAAGCATTGATAATTTCTTTGCATTACAAGCATGCTAGGTACACTTTTTTAGTTATTTTGAAATGCACAATGAATTATTACTGATTGTAGCCACCCTGACATGCTATCAAATACAGGAATATGCTGCATTGATAAGGATATTGGTCCCAATCCACAGGAAGTGAGTAGACATTGCAAATCTCTACAAAGAATAACTCTGGTTCTATAGTATGCATGTTATTTTCTCATATAATACATAATTTAATCATTATAATAATATTGAGAGACAAGAATTATTTTTATTTTACAGATGAGAAAAGTCAATATTATAGAAATGAAATAATGCTGCCAAGTTACACTGAGACAGAGCTGAGATTCCATGCATCAGGATGTTTTTTATCTTGTCATGGCAAGATAACAGTGTAAAGAATGATTAGAGTGAAAAGAGACTAAAAGAAGAGTAAGGACACTTGCTGGGAAGGCATTGCAATTGCCTATGTTAGACAGGATGAAAGATTCAATGAAAATTGAGTTAGCATAATGAAATGTTGTTTCTGTTATTATTAAAAGTGAATAATTTATCTGCTATTAAGTTTGGTTTTGAAGCATATTGGAAAATATTGGTGACAATAGATATTTGATGATTTGATTTCAACCTAATGAAAATGTACAAGGTTATTATCCATAATATTAACATAATTTAAAGTTGTGAAATGGTTATAGTATTTATGTTAGTCACATAAAAGCAACTTTAGGAAGAATTTTCCATTACAGAGTAGTAAAAATTGAATATGCTAATCACACAGATCTGATCACTATACATTTTATGTATTAAAACATCACTATATACCTCATAGATATGTACATTTATTATGTTATCTCAATTTAAAAGTAAAATTCAAAGAATATAACTGTGTATATCACTGGGTTTCCTTTGGTCGTTCACACACTAAAACTATAGTACCAATTTTCATGCAAATAACATTCTAAGATGCGGTTTTTTTTCTATCATTAGCAATTTAATAACATCATAAGCAGTTTATTTCAAAAGCTTCTTTTATCCAAAGAACTCAAAGTTATCATAAGCATTAATTACTTTTAAAAGTCTCTGAGGGATAGAATCATTTATACAAGCTTCTCTCATAGGATCATTTATAGGTAATGGTGTTAAAGAACAATATAGCTGCTAATCAGACAGTTTGAAGCACAAGATTAACATAAGTCTCAATAAAATTGAATGCTAATAGAGAATTTTATTTTACGGTGTCAATTTTTCATCGTCCACAAAGTCTTTATAAATCCTTCTTTAGAATTATAAAGAACATCTCTAATAACATTTGCCAAGAATCAGAGGCAGACTTTCCTTATAGCCAATAAAGTGTAAGCTTTTGGGTTCCTCATTTGAACATCTAATTCCATGGCAATGAGAAGTGCCTATAAATGTGTTGTTCACAGGGACATAGGCAAATCATACCCAAGTCTATGATGTATGTGACTAATAAAACTTCCTTGACACTCCTTCTTGGGTAGATGAGTTGACATTTGTGGCCATAGTTTGAAAAAAAAGTTCACACTACGTCATGTGTATCATGAGCAAACATACTTTTCAGCCAAAAATATTAAATGAGAGTTTGCTCAGAGCAACATCAGAGAACATTATATAGGGAGATAAAGCAAGGAAATAATGAATTGTTTTGGCTTTCCCAATATATTTCAAAAATGTTTTCCTGCTGGTAAAATAATTTTAAGCTCTACATGTTCTATTGTTGAACTATTTATTTAATTTTGTTGTAAAAGCAATATCAGAGAAGATATTGCAAATCTTTTCTAATGTAACTATCTATCTACTAGTTACCAATATCTACTAGTTACCAATTTCTAACCTAATAAAAATTTTACAAGAATGGGAGGAATGGAATGAATTTAAAAATTAAGGCCAATTTTACTTTATAGGGAAAATTTAATAGGAGTGGATAATTTATAATCCTGAGCAATATGGACATTGTATATGGAAAATTAAGAAAAGATAGAGTACGTGACATTGCTCCCCTGCCCACATGCCCTGCACATTTGACAGTGGATCTTTCTCTGCCTACTCCAAAATGATTGGACCAGGAAAGGACATCAAATTCTGGCAAAGGATCAGGAACTTGCATGAAATGTCTACAGTGAATTGAGAATTAGAACCAGGAGACAAATAAATTACAAAAAACACATGATGGACAAAGAAGAACTAGAATATATGGGTTGCTGTAAATGGAACTTTCTGTGATGATGGAAATGTGGCTGTTGGTAAATTAAAATGTGAGTAATGATATAGATACATTGACTATTTTATTTTCTCTTATTTAATTAGTTTAAGTCCAAATAGTTATATGTGACTAGTGGCTATCTCATTGGATAGCAAAAAATCTGGAAGTTGAGATGGGTAGCTCTGTTTAGTTATGTGTACATTGGGAAAAGGAGATCAACTGAAGGAGAATATAGCTGATATGAAGAAAAAAATTAGCGAGGAGAAAAACCACATGGTTATAGAATGACAGAGAACTTAATTTTTGGTTTTGATTTTTAGTCCCCGTTTGCATGTGACCCAGTTCTTCTTTGCCCCACTGTTGAGTTTGGTTAGAAACCTGTGCTCTATGTTCTCTCCCAGTAAACCCCTTTTATACTTTGAATTAATTGATGTGAATTACTTTCAAACAAATTTGATTTGGAGAAAGAACCATACAACAAACTGTAAAATATCACCAGAGTATCAAGAAAATTACGGAAACAAGGTCAGCCCAGCATTCCCTACACAGTTCCTGTTTTACTCCCGCAGAATGTAGTAGGCAGAACTTGAGTTCATACGTTGTACAGACCTAGGCTGATATCTTAAGCTCAGTGATTAAGTTATACGAATTTAGGAAGATAGTTAAAAATTTGTTAGCATCACTTTGTCACCTTTAAAATGAGATGTAGAGCAATCAATAGCAATACCAACTTCACAGAGATGTCAGTGCTAGATATAATCATGCCGATATAGAATTTGTTACAGTGAGTGGCACACAGTAGCTAGTTTACTTTTCCCCTGTCAACAACTGCCCTTGCCCAGAGCCTGCTATGCTAAGGTGATATCATTAGTCACAATTCTTTTCATACATAACTGTCATCTTTGTGAGAGGAAAAGGAAGAGAGATAGGATAATTTTTAATATTCATCTTATAGAGAAAATAAAACTTGGAACTGTGCCAAAAAACCTCCATGTAGACTGTGTATTGTTGCCTAATTAATAGTGAAAGGCATTATTACTGAAATATTGAAACAATAATTAATTTAGAATTAACTGGAAGGTTATACTGCAGCCACAAAACTATGTTGCTTCTGATGTATAGCTCTTTCCTTACCTAAACTTTGGTGAAACTAAATAAATAAATTAATGAAAGAGAAATATCCATATAAAAACATATCTTCCTTGGGCAAGATGCAATCTTTCTGAAAATGGAAAGAATCACATTAGAAATTATAATATGTTACTTTCATTTCAATCTTAAGCATTTTTGAAACAAAAAAAATCCAATTTCTATACAAACGTTCTCTAGGCTATTATTTGCATACAATTGCAATGTATATGTGAAATGTACAGAAAATGTTTAACTGCCAAGATGGAAAATGGATATTCTAAATATATCCCTGTTTATACATTCAACACATTGTCAATTAGATGAATGAAATGCAGTTTACATCTTTTAAAAGTTTTAGGTAAGTAACCTACTCTATTGCAATCAAGTTATTTTAACAACTATAGTGTAGTGTGGCTGGGGCTAACTCTATTACTTTTTCACAAGGCATTGCTACCTTCTCTTGATACGAAAGTTAAGTTAGGTGTTTTTATTTTCAATCAAACTTAGCTAAAATAACTTCTATATTTATTGGTTAAATACATTTTAATTTTTTCATACGTCTGGAGCCTAAACAAATCATAATTAAAAAGATGAATTGGCCACTATCATTTTTAATTGAAACAAAAACATCATAGCTTATATTGTGTGTAGGGAGTCTAAATAAAACTGTGTAGGCAGTCTAAATAAAAACACCATTTTTATTTGAAATAACATCACAGATTATACCGTGTGTAAACTGCCTACACACAATATAAGATATGATGTTTTTATTTCAATTAAAATGATAGGTCTAAAATAACATAATTAAATAAATAGCATATATAACAGCCACCTCGACATCTTCACTTTATGTTCCCAGGCACCTCAAAATTCACATAAGCAAGACGCAAATTGTCCTTACCTCTAGTATCTTTTAACTAGATAATAAGGTGCCATCATTGTCCCCTAGGAAAGTAAGTAGAAATCACCCTCAAGTTCTTTCTTTTAGTTTTAACTTCTGTGCTCTAATCCATAATCAACACCAGTCTATTCTTTTTTTAATTTCTACAAACTTGCTTTCCCTTCCTAATCACCTCTGCTCTTCCCCTAGATCAGGCTCTCACCGTATCTCATTTGGAACATCAAAATAACCACTTCAGTTATTCTTCATGCTGCATCAACAGTGATTTTTTATAAATCGGGTCTTGTAACTGTCCTGCCTGCAAACCAACCAAGTGAACAAATATTCTCTCCCATATATGAGCTAAATCTCTCTTTCATTGAACTCTGGATACCTTGCCATCTCAGAACTTCACCCTCCTCCTTTTGTCAAATTAAAAAATTCTCTTGATTCCATATTCTCCTCTAAGTACTCCTCTGTTTTTATTGTCTTCCTTACTACAGAATATCCTTTTGAAATTTTCATCTGAACTCATTATTTCTGCATTTTATACTCATCACTCAGTTTCTACCTTTCTAACTGATTCATTGAAACTACTTTTGTCAAGATCAAAAATAACCTTTGTATTACCAAATCCAATGACACGACTTTGATTTTCTCTTGACAACTCAGGAACATTCTCCTTGCCTCACTTTCCTTTCTTAGATTTTTATGTTATCAACTAGTTCTGACTTTTTCCCTTACTGACTACTCCCCAGTCTCTTTTACAAGTTATTTCCTGTAAAACTTTAAATTTAGGCATATCCCAGCGTTGTTCCAACCCCCTCTTCTCTATATATACTTATTCCTTAGAGACTTCATCTAGTGCCATATCAAGTATCATATGGCCAAATTTAAATCTATGGTATTAATATTCTCTTGACTATGAGACATATACACAACCATGTCATCTCCAGAATAAGTAAGGATTATTTAAAATCTAACATATTCAAAACAGAAATTTTGCTTGTGTCTCCAATTTGTCCAGTTTTCCCCATTACAGTAGATATCACTGAGCATACAATTACTCATGCTGAAAACACTTGATTTATTTTTTCCCATCCAGTCCATAAACATATCTCCCTGAATTATTTCATTTCCCTCATTTTCACTTCATGACCTTGAAAGAGAGAAGGAAAACACTGAGAAATGTGTTTTATTAAAATTTCAAATGTATACTCATTAAAACCACTAATGCGAGGGTGAAAAACACACAGTATGGGAAGTTTCAGCCACATCTATAATTGACAAAGCAGTCATCTATCAAACGTAAGAAAATTTCATTCATGCACTTTTGGGCAATGGACATATATAATTATATATTTATTAGTTTGTTGCCCAGTTACAATAATATAGTATTACGGATAAATAACTCTTGAATTACTTCCATGTCATTTAATGCTCAAAAAGTTTCAATGGAAGTAGGTATCGCTATTGTCTTATTTTCACAGATGGAAAAACTAAGTTTTAGCGAATGTAAGCAAACTTAAATTAAATAAGTATTAATTTTGGAGTTTCTATTCGTCTTTGATGTGGTCTAAAATTAGAATTCTTGCATCATCATGCTATTTTTGTCTGCTTTTAGCTACTCTGGACATGTGTGCATCACAGAAGCAGGTTATCAAATGTCCTTTTCTTATTATTTGGGTTGCTTTGTACTTCCATATTTTGGCAGAGATATTGATCAACATTTCCACTGAAAACGTAAATAGATCAATTTAGAAATTGGTAATTTGGGTTTAATTTTTAAAATAAAGTCAGCTTTTTATTTACTTCAGGATTGAGCCTGGGGAATATGGCTTTTGTAAACCGATGGGTTAAATTTCCCATTTGTGTTGGGATGGCCTCCATATTGGAATCTGGTGTACTTTTCAATTCAACTTTTCAAAATATTTTAAATCTATGGACTATCTATGAGGAAAAACTTAGGAAACTATTTAAACTTTTCATATGTCTTGACCAAAATTTCCTGTAATTATAATGACTAAAATTGACGTTCATGTGAGGGAAGTTACAGTAATGGAATAGACAACCCAACCCTACCATGCTGGGAAATAATAATACAGAAAGAAAAGATATTTTGGACAAAATATAGGTAATATACAAATATAGAAATCAAATGAAATGCACACAGCAAGAGTGTCACTACTGTTACCTCCATGACACATAGACACTCAGAGCCATATAAAACACTTTCCTCTTTTCCTAGTCTCTATCTCAATGAAAGGCACCATTCAGTTTCCCAGAGCAAAAATATGGACTTTGCTCATTGTCACTTCCATACTCAGTTGGTCACTAAGTACTCTACTATCTTCCTGCTTAGCATTTCTCATAAATGTTTCCTTTCAGCATTCTGACTTTTTCTTGTAGTTCAGGGTTTAATTTTTTGTTTTTCTTTCTGAACCCTTGCAATACTCCTAATTGATCTCACAGAAAATCATAGATTTTCTCATTTTCAAATTCACTCGCCAAACTCTAGCCTCAGCGATCTGTCTAAAATGCTTGTCTAGGTCGGTAGACTCAAAGACAATGAAGATAGCTAGTGGGAAGGGGCAAGATAAAATCTACCACAGAAATATCCCTACAATATAGGCAAGAAAGGTGTACAAATTTGAGAAATGTAAGAAATAAGTTTAATCACTGAAGATGAATAAAAAGTAATAATTTAAGGACTAATGACTGGGGAAAGGACTCAGAAAGGCTCTTGTACTGATTTTTCTTAAAGGAAAATTTTCTATCATATTACTAGATCGAAAGAGAAAAAACATATTGAAACATTTGTAATAAATTGTGTGATTGTTGTGTAATTCACTCAATAAATTGTGTGAATTAGATTTTAATTCATGATTCTGAAAAAATTATTTTGCTAAATTTATATCTAAATGATTAGCTATTATATATTTGTCTCCTTTAAGTCTATTGCTATTGGATTTTTGGTCTTGGTGACGTTGCAACACTTTGTAATAAAATCGCTACTACTTTAAAACATTTTACCTTTAACTTATTCACCTCGTAGATATTGTAATCATGATGAAAATTTGTGCTTATGCACAACATAAACTAATAAACAACTGATCTTCAAGAAAATGAGTTGAAATATGTTTCTAAGGCATTCGTAGTTTAATACAATTATCTGGTGAATTTTTGGTAAAACCATTTAAGATTTGTTTAGATTAATAAAGTGTTACAAGTGATAAAAATTTTAAAATACAGTCGTATCTCTCAAGTTTCCTAACATTTTTAACTTTGTACATTTTCACTTTCTAACATAACATCAATGCCCTAGCTATATCTTCTCATGATTTTCAGAATGCATATACATTAAACAGAATGCACAGGCCATTTAAAACATCTATTTATATCTGAAAAGCAGTTGAAACAGTACCTGGTTTAATATTTCCAGTGGAATGATTGAGTTGCCCAGTATGCGACTACAAAATGGCTTTTGGGTTAGCTTAAATTTTATACAGACTGCCAACTTCACTCTTCCAATATGCTCCCCAGCCTTTCACCATTACAAATTTATCTTTGTGACCAAAATGCTTTTTCCTTTAAGGTAGATGTGGCTTCCTATTAATGCAATAATACATTTTAAAAATACCATGATTCAGTTTGGAGTATAAACATAATTCCTTTATTATAAATAACTTGAGGGATAGGATTGTGGTTTAGGTTAGAAGTATGATGCATATGATATCAAGCACCTGTGTTTCATGTAGTCAGCATTTGGCCTTTTCATTCTATACTGTAGCCCTCAGTGCATGATAGTTTGCAGGCAAAGCTTTCCCTGGTCTCATCTCTGAACAATATTCTTTTCTCTTATTGGCTATTTCTCCCTCAGGCCCAGTCAGTATGATTAAAAACATAGTTTAAGTTCTTTTACAACTTTGGGGGAAAATTTAAAAATCAAATTCCATACCCATTTTCATCCTTCTCTACAGTACTTAATAGTAATGTGCATGCTGACCCAATTTTCAGTTATTATTATTATCACCTGTGACTCTGTCTCTCTGGTTTCTGGAGTCATAGTCATAGCATTGACTTCGTCCTTGATTTCACATGATCATTAGATTCAAGTGCCCTCCATATTCCAAAGGTCTTACTGTCTAAGTCAGGATGTCGTAATCACAAATTTTCAAGATAATATAATGCAGTCAACTTAACCCATAAATTAATTTATGGAAAATACAATGTCCATCCAAATTTAATCATCCAAGGCCTAAAGGTTGTGATTCAATAACATAATCATGGTGAATAGATCCTCTTTTATTCAATGATGTTGAAGAAGTAATATTCTTAGACACTGGGTTAAGAACCAAGAATTAAAGTATCTTATATACCCTTTCAGAAATAATCTTCCATACTATAAGTAACTTTTCAGGGAGTATTTAGGTTTTTCCACTATGTACACCAGCATCTGGATGCTACTGAATAGGCAAGGTCATCAATCGGTGTATGTATATATATTTTGTATGAATTTTGGTTTAAGATGTATACGAAATATCACATTATTTTAGTTTTCTCTAACCATCGTCTTTAGTAAACATACAGAGACACACACAAATCCTGCTGAAATTATAAAAAAGTTTAACCCTGTTTATTTTAAGTAGTCCCCCTAACAATCCTATCATGTTAATATCTGACTAGGCCTCCATGGTCTTTCCCAAGCTCAAGGCTTTCTGCTGTTTTCATAGTATCCTTGTAAAATAAGAATATTTTCCAAGCCTAATATCTCAGTGGGTAAAATCAAATCTACTTAGAAGCACAAAAGTATATTTCCCTTTAGGATATGCCTCCCATATAAAATATTGCTGAGGTTGCAATAGGTGTCCAAGCTGCTCTAAAACACACAGACCTGTTTTCACCTCCTAGTTCAAGAATTTTCTTCCTACTCATGTAGAAAATTCTTCCACACCTTCTATATATCTTCCTGCAAACTATATCTTATGCAATAGGCTTAGATTTTTGCAAAACCCAAACTAGGAAGTCTTGGAGTCCTTCTACCTAGCCAATTGTGAAAGATCAGTGAGTAGTAATCTTGAGCACAAAAGTTAAAGGGGCAGCAAAAAAAATCATCTTAATATCAAGATCAGTAAGATTGTAATGCAATTTTTTAAAAATCAAAACTAAGTCAGAAAATGCATGATGAACAAATTATTTGATTCTTAAGTAAAAATAAGATCAATATTACTAATTTTTTTCTTTTGCCATAGGCTCCAATGTGGCTCAGAATAGTGCTGTTAACCATATGTATTCCCTAAGTCAATTGCAAAACTATACATGCTATTTATTTACATAGAAGAGGAAGGAAAGAAGAAACTGGATACGTTAGCTACCAAAATATTATCCAGCTTAATATGCTGGAGAAGCTCTTTGCAGAATGATTTGTTAAGAACAGCAGCCTAAACTCACATCTTTAGAACACAATTATCCCGAAATTCCCTGTTGGGATGAATTGCATAAATATGATACCTAAGGTTCGAACCTAGAGAGAAGCTTAATGTCTTATATCCTTTGGAAGAGACTACTGCTAGGTGTCTTTGTTTATAATGCCATAGGTGGGCTGAGAACATCGTGGCTTTGAGATGGACTTGCTCTTGCTATACTACTGAAGCCTAGAAAGAAGCCAACAGTTCCCAGTTTCCCAACTGTTTTTGTGGTGGAAGGAAGAGTTACCAAACTGACTCATGGACATTTTGCTGAGCAGCAGAGGGAGATTCACCTCACACATCTGCCAGATTTTCTTCTTCATCAGTTAACAATACAAGCTAAGGGATTGTCTCTTTCAGAAATAGTTTCAGAGAGTAGAGGAGGTTCCACCCTTCTCACACCTCAATCAAGTTGCTCCCACTTTCCAAACTATTTGACATTGCTTCCTAGATAAGTCATCAAGCAAACTGATAAATAAACAACCAAGGAACCTCTTTCCTACCTTATACCCCGTGAAAACAGCTGAATTTTCACTTTCTAAAACAATTCAGTGTTGGCTACTTACTCAGAATTTATTTTTTCTAGATTTTTTTTTAAATCATTGAGAAACTGAAGGTAGCTAAAATAACATAGTACATTGGAATCCAAAATGCGATTGAGAGACCAGAGGAATCAGTATTAACTATTAGAAATGCAGAATTTCAGGCCCCATCCCATTCCTAATCAATCAGCAGTTGCATTTAACAAGAGATTCCAGTGACTTGTATGCACATTAAAGTCTGAAATAATGCAGACTGTTTTTTCTCTCCAGTTTATTTATCTTATTCTACACTTTCTAGTGTGTGCTTTGATGCCCAATTTTTGCCTTTAGTTTTTTATTAAAACTAATATTTATTCCATTATTTTATTATTTACTCCATATATTTTATTGATTTTTTTCTAAGTAGAATATTTCCAAACATAGATTTTCAGCATTTAAGTCCTATAGAATACTGTCTCCCCACTCCACTATACCCTGCAAATTTCTTTTAGATAATTAGGACTAAGTCTAAGCCATTTCTTTTATTGGTTACTCTGAAATTTGCAAACTCTTCTTGGTATCATTAATTTTTCTACGGATGTTGTGATGGGGAAAAGTTTTTTTGCTACTCCTGGAGGAAGTTCCTTTGAACATGGTGCACAAACTGATAAATAATCCTCTGCTGGGTAGAAACAGTTATGTGCTGGGACCAGTTATACTGACCCAAGAGAGTCAATTGTATGCATAATTTCCCAATGCCACGTTCATTGACATCATTTTGGTAGCTAAAAATTTACCTATGATAGGGGTATTTACAACCATCGAAAATACTACAAAATAGTGCATTTATAAGCCCATTTTTATCAATGTATTGTTTCCTTTGTATTATTGCCAGAAGTTAACTAAAAAGGTAGCACAGATTGTAAAATAATCATCTCAAATAGCAGTATACAGTAGCTAGTTACAGGTAAAAATAGTGTTTTAGGCATGACTAGTAGGTTTTCTAAAGTTATATGATTAATAAATACTTTAACAAGTAATGGCATATTTATCTTTAATTCTTTAAAACCTTTACTGTTTCTGACATAAGGTATGACTTGAAAAGGCTCATGAGAATTTTGATGTTAGTGAGTATTGCTAACCTGTTTATGGCATGGAGAAATATGTGCCATAGCAGTAAAAAATAAGAGCCAATGTTTAAAGAATAATTGTTATGAGTCAGATAGCACTTTTTTTTTTTTTTTTTTTGAGACGGAGTCTCGCTCTGTTGCCCAGACTGGAGAGCAATGGTGGGATCAGATACTATTTTAAACATGTCATATATATTAACTCATTAAATCCTCATGAAAACCCAAAAAGAAAAACACTTGTTTTTTACAAATGAGGTAAAGAAAATTTGATTAAGCTCTGACAGTATTCTATTTGAGATTTGAACTCAGTTCATCTAACATTACTGCCCTCAGAAATGAATCCTTGGTTAGAGAAGTCACTGGGCCAAGCTCTACAACATGATAATCATGACAACTGTGTACATTATGTGAATGAGATTTCAAGATACGGCTTATCATAATAAAGTTTTCTTAGTTTTAGCTTCTAAAATGTAAATTTTAATAGCTATTTTAAAGTCTATTAGAATTATTTGTCTTTTTTTCTGTTTCAAAAACCAATGTTCCCCCAGTCTATAGCTCAACTACTCTCTTATCCAGTTTCATGTCATATAATGTTCTCTTAATTATTGTACAACAATGTATTCTGATTTGAAATAAGAACATGACCACTATTTACATAGTTATTACTAATAATTTTAAAATTAATACTTTAGTTATGTATAGTAAATCTATCGCAATTTTCTTCAGCCAAGTCACATCCAGTAAGACATCTGTCTTGAGAAATAGAGAGATACTTCAATATCAGGCCATATGTAGCCAGAAATATATTTTGATAAAAGAAAGGCAATATACATAAATTATCCCACAGGAAAACATTCCATTAACTATAGACAGTTGACCTTCGTTGCCTAAGAAGTGATTCATAATATAGGCTGTTTCTGCAAAATTAATTCTGGGAGAGGCAACAGTCATCTAGATCTTGGCAGTGATTTGGAGTCATTTTGTAATTGAGCATTAGATTTATGAAATCAATAACATCAACAATGTATTCTGATTTTATCTTAATTGGATGCAATTAGAGCTAGGTGTGCTTTTCATAAAATGAAAGATTTTAAGCACAGTAATATCAAAGATGCCAGCATTCTTCACTCAGCTAAATGAAACAAATTGAACTTTTATATACCATTGAGATTTCCACATATTTATGGAGATAAATGTTATAAAATGGTTTATGCTTTCCTTTTTCCCTTCTCCAGAATTATAAGAGAAAGATATATATTACCTGATAATTCAGGTTTTATTAATTCAATCATTTAACAATAATGTTTTGAGAACCACTAAGTGTCAAACACCAGTTTAGACTCGGGAGATACCCTCGTGAACACAACAAACAAAGTTGTACTACCATTGACATTCTAAACATTTGGAGAAGACTGAAAATAGAAATGTAAATTAATATATTAATAAAATATAGTACAGAATTATACTGTATATAGTTTCGTTATATATATGTCTACATACACACTGTTCCAGCTGTAGTCCCTGTTTCAGGAGTTCGTGGTGAAAGAGTATAGGAAGAAATCAGAAATCGAAATGGAGAATGCTGTAGGGGAAACACATTTCAGTTACAGTTGGGAGATAAAATAAATGTATTCCTGAAGATGAAAACAGAATTAAGATATTTGTTTATCAAGGAAGAAAGTTTTTATAAAAAAAGCAATGAACACACTCTAGAGTAGGATGAGGAAAGTATTATGGGATGAGGGACAACGAGCAAGAAAAAAAGCACTTGAGGTTAAGAATACTGTGGAGGGAAAAAAGAGAGACCAAAGACATGGATCATATAGATGGCTTAATCTAATTTTCACAACTCTATCAGGGAGGCAACAGCATTTGCTCTCAAAAGTCACTTTTCTAGAATAGCATAGGGTCCAGGATTTCAACTAAGTCTCTGTAATTGTGGGACACAGTAGAGTGTAATTTTAAAAGGAACAATTTTAGATTCAAACTACATTCTAGCTTTACAACTTATTTGGTATAAAAACTTGATTAAGTTGTTAAATCTTTCTGTAAGTAGCATTTCATTGTTTGTAAAATATGGCAACAATGGCACTTACTACAGGAAGCTGGTAAGTGGTAAATTGGTAATCCTTTTTATTAATTGGGAACCCTTTTTATTTGCCTAGAAGAATGTCTGAAATATCATAATGGCTAAATTAGATTAGTTAATGATCTTTTCATTAATTATATTATTGTCCCTACTTACGTCTTTTAGTAGCATGAGGAAAGTAATGTATGCAACAGATAAAAAGCATACTCAACTACTAGGGAGAGGCTACCTCAGCTAATGGTGCCCAGATTTTTTCTTGGGAACATATTCAGGGAGAAGGATTGCTGATATAGTTTGTCAGAGTCTAATTGGGTCACAGGTCTTGTAGGCACCTCCCTGGTGAGCAGGTTTACAATGGATTGAAAAGTTAACACTATCGGGCCATCTATGTTATTTCCTGCTTCTACCCTGTAGAAAGGTCTAGGTTAGGCCTGGATCCTTACTGCAGAATGTCCATCATGGTCTCCTCTCTCCATTCTGTCTTCTTTGTGCATGTAGCTTGATGCAAAGCTGGATGTAAGGCTGTGTATACCAGGTCATTTTGTCCACAACTCCTTCTCTACCTCCACATTGTTTTTTAAAGTTCTGTTACATTTATTTATTTTTTCTTATGTGCATGAAGAAAGTGTGTTGAAATCATATGATTTAGATTTGGGCTCACGAGGAGGTGGATACTGTGTCTAGAAGCTAGCCTGGGGCCACATACTTCAGTTCGACCTAGTATTGCAGCTGGTTGTGGAAATATGACTTCCATTCTAATATCCTTCCCTGTGTGTTAAGCACACTTAGAAACTCTCTAGACATGTAAGATGCAGGCAGGGGTCTACCTACCATCCACAGGCTGTCACTCACATCCTATAAGTGTGACATGTTTCTGTTTTTGGCTGACACTGTGTACTCTTAGTGGCCATTCCTATATTGGATATATGAGAAGATATGCAAATGGCTACAAATATATAAAAAATGCGCAACATCACTATCAGGGAAATGAAAAATTAAAACCACAATGAGATACCACCTTACTCCTGCAAGAATGGCCATAATTAAAAAATTTTAAAAAAATAAATATTGGTTGAAAGGGATGTGGTGAAAATGGAACACTTTTACATTGCCAGTGGGAATGTAAACTAATGCAACCACTACAAAAAACAGCACAGAGATTCCTTAAAGAACTTAACATAGATCTACCATTAAATCCAGCAATCCCATTACTGGGTATCTACCCAGAGGAAAATAAGTCATCATATGAAAAAGGCACCTACACCTACATGTTTATAGTAGTACAATTTGCAATCGCAAAACATGGATCTAACCTAAATGCCCATCAACCAATGAGTGGATCAAGAAAATGTGATATATTTACACCATGGAATACTATTCAGCCATAACAAGGAACAAAATAATGGCATTCACAGCAACCTCAATGGAATTGGAGACTATTATTCTAAGTGAGGTAACTCAGAAATGGAAAACCGAATATTGTATGTTCTCACTTACAAGTGGGAGCTATAAGGATGCAAAGGCATAAGGATGACATAATGGACTTTGGGGACTCAGTGGGTAAGGTTGGAAGGGAGGTGAGGGATAAAAAACTACATGCTGGGTACAATGTACACTGCTTGAGTGACGAGTGCACCAAAATCTCAGAAATCACCACCAAAGAACCTGTTCATGTAACCAAAAACCACCTGTTTCCCAAAAACTATTGAAATAAAGAAAAAAGGGAATCTCAATTTTGTTTTTGAGAGTGCCTCAACTAAATGAGCAGATTACTATTTAAGAATAAAAGTTTTCGAGAACATTTATATGTGCAGAAATTTTAATTTATATACTCCTATTAAAATAATATAGTTTGAAATAAAGAAATCACTGCTTACCATTGTTTCAAATATATTATTATTTGTGTTATATAGTAACATTAAAGCAAATAACTTTTTTATTTCTTATTTTATTAAAAAAGTAAAATTATAAATGTTTTAATGTGAACATTTACTAAATAAAATTATGTTGACAGTTTCCCTTTGTTTTAATACAAAATTATATAGTTATAATTCATTTATTTCTCAATATTATGATTTACTTACCACCTAATGTGTGACAGTTTTTTTAAAGGAAGCTAAATGTTTCTTTAAATCTGATTAGATAAGTTAGGTTTGTCTCTATTGAAGTTTTTCTTGATTTTCTATTGTCTATTCAAAGTTTTAAATAAAAAAAAACCTTTTTATGCATCATTTTCAGAAGGAGAACCATTATTATCATTAGCAATTATATTTAAGACAATCTTCAGATCCCACTCTTTCCCATTTGTAACACAAATCCTACACACATCTTCCAAATCCCAACCCTTGAGAGAATCTTCTGTAGCTCTGGCTGCTTCAAAGATGTGCTGTTTCTTCCTCAGAATCACTTATGCTAACCAAACTATTAGCACCTGCTGAGCCTCCTCTCCATCAGTCATCAATCATCAGCAATCAGGCAGCTACTTGATAATTAGTTGAGAGAAGGAAAAACACTTCAAAGAACTAAAAATATTTTCCACAGTGACTTTGTGCATAAAATAATTATTTTTCCTCTATTAATTCACTTACATATTTCTGTGCAATAAAGACACTTAAAAATGTCACACACATACATCAATATAATTCAATGTATGATGCTTGTTTACGCACAGTTACTAGGTAAGCAATGCATGGCAGACTCAGACCACTCTAAGGTATTATACATGTATTTTTTCATTTCATACATATCACGTCACATTTATCATATTTCTTTATAAAATAAATTCAAGAAAAAAGGAGACACATAGAACGTAGCTAATAGTTATTTTGTGCTGTGTGCAAAGTACTGCACTAACATTGTTATGGATATTGATTCATTGAATCCTCATAAACATCTTATGAAAAAGGTACTCCTTTATCTCCACTTTACAAATGAAATCTAAGGCAGGGGGAAAGAGTAAATGACTTGTCCTAGATCATACGACTGTTAAGTTGCATGGCTGAGATTTCAACTTAGACAGTCTGGTTCCAGATTTTATCATATAACCAAAGGGGATAAGCAAAATATAAAAACCCAACAAATGATAGATACACATAGGCCAATACATGGGAAGCACAGTGTGCCTGTTTTTTTGGTGAATATCTGTGTAATTATGAATCTTAGACATATTTTCCCAAAGCACCATATATGATGTCCTCTAACAATAATATGATAATAACAACAATAAAATAAATGTAGTTGTAATTAATAAGTTCTTTACATGTTTCGTCTCCTGTGACAGTTTTCAGGGCCCTAGTTCAGATTCCAGGGCTGTATTCTGAATTACAGCCCATTACTTACACAACAGACAAATGTATAGCCTTTAGGTCACCAAATTTCAGAAATTGCCCAAAACTAGGTGAAACGTTTTAGTATGACCACTTAAAACATTTGCAACCTTTTATTTTTTTGCTTAGGTCTGTTTTTATAATTTGTGAGTTTGTAGCCCCCACCCCCACATAAAGTATCTTTAGAGAATGCCAGAAATGTAGAGAGGCTTTTGGTATAAGAATCTTTATGCTTCACTTTTGTCCACATTTCACTTGCAATATTCATTGTCACATATATTATGCACATACAGATATATCAACACTGCATTTGGCAACTGTAGAATCCTATATTTACAGCTAGAGATGAAAATATATACATTTGTGTAAGGTGTGAATTAGAATAGATATAATGAAAATATATACTTCACTTCATTGGTTCCCATGACATGAAAAAAGTCCAGCATGTATTTTAAGTATCTACCCTAAGGTTTTAATAAACTTAACTTGCCCAGCAGCTGTGCAGGCATGTCTAATGTGACTATTTGTTTCTGCAACACAGTATCTTTCATATAGAGATGCAAATGAAAAGAAAGCAGAAGCTTCGAAAATATATGAATGCATTTCACATGCATATTTCATGACTTTTCCTACTTTTCTGCAGTTATAACTTAATTGAGTAATTATTCTATTCTTTGCAAAATGAACAGACTTTTGTCATTTTCTTTTGTGACCAGTAATTATTCTTTTATCTATAAGTAAACACAAAAATGCCATGACAATAAAATAAAATAGTGAGGTGGGAGAAAAAATTATGAGGAATAAATGATGCCATATCATGCTGTTCCTTTTTTTATTTTTTTCATCACCATTTTTTTTTAGAAGAAGGGATTTTAAAAACATAAGCTCTTTAAATATTTAGACTTAGAAGTCTGAGTAAAAACCAGTTGCAATAGTAGAAGTTTGAAAGTGAATGTATTGATTATGCTTATGCTGTTTCCTGTGATAGGAATTATTATACTCTATCTTTTCATTTTTGTCTATAATTATACTGATCTAGATGTGGATTCTTTCTTGTTATATATAAATGCAGAGAAGATGTAAAATCAGATCTTAATGAAAGTTTCAAGGAAAAGAGGTGAAAAGGTAGAGATAGGAAAGAAAAGGTAGGAGCAAAGAATATCATGGAGTCTTGCAAGTCAAACACACCTCATTCTTTTTTTATGGTGGAAACAAAAGCAGGGGACAAAGGCTATTTACATACTTTAAAGATGATGACACTATGCATAAAACTTAGTTCAATAATTTTCAAAAACCCTACCAGATCTGTTATAGAACTAGCTCAGATAGTGATCCTACAAGAATAAGAGGTGACAGAAAAATAAATTTGAGAAAATAAAAAGGAAAAAAGAAAGGACAACAAACACATGTGCAAAAAGTGAGTGAAAGAGGCAATTAAGATTGGGGTAGAAATAAAGACATACAGACATTCCAATAGTAGGACTAAAATGTTTGTCTTGAAAGGATATAGACACTTGAGCCTGGCGGGTCTATCTCTTAATAAATGTGTGCACTGTGAAAATGGTATGTTGTAAATAAGTGAAAGTGCTTGGCACAGAGAATATGTGAAGAATAACATTATAAAATATCTGATTTAATTAACAGAAATTTATAAGCAATACCTAAACCCATATTGAGAGAAAATAATCAGAGACAGCAAAAAATAAAAATAGTAAATAAGAACATGATAAAAAGAAGATTTAGGCATATTTAAAAATGGAAAAGGAAGCACAAAATTAATTTTAACTCAAGGGATACATTTTTCAAATAGCAGAAAATAGGTATCATTTAACTTTATGGATTTTACTTCAGAAACTGCAAATTATTCTGACTGAATTTTGGGCATACACAATTTTGATCTTTGTAAAACACTGAGAGGTGAAACTCAAAGTCATTTTTAAGTTATTAAATATTCCCTTTCATTAAAGGAAATAGAATACCTCAGAATAAAAACAAAAGTCAAGTTTGCAGGAGTTTGTCAGTAAGAGTGTCTGTTTTTACACCTGGAATCAAGAAGAGTTGAACAGGGCTGGGCACGGTGGCTCACGCCTGTAATCCCAGCACTTTGGGAGGCTGAGACTGGTGGAACACTTGAGTCCAGGAGTTTGAGACCAGCCTAACCAACATGGTGAAACCCCATCTCCACAAAAAATACAAAACTTGGCCAGGTGTGATGGCATTGCACTTCAGTTTGGGTGACAGAGTTCGTCTCATAAAAAGAAGAAAAAGGCGAAACTTTGTCTTTTTCCTCTTGTCAATGGAAAAATACTAACATTCCCTGCTCTGAGAGTTAGAATGTGTGATTGATGTTTTCTCTAAAAATGAGAAAAGAAAATGTTTCCCAAGAGAGTCCTTCAGGCTATTTTTACCAAACATTCTCAAAGCTGTTTGCACAAATAAGAATTGAGATCTCATATTTTAATTTTTGTCTTACAAATAGGACAGATTTAAGTGGAGAACTTAACTGACTTTAGTATATAAAATTTATTTGCCCTCCATTTTAAACATTTAAAATTTTAGTCTTTTTTGAAATGTTCGATATCTTTTGAATTGATTATTAGTTCAAACATAACTTTAGGACTTCAGGTGAGAAACCTAAATTTAAACTTTTTTAAATAAGGAAAACTCTTGAGTTGTGTCATGTACTGAATAGGTGATGAATAAACTCGCTTTAATGATATCCACTTCAATACCATACGAATGTGAAAATATAGGCATTTTGAGACACAGAACACTACATTCAAATATGAGTTAACATATAAGACCTAATTAAGAATTGATTTTATTGAAGAATGATTACTTATAGAGAGACATTTTGATTTATCTCTTTAGTTATGAGCTACAGTTATGCTTTTATCAGAATCCTTATTTCAGATAGTATAAGAGTGCTGAAAGAAAGAGTAAATTAAGTATTTACCTGGATTATTCTTGTAAATGATGCATATATTAATTTTCCAAACTGAATTATGTGAATAATCCATGTGATTTTTCTTCTCATTGTACTTAGGTTTTTAAAAATCCCTCAGTTGTTCTGTTTTGTTTGTTTGTTTTCTTCTGGCAATTGCACCCAATCATTAATTATTTCCTAAAATATTCATTTTATTTACATGCAAGTTGACTGCATGCAAATATTCAAAGTAGCCTCAACACTTATAAGAAATATCTGCATAGTGCTTCTCTGCTTTTAAATTAATTTTATATACATTATTTATTTGTGCATCTCAACAAACCTATGAGATAGATATTAATAATCCTTTTTGTGTGTGTGTGAAACTTTTCATCAGAGTTACTTTAAGGGACTCTCTCAGAACTAAGTGGAGAGGTAATGATGCACCCTCACATATTGTGATTTTAAATTCTGTTCTTTCCTCTGTACTATGCTGTTTTTATTTAGTGATGTCTATCGTAGATTCTGATACCTTACTGCCTGCCTTCAAATTCTTCCCTCATTTATTAGCCTTTTGACATTGAGCAAGTTAATTTGTCTCTCTGGGTCTTTGTTTCCTCATCTGTAACATACAAATGATTATTATAATATCTCCCTAAAGGACTGGCTATGTAATTTGCATGTCCCATTACAAAATGAAAATGCCAGGTCCCTTGTTCAACAAGCAGGAAAGGATTGCAGTTAAGGTACCAAAATATAAAGCCTTTTCCCTTTACAGTTTCTCTTGACTCACCATGATGCTTTTATTTCTATGTATTTTTCATTCTATGTAAAGAGAAAAATTAAAAATTAAATTATTAGCATAAATTATATCAGTTTGTATTGTATAACACTAGTTTCAAATATTAATATGAGTATTTAATTTGCATATGGAATTGCTGTTGTTACACAATTCTTATTCCATAGTTCACAGATGCCTATGTATTTTACCCTTACACAAAGTGGGGACAATGCAAAAACCTACTCAATTGTCTTTATTTTATTTTTTTTTATTTTATTTTATTTTTTTTTTTTGAGACGGAGTCTCGCTCTGTCGCCCAGGCTGGAGTGCAGTGGCCGGATCTCAGCTCACTGCAAGCTCTGCCTCCCGGGTTCGGGCCATTCTCCTGTCTCAGCCTCCTGAGTAGCTGGGACTACAGGCGCCCGCCACCTCGCCCGGCTAGTTTTTTGTATTTTTTAGTAGAGACGGGGTTTCACCGTGTTAGCCAGGATGGTCTCGATCTCCTGACCTAGTGATCCGCCCGTCTCGGCCTCCCAAAGTGCTGGGATTACAGGCTTGAGCCACCGCGCCCGGCCAATTGTCTTTATTTTATTTATTGATAAATATATATTCTACCAACAGTCTCCTACCAACACTCTCTACCTATGACTTACGGATGACTAAGGAAGGACTAAAAGGAAAAGGAAAAAATGGCTAGACTTATCATTCCCTTTCTTATTATGTCATCCTTTTAGCATAAATTGTTGGTTAATCCAGGGAAGTAATATGAGTAAGAGAGGATATAAAAAATTTCCTTGGTTGCTTATGTTTTTTGGAATGCCTTTGGCTTCCTTCTGTGTTTGAAGCAAGTTTTGGTTCCAAGAGAAGACATGGCATTTCACAGTTCTCAGTTTCTCCACTTACTCATTAGTAGATGTAACATGCTTTGTTTGTACTTGCTTTGAGTCTCACTAAACTCCTATGTAGTATTAGTCCACTGGAACTCCGTACTCTTGAGGGATTGTGAACATGTATGCAAATTAGGGGGCAAGGAAAAGGGTCATGACGCACCTTCTGTGCTCATGTGCATACTTCATTCTATTAGTCTGTTCTCAAACTGCTAATAAATAAATACCTGAGACTGGGTAATTTATAAAGGAAAGAGGTTTAATGGACTCAGAGTTCTCCATGGCTGGAGAAGCCTCACAACAATTGTGGAAGTTGAAGGAGGAGCAAGGTCACGTCTTACATGAGAGAAGGCAAGAGAGATTGTGCAGGGGGACTCCGTTTATAAAATCATCAGATCTTGTAAGACTAATTCACTACCACAAGAACAGCATAGGGGAAACTGCCCCCATGATTCGATTATCTTCACCTGGGCCTGCCCTTGCCATGCGGGGATTATTGCAATTCAAAGTGATGTTTGAGTGGGGACTCACCAAACCATATCATTCATGATCCCATGAAACTTTACTTAAAAACACATGTTCAAAGATAACATTATTTAGAATGTGAAAATGGTGACAGCACATCATTAAATCAAGCACAGGCCTTTCTGAGCATGATGCTTGGGGCAACTGCACAGGTATTACACGCATAAAGCTGATTTGTCTGCTTCGTAAAGTTGCTGGAAGAATTTCATGAGTTAATACATGTGAATTATCTAGAAGAGGTCCTTCTTAGTCAACACGTAACAAACGCTAACTTATTATTAAGTAGGCAGAGGTAAGCTCTTATTTCATTAGATCAAGGATATCTTAGTTAAGTTAATTAATTTATGGTATCTGGAGGACCTACGATGAGGTGAGTGACCCCAGATTGCATTCACAATAAAAAATAACAAGCCTTGTGGAAAAGGTACATGAGCCACTGAATCAAGAATCCAGCCAAGGACTGGCCACACATGTTTAGCAGCACTAAAAGAAAAGCAGACCCTCTTTAAAAAAAATATTTCAGATTGAAGAGTCAAGTATGGTGGTTGACAGCACATGTTTAAGAGTTAGAAAAGCCCATGTTCTTAAACCGTATAATCTTTGAGATAGCCTGTTATAATCTCGGAAATTGGTTTTATCGCCTGTAACAGCTAATAATAATCATATATACCTAACATTTGTTTTGAGAATTAATTCAGGAAATTCATGTTAACCATTTATTCAGTTACTCCTAATATTGTTATGATTATCATTATTATTTAAAGCCTGATAGCAATGTAATTAGCATGTTTTAAAAAAATGTTAGGAAGGAGGAGAGCAAATAAAAGTTAATTTAAAAAAATACAAGGATACAAATGTCTAAGTTAATCTCTGGTTGTTGAAAAAATTCACTAGCTATACAGAGTTAAGCAACAAATGCAACCTATATTGTTTTCAAAATTCTAAGCCTAGTACGTTCTCTTTCTGAACAGGACTCCATGTGCCCACACTGTGGTGGTTTAATCCCTGCAGTGCAGCCAATTCAGTGCCATTGTAATGCAAAACTTTATCCTGCTTTAAATAATTCACAAATGAAGTGATAAAAGAAAAAAGGAATTCATGCATCAGAGATTATATCAAGTTCTAGGAAAAGGCATAAACAATAAAACACGAAAACTTTGATTTTCCATATCTCTTTTGGAATACCTATCATCTAATCTAAAGTTATTGACAGTATTTTAACTATTCCTCCAAAAGAGAGAGAAAATACCACTAAATTGTTCAAATGATTTTGTTTCTTTATTTAATCTTAAAATTCTTAGATTTTTGTGTACAATGCTGTGTTCTGATTTTCTTCTAATTCACCAGTGACATGTTTCCTTACTTCAAACCTGGATCTGCATTTTGGTATTCTATTCAGGGATCTTCCATTTGAACTAATTTCTTTCAACCTTTCACTCAATCAAGTAATGTTCTCAGTTTGAAATGCTAATGTACAGCTTTATCTAGCAGTTAATTGAGAACTTGTGACAATTGCACTTAGCCTATGGTAAATATTTTAATTTTTTTAAGGTCCCTTGCCTTAGCATTTAATAAACTATCTCAGCTAATACAGAAAAACACAATACTTTAAAATCATTTTATTTTTTATTTTATCTTGTTCATGGGTTATTTAGAACTCTTTTCGCCCTAAATATGACAGTTTTATATGATTACATTAATATCTCCAAATACATACAAATTCAATAAAGCAATTAATAAACATTTTTAGTAGTTAATAGTTTAACAAATAATTTTTAAATTTATAGACATAAGGAATGTTGTTCTCTCTCTTTTTTTTTTTTTCTTCTCAAGAAGTTAGAAAGTTTAGAGGACTTAAGTGTTTTACTAGGCCATGAGAGCATTCAGAACATTTTAATAAAATTGCAATACTCAAGTCTTTTAGAAGTTACTTCAATTACTTATTCAAGTCCGTTTATAGATAATCTATGTACAAATGATATAGAATATAGGTATTTAGTGGTGAACAAGTCGGAAATGTTTCTTTCTTTGCAGTGCTTCTTTAGAATTGCCTTATTTGCTCATTTCATAATCATCCTTAGGTTATTTGAATTACTGCATTATAAAGTATCTCATTTAACACTATCATTAACATATATGTCTCCTGAACATGCATGCATAAATATTTTTTGAAAATTTATTTCAAGCATAAAATATATTAGGGTAAAATTTTTGTACCCAAGCCTGGTGTTGTAACTCTTTGTTTTACAATTTGGTACTGAAAAAGAGAGAAAAGAGGGGGGGCGGGGAAAAAGGAACGCTGCAATGCTTAACTCTTTCAATTTAAAGGTTTTATTCCCAAATGCGTGACTGTGGTTATTTTACATTTTGTTATTAAAATGTATTTCCATTCAAGAAATGACGGTGCTCTAGATAGTAGATTTGCATATATATATAAATTATACACATGACTACTCCATTTAAAAACAATTTTTCTTTCAATTCAAAGCAAATAGGCAGGAAAATAGTTACCTTATAAGAATGAAATAGTTTTGTAGGTTAAAATGAGTTTGTAAATGGAATAATTAGCCACTATTTTACAGGTAAGTTTTATGTGATCATTGCCATAGACATAAAGTTAAGGACAAGTAATTTTGGAACACTAACTCAAATTAATGTTCAGTCTCGCATAGCTTAAGTCAGTGTTACAGATACACTCATGCCAACATTCTCTTAAAATAATGATAATTAGGCTACTAGAAAACCAGTCATATTTAATTAGGCATATGGCCCTGATGGCCTACTTTGGAATTTCAATACTGGCGTATTTGGTTGGCACAAAAAGATATGGGATAAAGCCAAGACCTTTTCATGCACATGAAAAGTGCCACATTCATGATCTCTACACCGTCTGTCAGATATTACTCAGATGGAAAATAGAGCAAGGTTAAATGTTTTCTCTCAAATTAAAAGAAGATTAAGCCAAACAAAAGGTCTAATTATCTCGTGAAACAACATAATTAGAATGATTTATGCAAAAGTACAAAATATTCTATTTCAAGTAACACATTAATGTATATATCACAGTGGGAGTTTACCATGATGCCTGCTTCATATACTGTATTTTACAAATTTAAACAATCACTTAAAACCTATTTTCCCAGCCAGATATACTATATTGTTATATTTCTGTAATTTTAAGCACATCTTTCTGGCAGGTTTGGAGGGAGCAGGATAAAGAGTGACAAGGGACCTCACTCCAGAACCTGGTCATTATAAATATAAATGTAGTAAGCAAGTCATGTGATAGAATTTCTCATACCAATAGTTTTTATTCTCAAATTCCTCTAATATTATCTTTCTGGGCTTTTCTCTTGCTTCCAATGACTTTGATCAGATATATTATTATATCAGAATGTCTCAAATTTTTGTTTCTAAACCCGTTTTTGCTATTTCTCCTTGCAAAACACCTTAGCCAATAGCAAACTGGCCTCAGTGTCACTCCCAGAACATAGCAACACTTTTCTCGTTGGTGCTTCATCCTTTTACCCCTAATTTCTCTTACAGTTACATTTCAACAGGGCTGAAGGCAATGGAATATAGTGGCTGGAGTGAGACTTCTTGAATTTGAATCCTGACCCTATTACTTACCAAATGGTTGGTATGCCAACATCTGTCAAAGCCTCAGTATTTTGTCTATAAATTATGGTGTGAAAGCTACAGTGAGGAATACCTGAGATAATACAAAAACATCTTGCAAAGCAATGCCTAACACATAGTAAACATGCAGAAAGTTTAGCAATTATTATTGCCTATCAAAATCCTATTTATCCTCAAGCCCTTATGGGATACCAGAATACACCATCCCAAAGTATGTCTCTGACACCAGGACTTTAGAGCTGAAGGCAATTAAAAAGAAATAGATGAAGGAAAGCTCTCTTCCTTCCTTTTATTTTCCTAAAAGTAGTACAGAAATCCACATAAACGAAATATATATCCCCCCACACCTTTTCTACCATGGAGAACAGAAATTAACTACTTAATACAACTTCAGACCCTTAAGGGCCTGGACACGGCAACAGAAGAATCTACTCTAACAAGCTTTAATAACTACCCTTTATCTGCTGGAATTTGTAGAGAAATAAATTGTATTTTTATTTCCCACAGCCCTCATAAGTCATTAGTTGGAATGGACCCCTGTAACAAAAGACAGACTTAAAAGAGAAAACCAAACAGAAGTTTATTAACATATGTATTTCAAACATACGTGGGAGACACCTAGGGAATGCGCAGTTCTCAAAGAGGTAGCTTCCAATTCCAGCTCAGACAACATCTTCAACAAGGAATACTCAATGTTTCGAGTAACAAGACAATGGAAAAGGACTTTGAATCTCTAAGGGTAGTACCTTGTGGGGAAGGCAAATCACTGGCAGATAAAGGCTAGTTCCCAAAGCTTGTTAATGTAGACATGCCAGTGCTGTCTCCAGACCCCGGTGCCACCTCCAGGCCCATAAACATTTAATGTCGTCTTAAGTGTTTAACCTTTATTCTCCATGGTAAGAAGTTAGGGGTGGTATACCTTTTGTCATTGTAAATTTATGTCCTGCTTTTAGATAAACAGATATAAAACAGAAGAATTTCTTTCATCCATTTCTTCTTAATTGTCTTCAGATCAACAGTTCTTGTGCCAAAGAGGCACAATTTAGAGTGGCATATTTGGTCTCCTACAACCTCACAAACACTGCTTTTAACACCATAAATCTGATAGTTCCTCCTATGCTCTGATATTTTATTCACCTTTAGTTCTTCTGTGATTTCGATAGTCATCTTTGTGTTATGATTATCTCTCTGTTAGTATTTGCTGCTTAATAGATTTTAACTTTTTTAGGATAGAGCTTGTGTCTTATTTCTTTATAAAATTTGAAGGTATATTTGCATGATAAATATTTGGTAAAATGAAAAACTTAAGGTCCAAAATTTGCAATGATGTATTTGTCACTGAAACTTACAATGGCATATAACCTGCTATTATTTGCTCTGGTGCACATATGTAATTATTCTTTCTTTGGCCATATGACAGAGGGGGCAAGTTCCTTGTTAATTGTTTCAGATGTTGTAACAAATTCATGCAAGATATCAAGGTTACAAACTAATGATAGTTCTGCAAGTGAAAGAAATAAATCCTTTTAATACGGGGTCAATGTGACAGATATAAATAGTTATCCCATGATTGGGGCTGTTTACACATAAACTAGTTCTCCTCCTTCTGAGCACAGGGCAAGATTTCACATCTCACCCATTCTGAAGGTAAGCATTTCCAGGTGACCTATTGTGGTCAATGAAATATTAATCATGTGGCGTGTCTTATGTCCTGATGAAGGTCTTAGGGGCTGACATGTACCTTACACCAGCTGCTGCCATTAACCTGAGAGAAAGTCTTTGTGAGCCTGAGTCCTTGACTGTTTGCTATGATCAAAATTCCTACCCCTGCCCTCATGCACCTATTAAAATACTATGTGAGAGAAGAATGCATCTTTTTTTTGATTAAGCCATTAATTTTTTTCTACAGCATAACCTAACATCCTGATTAAACATTAACTTTCCTCAGATTTTAGGTACTTGGGGCAGGAGGGAATGAAACTGCCGCAGTAATATCACCGTATTAGTCCATTCTCATCATGCTATGAAGAAATACCTGAGACTGAGTAATTTATTTAAAAAAAAAAAAAAAGAGGTGTAATTGACTCAAAGTTCCATATGACTTGGGAGACCTCAGGAAACTTACACTCATGGCAGAAGGCACCTGATAGTGTTTGGTTTCATGGGGTCTGCACATGAAAACATTTTTCCCTCCTAGACTTCTGGGCCTCTGTGTACCCACCCAAATCTCACCTTGAATTGTAGTTCTTATAATCCCATGTGTTGTGAGATGGACCTGGTGGGAAGTACTTGAATCATGAATGCAGGCTTTTCCCATGCTATTCATGTAACAGTGAATAAGTCTCATGAAATCTGATGGCTTTATAAAGGGCAGCTCCCCTGCACATGCTCTCTTGCCTGCTACCAGGTAAGATGTAACTTTGCTCCTCCTTCACCTTCCACTACGATTGTGAGGCCTCCCCAGTCATTTGGAACTGTAATTCCATTAAATCTCTTTTTAAAATAAATTACCCAGGCTTTGGTATTTTTTTATAGCAGTATGAAATGGACTATGTAACACCTCTTCACAGTGTGGCAGGAGAGAGAATGAGTGCAAGTAGGGGAAATGCCAGAAACGTAAAACTTATATATCTTATGAGACCCACTCATTATAATGAGAACAACATGGGGGAAACCAACGCTTTGGTTCAATGACTTCCACCTGATTTCTCCCTTTACATGTGGGGATTATGGGGATTACAATTCAAGGTGAGATTTGGATGGGGACACAGCCAAACCATATCATTCTGCCCCAGGCTCCTCCCACATTTCATGTCCTCACATTTCAAAATACAATCATAACCTGCCAACAGTTCTCCAAAGTCCTAATTCATTCCAGCATTAACCCAAAAGTCCAAGTGCAAAGTCTTATCAGAGACAAGCCATGTCCCTTCCACCTCTGAGATTGTAAAATCAAAGCAAGTTAATTACTATCTAGATATAATGGGGATACAGACATTGGCTAAATATGTTCATTCCAAATGGGAGAAACTTGACAAGACAAAGGGGCTACAGGTCCCATGCCAGTACAAAATACAGCAGGGAAGTCAAAACTAAAAGGCCCAAAGTCATCTCCTTTGACTCCATAGCTCACATCCAGGTCATGCTGATGCAAGAGGTGGGCTCCCAAATGGCCATGGGCAGCTCTGCCCCTGTGGCTTTGCAGGGTACAGCCCCACTCTTGGCTATTTTCATGGGCTGGCATTGAGTGCAGGGTACAGCCCCACTCTTGGCTATTTTCATGGGCTGGCATTGAGTGACTGAAGCTTTTCCAGGAACACAGTGCAAGCTGTCAGTGGATCTACCATTCTGGAGTCTGGAGCATGGTGGCCCTCTTCTCACCACTCCAGTAGGTAGTGTGCCAGTGGGAGCTCTGTGTGGGGGCTCCAATCCCACATTTCCCTTTTGCATTGCCCTAGTAGAGTTTCTCCATGGGGCTCCGCTCCTGCAGCAAACTTCTGCCTGGACATCTAGACATGTCCATACATCCTCTGAAATCTAGACAGAGATTCCCAAACCTCAATTCTTGACTTCTGAGCACCCACAGGCCTAACACTACATGTAAGCTGCCAAGGCTTGGGGCTTGCACCCTTTGAAGCAATGGTCTGAACTGTTCCTTGACCCCTTTTAGCCATGACTGGAGCTGAAGCAGTTGGGACACAGGGCACCAAGTTCCAAGGCTGCACAGAGTGTGTGTAGGGGGACCTGGATTCCCTCACAAAACCATTTTTCTTTCCTAGACCTCTTAGCTTCTGATGGAAGGGGCTGCCTTGAAGGTATCTGACATGCCCTGGAGAAATTTTCTCCCTTGTATTGGTGATTAACATTTGACTCCTCATTAATTATGCAAATTTCTGCAGCTGGTTTGAATTTCTCCCCAGAAAACAGGTTTTTTTTCTTTTCTATTGCATCACCAGGCTGCAAATTTTCTGAACTTTTATGCTCTGCTTCTTTTTGAATGCTTAAATTTCCTCTGTCTAAGACCCTAAATTATCTCTCTTAAATTCAAAGTTCTTCAGATCTCTAGGGCAGGAAAAAAATGTCACCAGTCTTTTTGCTAAAGCATAGCAAGAATCACCTTTATTCCAGTTCCCAACAAGTTACTCATCTCCATATGAGACCACCTTAGCCTGGATTTCATTGTTTATATCACTATCAGCATTTTAGTCAAAGTCATTAAAGAAGTCTCGAGGAAGTTCCAAACTTTCCCAAATCTTCCTGTCTTCTGGGACCTCTAAGTCCTTAGGAAGTTCCACAGTTTCCCAAAATTTCCTATCTTCTTTTGAGCCCTCCAAACTGTTCCAGCCCCTGCCTTTACTCAGTTCCAAAAGTGCTTCCACATTTTTGGGTGTCCTTATAGCAGTGCCCCACTCCCTCAATACCAATTTAATGTATTAGACTGTTCTCTCATTGCTACAAATAAATACCTGAGATTGGGTAATTTATAAAGAAAAGAGGTTTAATTAACTCACAGTTCAACATGGCTGAGGAGTCCTCAGGAAACTTACAATCATTGGGGAAGTCACCTCTTCACAGAGCTGCAGGAGAGAGAATGAGTGCAAGCAGGGAAAATGTCAGACACTTATAAAACTATAAGCTCTCATGAGACTCACTCATTATCATGAGAACAGCATGGGGGCAACTGTCCCCAGATTCAATTACCTCCACCTGGTTCCACTTTTGACACAAGCGGATTATGGGAATTTACAATTCAAGGTGAGATTTGGGTGGGGACACAGAACCAAACCATATCAACCCCTCTTACTGTTTTTGACACCACCACCATCAACAGCAACTACTTTTAGCATGTGCTTTAGAGTACTTGCTGTAAGACAGACATTATCTTGTTTAAGTTTTTCCCAAATTCTGTGAAACAGATAATGATATAAACAGATATTGCTATAGTATTGAACATTTACTATTTGAATACTGACTATTTGAATTGGATTGTAATTGTTCTCCTGAAATTAGGAGAACGGCTTGAAGAGAAAGGCAGGGGATGCCCTGGCATGCCTACCTAGAGATAGGAGTTGTGCAAAATCTCTACTGAAAATCTTTAGTCAGCATAACTTGGAACAAATTTTTTTCAGGGATGAAGAACTTGAAACCTAGAACACAGATGGAATATAAACATTACTTTGCAACAATGAGATGTATAATTTAAAAATATGGGCAATTTTTTTTCTTTTTTCTTTCTTTAGATGGTCTCACTCTGTTGCCCAGGCTGGAATGCAGTGGCACAATCACAGCTCTCTGTAGCCTCGACCTCCTGGGCTCAAGTAATTCTCTCACCTCAGACTCCTGGGTAGCTGGGACTACAAGTGTCTCTACCATGCCTGGCTATTTTATATATTTTTTTGTGGAGATGAGGTTTCGCCATGTTGCCAGGCTGGTCTTGAACTCCTGGGCTCAGTTCAAGTAATCTGCCTGCCTCAGCCTTCCAAAATCCTGGGATAACAGGCATCAGCCATTGTGGCAGGCCACAATTTTATATTTTATAAGACTATACAGTTATAAAATATGTGATATCATCACAAACCAAGAGCATATGTGAACAAATTTTTAGATCATTATTGGCTTTTAAAATTTTCAAAACTTCTTTTTATTGAAAATTGTTACACTATTGTGGAATAGAGAGTTTATAAGTCTGAGAGTTCAAGTTTTGAGTTAATTCTTGTTTCTTCCCCAAGAGAGCTATGTAATATTGAGATCTTATTTTCTTTTCAAATAATAGTTTCTTAATCGATCAAATATTATAAAAGAACTTCATAATTTTGGGTTGAATGGTAGAAAAAAATAAAATTGAACATGAAGATTTAGCTTCATAACTAGTGCCTTTTTAAAACTCCTTCATGTATTTAATAATATTTATTAAGAGCCTCTCATTCTCTCTAGTCCCTCCCTATAATTTTCTCCAAGATGTTGTTAAATGAACTCTCCAGATCCATTCACACTCACTAGTGCTGCTTTTATTATCTGCCAAGGTGGCTCTTATACTCTTTGGCAGGATCTCATAGCAAAGTGTAAATGAAAGTGGCCAGGTTTACTGTAAAAAGCATTCACCTGGTTACAATAATGGGCAGACATATGCTATATCAGACTGCAATAATTCATGCAAATTCAAGTCAGATGAAGGAGAGCATGTCTATATGTGTCTTAGACACACATATACACATACACACATACACACAAACACACATCAAAACTCATGGATAAAAACATGTTGATTTTGTTAACCCCTTCCTAAATTTTTAAGACAATAAAAAATGAAAACAAACATAAGAGTTGTTTTTATCAGATGACTGCTTATTAATTTCCCTTTCTTTATGGGAGAGAATGATAATTGAAGCTACAGGCACCAGGTGAGATTAAAATAAAAGAGTAATTTTTAATTGTTAACATTGTGAAAGAGATTTATAAAGGAAATAAGGTACTCTGTAATATCCTAGTGTTTAGACTTTCTATATATTTAGTTTGGAATACTTAGCTATTACATAATTGGATAGCTCCATATAAATACATATTTTTGATAAATAGAAAAAATTATATATATGTTTCAAGAATATATATAACATTCTTGAAATATAACATTTTAAAAATATATATGGTTTCAAGAATATATGTATAACATTTCACATATATGATTTATATATAATCATATATTATATATGATTATATATGTGATACATGTTATATATTCTATATATTATTTATATATGTGATATATGTTAATTTGGGATATATGTTATATATTCTTATATAACATGTATTTTCTTGAAATATATATGATACATGTTATATATTCTTTGCAAAGTCACAAAATTTCTGGTGTTGTTAAATTAAATCTTTTGACAATATGACATTGTCAACATGCACTTTAGCACTTGGAAGATATTGTTAGTAAGTGAACTAATAATCCTTTTAGCTCAATGTGTTATACTTGCTATCTTCATATAAATGTTGAAACCCTGAAAAGGAAATTGGTCTGGGTATACAGGCAGAACTGGTAAAAGGAACCTGGTTACTTACAGCAAGTGGCCCAGCCCAAGAGGCCTCTTTGAGCCCATAGCCCAAGACCTTTCTCCTCCACCCAGAGACACTGTGGCAGGCAGGGAAAACCAGTGAAGGAACACATCAACAGTAAGTATTCTGGTCCAAAAAGCATCTTTGACCACTTGGGCCTAAATCCTCTTTCTCTGTCTAGAGAAATTAGAACCACTGAGGAGCATTAGCAAAAAGATTCCAACACTTTTGCTTTACCACTAAGACACTGAGCACCCAAGACTGGGAAACACTTTTCATCCTCTCCAGCAGTACCATCAGATATCCAGAAAGCCACAGTTACACCAGGTAAACCAAGGAAACCTGAATAATACCTCGAAGACTCTGAAAATTAAACTACTATTGGAAACATATTTCACAAAATTAAATCAAAATGTGTGCTAAACCAAAATAGATGAATCATCTGCTAAAATATATTTGAATAAAATCCATAGGCTTCTAAAAGAAGAGATAAAATGTCCAACACACAAGTTACAAATATGGATTTTATTAAGAACCGAGAAAACCATGAATTGAAGGAGAAAATACAATCAATTGAAAATAGCCCCAAGATAAATCATAGGTGAAAGTTTCTGCAAAGGGTTTTAAATTAACAATTTTAAAAATGTTTCAATAATTAATTACAAATTCTCTTGAAACAAATGAAAAAAGAGAAAAATCTAAGCAAAGGAATAGAAACTATAAGGAGGAGTCAAATGAAGATAACAAAACTGAAAAATACAATAACAGAAGTAAAAAACTTGCTAGATAGGCTTAATAGTAATGACTGATGACAGAAAAAAGTTAAGAATTCTACCAAACATTTAACAAAATAGAAGAACAAGAAGGCGTTTAAACTTGTTTTATGAGACCAATATTACCTTGACTCCACAACCTGATAAAGAGTACACACACACGCACACACTCTCATGTACACATACACAAACACAGAAAACTACAATCTGACGTGTTTCAATAACTTACATGCAAAAATCCTTAACAAATCTTTAGCAAATCAAATTAAACAATGTATAAAAGGGTTTATATGCCACAATCGAGTAGAACTTATTCCGTGTATTCATGTATGAGTCAACATTTGAAAATCAGTCAATATAAGCGATCATGTCAACAAGCCAAACTGAATTATATGTTCATATCAGTTGACACAGAAAATGAATCTGAGTAATTTTCAGCACCTGTTTTCAATATAGGGGAATTAATACTCAACATGACAAAGTTCATCTAAAAAAAATGTACAGTTAACCTCATACAGAATGGTGAAAACTGAATCTTTGCCATCTGAGATTATGAATAAGGCAAGCATGTCTGCCCTTATCATTCTTATTCTATATGGCACTGGAAGTCCTAATCTTTGCAAAAAGTTAATGAAAAGAAACAAAACACATGCAGATTAAAAAGGAAGTTTAGAAAATCCCACTATATTTGTAGATGACATGGTTGACTTTGTAGAAAATTTCAAGAAATCTACAGAAACACTTCCATAGAATAATTGAGTTTAGCAAGACATAAATATACAAGACTGATACAAAAATTCAATTACATCATTATATGCAATGAATATTCATAAACCAAAATAAAAATACAATACCATTTATAATGCCTCCAAATAACATGAAATATTTATGCATACAGTTAAAATACGTACAATTATCTGTATGCTGAAAATTATAAAATGATGAAATAAACAAAAGAAGAACAAAGAAATGGGAATTGTACTGTGCTTATTGATTGAAAGACTGGATACAGTAAAGATGTCAATTCTCCCTACAATGATCTATAGGTTTAATGCAATTTCTATAAAATCCCAGCAAATATATGTGTTTACATAGATAAGCACACTCTATATAGAAATGTGTAGGTCCTTAAACAGCTGAAAGATTCTTGATCAGTAAAAATAAATTGGAAAGAAGTACTCTATCTGACATCAAAGCTTACCATGTAGCTACAATAATTAGGTGGTATAAGTGTGGTGTGTTACTGGCTAAGAGTTAGACACATAGATCATTAGAACAGAACAAAGAACCAAGAAATAGACTTATACTAAGAGCTTAACTGATTTTTGACAGAAATGCAAAAGTAGCTCAATGCAAGAAAGATGGTCCTGTCAGCAGATGCTGCTTGGAACAACTGGAACTCTATAGGCAAACAATGACAACAGCAA
Source organism: Macaca nemestrina (assembly GCF_043159975.1). Classification (NCBI taxonomy): domain Eukaryota; kingdom Metazoa; phylum Chordata; class Mammalia; order Primates; family Cercopithecidae; genus Macaca; species Macaca nemestrina. Next base: position 59,438,676 of record NC_092127.1, on the reverse strand, counting down.
CGAAACCTAGAGCTAGTCTCACACCTTTTACAGAAATTAAATCAAAATGAATCACAGGCCTTAATACAAAATGTAAAACCATAAAACTCTTGGGGGAGAAATAAAACAGGAGAAAAATCTCCCAGATCTAGGGTTAAGCAAAGAGTTATTAGACTTGATACTAAAGGCATAAGGTATAAAAGGAAAAATTACAAATTGAATCTTATAAAATTACAGTCTCATGCCTCTAATCCCAGCACTTTGGGAGGCCAAGGCGGGCAGTACACCTGAGGTTAGGAGTTCGAGACCAGCCTGACTGACACAGAGAAACCCTGTCCCTACTAAAAATACAAAATTAGCTGGGTGTGGTGGCACATGCCTGAAATCCGAGCTACTCGGGAGGCTGAGGCAGGAGAATCACGTGAACCCAAGGGGCAGAAGTTGTTGTGAGTCGAGATTGTGCCATTGCACTCCAGCCTGGGCAACAAGATCAAAAATCTGTCTCAAAAAAGAAAAAAGATACAATCTTACTCTCTGTAAAAGTGCATGAAAAAATAATAAATAGTCAAGCTACAGATTGAGAGTAAATATTTGCAAAGCTGCTTGTGGACAAAAGACTAGTATCTAGAATATATAAGAACTGTCAAGATTCAACCAAAAAAACTATAGAAAATGGGCAAATAAAATAGAGACATTTCACAGAAGAGGATCTACATATAGACAATAAGCACATAAAGAAAAGTTCAACATCAATAGCCATCAGGGAAGTGCAAATGAAGACCACAATAAAATATAGCTATAGACCTAGCTGAACAGCTTAAATAATAAAGAGTGACAGCATCAAATCCTGGAAAGGATTTGGAGAAACTGAATCACTTATGCATTGCTGGTAGAATGGAAAATGAGACAGCCACTCTGGAAAAATTCGATGTTTTTGTGTAAAACTAAACATGCAGTGACCATATGGCATAAGAATTGCATTCTTGGTCATTTATCCCAGAAAAATGAAAACTTATGTTCACTCAAAAACCTGTACATAAATGTTAACAGTATTATTTATAATATTTGTTTTATTTGTAATAGCCAAAAATGAGAATCAACCCAGATGTCCTTCAATGTCCACAGTTGATGTCAAAACATAACTGTGGTACCTACATACCACAGAATACTACATGACAATAAAAATTGGCCTATTGATACATGCAACAACTTGAATGAATATTCACTTATTCTGAACGAATATAGCCGATGCCTAACACATACGTGCCATATGACTCCATTTATATAACATTTTTTTAAATGACACAATTTTATAAATAGAAGAGTGTTAGTTGCCAAGGGTTAGGTAGGAGGTGGGTGGGGAAGGAAGAAAGATTGGTGCAACATGAGAGATCCTTGTGGTGATGGAACTGTTCAGTATATTGACTGTGGTCATGTACACATGAACTTACACATATAAAAAAATTGTATCAAACTAAACACATGCACACACACACATGCAAGAACAAGTAAAATGAGAAATCTGAGTGAACTGATGGATTGTATCAATGTTAATTTTATGCTGGTTATATAACATTATAACTTTGCAAAATTTTACCATTGGATGAAACATAGAATCTCGCCGCACTGCTTTTTACAACTGCATGTAAAATTATAATAATCTCAATAAAAAATTCAATTAAAAAATTAAAAGCAAGTTAATGACTCAAAAGTCTGTATTTTAAAGTGTTTTTGAACTCAAATATTAATTCATAACCCTTTCCTATCAAGATTATCTCCAGAATATGGCAGTATATTTTATTTTACTATGATTTACGTAACATAAATGTAAGAAATACTTAAAAATTTATCTTAAGGGTAATTCTTATAGTAAACTATAGATGATTATTATTAATGTTTTTCTGCATTCTGTGAGTTCTCTGATATGAATTAATCCATACTTGTTACGATATTTTACTTTGCTGATTTCAAGAAGGAACACAGAATGTTTACAAATCAGTGCTAAATGTAATTATCAATGGAAATATATGAAGTCAATTGACCTTTCATATATACAAACGAGAATGAAAGAGAGAGAGAGAAATCATATTGGAGAAAATCCAACTTGATTTACCTTAATTTTACCTCCCACAAAATGGGATTCAGGAAATCCTAGCCTTTTTATATAATTAGCAATTTTTTTGCATTTTTAAATTTAAATATTTGAAGTACCACTTACAACTAATAACTACTGAATGCTATTGTATAAAGACTTTCAAAGGTAATTTTAGGAAAAAATCTATAAACTGAATTTATCAATAATATACAGCACTAATACAACTACCCTATAATTGTGAACTACTGGTAAGAATATACAGTAAAATACACACACACACACACACACTCACACACACACAAATGAACATAGGCATATAAATGTTTTTGTTTCATTGGCAAGTTATTTAAATACATAGTCTTTCCCTTTGTGTAGTGATAAAATCAAATTTTATATTCTTTCTAAGGTCTTAATCACATTCACATAGCTCACAACTGAGTGATCAGAATATACTGAAACAGAAAAAAAATAGCCATTTGTTGCAAAATGCTGTGATTATCTGAGTATTTGTTCTGCCTACAGAGTTGCTTTGATAAACTCTTTGATAAATATGAACACATATTTTCTACTGGAGTGCTGTATTCGGCTATAGGGGACTGTAAACTAAAATAAGATTCAAACATATCAAAATAGCAACATTAAAGTAAAACCTGTCCTGTATCATGAAAATAGTTGAAAACACTGTTTACCCAGTTTCCATGGTATAGTCCAGGTTTATACCTAGTATCCTGGCTAATTTCTAATGCTAATCCTTTTATTCACAAAAGTATTTCAATTTTGACAGCAAATTATATGGCAACCTTACTTATGAGGCACATGATACATGCCTTTAGTCACTTGAAAGATTGTCATATGGAGGAGGCATAAATATAAATTTGCATGAGATAAGGATAGAAATAGCTCAATGAGTAGAAGCTTTTAAGAACACACCTTTTTAGATCAGTATAGAAAGAACAGTTTAAATTGGGAGACAACCTCTCTTCAAATGAGGTGACACTACTGTCATTGGAGGTATTTAACTATAGATGAAAGACAAACTGTCAGATTTTGGCAAGGGAATTTAAGCATCAGATGAATGATTGGATTAAAGGATATTTAAGTTTTCTTTCAATATTATAATTTGTAAATAACATATACAAGAAAACAATACAAACAATAGTTCTTGAGTGCTATTAGGTAATTTTCCTTTGTATTTTAACATTTAATTATTTTTCCCCCAAATTTGTGATAGTATAATTTTCTACTCCTCCCCTACTTTCTTAATGAAGAAACTGAAGTTTAGTGTGGTTAACTAACTTTCTTAAAGTCATTATAATTTTGTAGCAATAGTTGTACTCACATTCTGGCATTCTGGTTTGCATAACCATGCTGTTGATCATGTCTATCTTCATTAATATGATTGAAATAGTAGGATACACATTTATAATCTGATACTCTTTATTGAAGGCTCACTATATCCATGTTCTCTGATAAACACTTTTCACATGTTCTTTTTATAAGAATTTTACGTGGTATATGCTGGGTGTGCCTGTAATGCCAGCACCTTGGGGGGCGGAGGCGGGCAGATCACTTGAGCTCAGGAGGTAGACATCAGCCTGGCAACATGGTGAAACTCCATCTCTACAAAAAAATTACAAAAATTAGCCGGTGTGGTGGTGCACACCTGCCTCAGCTACTTGAGAGGCTGAGTTGGGAGGATGGCTTCAGGGCATGAGACGGAGATTACAGTGAGCATGAGATCTCGCCACTACACTCCACCCTGGACTATAGATACAGACCTTGTCTCAAAGAAAGAAAGAAGAAAAGAAAAGAAAAGAGGCAAGGCAAGGGCGAGGCGAGGCGAGGCGAGGCGAGGCAAAAAGAGGAAAGAGGAAGAAAAGAAAGGAAAGAAAGGAAAAGAAAAGAAAGAGAGGAAAGGAAAAGAAAAGGAGAAAAGAAAAGTCAATGTGGTATTAGGACTCTCCTACTCAGATAATGAAATGTAATTCAATCATGTTTAAAATACTGATGGCAGCAGAAGGCCGTTCAGAACAGCTGCTGCCATCATGCAGGGTGCATGGGGAGGCATGGGCATGGCAACAGGAGCAGCTGCTGGATCAGCAATGGCAGCAGTGGGTCCCCTGTGCCCTGTGTCACTGAGGCAGCTGACTGTGCTGTTTTCACCTTTGAATGGCTGGGTAGGACCTGTTCCCAGGCCTGGAACTTCCACTGCTCTGGAGCCTGGCCCTGCATCACCACTCTTGCCCTCCACTGCAGAAGAAGAGTGCAGGGAGGAGGCAGAGTTGGGCCCAGAGTGCTCCTATGATTCAGGGACCCAGAAGGATCCAGGGACAAGTGGGGTCCCCCGTGAAGCCCACTGCCCTGGGGACTGCTGCGATGGGGCAGGCCAAGCCGCCAGCTGGTAGGGGAGCAGTGTGGTCAGGCACAGAGGTGCAGGCAGAGAGAGGCCCAGCAAGGACCTGCAATGCCTACCCTAGGCTGTAAGGACATGGGCATCTCCGCAGTCTGTATCCTTGGGAGCCAGGAAGGCCTTTCCTTCCCCTGCAGGTTTAGGGGTGTCTGCTCCCACTACCTTGCCTTTCCCTACTACTGGTGGTGCCCTCTCCAATCTCAGAGTGGGGTTGGTGCCAAGCCCAGGTACTGTCACAGCCCCAGTGGGTGTGCTCACGCTTGAGGCAGTGTTGATGCAGCAACTCCCTGCTGCTTCGGCCCCTTCCTGACTTTGGGTGCCAATGAGCATGAGGGGAAGCCAAGTGGAGTCTGAGGGCTGCTCCGCATTGGCCTTCTGGTGTCCCTTGGTGTCAGCAGCCACACGGGACAGTAGGCAGACAGGCTCCTGGGCAGAAGGGAGAGGGGCGGGTCCCCGGTGAGGCAGCATCTTCAGACCAGGCAGTGTCTGAAGGCTGCCAGCTAGGCTTCCAGTTCATAGACGAAAGTGTGAACTTGTGCCTTTTCTGGCCCACCCATGGCTGTTCATGGACCAGTCGGTTGCACACTTCCTCTCCTCTGAGGCCCATAAAAGTGTGCCCCAGGCTGGGCGCCAAAATGTATCCGGAATTTATTCCTTCCAGTGAATTCTTGGTCTCGCTGACTTAAAGAATGAAGACACGGACCCTCACGGTATTACAGCTCTTAAAGATGGCGTGCCCGGAGTTTGTTCCTTTGGATGTTCAGATGTGTCCAGAGTTTTTTCCTTCTGGTGAGTTCGTGGTCTCACTGACTTCAGGAGTGAAGCCGCAGAGCAGACCTTCGCAGTGAGTGTTACATCTCTTAAAGGTGGCGCCTCTGGAGTTGTTTATTTCTCCTGGTGGGTTCATGGTCTCACGGACTTCAGGAATGAAGCTGCAGACCCTTGTGGTCAGTGTTACAGCTCATAAAGATAGTGCAGACCCAAAGAGTGAGCAGCAGCAATATTTATTGTGAAGAGCAAAAGAACAAAGCTTCCACAACATGGAAGGTGACCCCAGGAGGTTGCTACTGCTGGCTGGGAGTGGCCAGCTTTTATTCCCTTATTTGGCTCTGCCCATGTTCTGCTGATTGATCCATTTTACAGAGCACTGATTGGTCCATTTTACAGAGTGCTGATTGGTCCATTTTACAGAGTGCTGTTTGGTGTGTTTTTACAGAGTGCTGATTGGTGGTTTTACAATCCTTTAGTTAGACACAGAGATCTGATTGGTGCATTTACAATCCTTTAGCTAGACACAGATGTTCCCCAAGTCCCCACCCAACCCTGAAGCCCAGCTGGCTTCACCTTCCAAAAGCTCTGGGCTCAGCCAGAGCTGAGCAGATGACAGTACAACCAGCTACAGAGAGGCACTACCCTCTCTCTTTGCTGGGAGCCAAACACTTAATGGGATAACCTGGCTGCAGAAAGGAGCTACCCCTGTGGGTCTCCTCTGAGCTGTTCTGTCCCGTGATAAAGCTCCTCTTCATGTTGCTCCCCTTTTGCTGGTCTGCCTACCTCATTCTTCCTGGTTATAGGATAATAGCTAGGGATCTGCTGAATGGGGAGGTAAAAGAGCTATAACACAATCAGGACTGAAACATGCCCTTTGCTTACCATATTGTGGGTGAAGAGAAGGAGAGAAGAGTTGTGTCCCTTTGGGGAACCCAGACCTTGGAGCTCCTGGACCCAGGGCTGTGACTTCTTCTTTAGGGCCCTATGGATCCCAGCATCTCCAAGTTTCATGGAACCACCACGGTCCTCAGCGCCAGCCATGGAAGTTGCTTGCTGTGCGCCTGGGCCAGTCACAGCCTCCCAAAGAGCGGCTGCCCATGTTGGCACCTGGAACTGCCTACCCTGCTGTAGCAGCCAGCGTGTCTGACTGTGTCAGTGGCTGGACCCCATGCTTACTCACACACCCTCACAGCTCCACACCTGATTCATCCTTGGTGAGTGTGGGATCCAGGCTGGTAGCATGAGCTGAGCACAGCCTGCCAGACTGAGTGGACTAAATGAGCCCAGCAGGTCTGAGCGAAACTCAGGCAAAGAGGGCCACCAGCCACAGGGGTTTCTAACCAGAAAACTGACACCCCAAGGATCCTGTAACAACATTAGGCCATGTAACTCACGAAAGAGAGTATGTGAGGCCTTGATGCTGGCCTTGAAATGGTTATATCCAAATGCTTTAACAAAATAACTACAAATCTATGTTGCTCTTTTCATAACTTGCCTCCATTTTACTTTGTTTTGGCTTAATTCTTAGGCAGACTTCCTCCATGTATGGCAGAATACCTCTGACAATTCTAGGTTTATTTCTCCCTCACAGCGAACAGTATTGGAAAAGTACACAGACTGCTCTGCTGTGGGTTAGCATTTACTCCTGGACAGTAGCTGTGTACATATATGTGGAATAACCTAGCTGGCCGAGTAACTTGCCACCATTCAAGTGTGCCCTCGACAAGTCCACTAGAATGCCATGGATGAAATTTCTAAAAGAAAATTTTAAATGTCATTATCAGAAGTGGAAGATAGCTTAGACAAAAAACATGCAGTTGACTCTTAACAGGGGTTTGAATGACACAGGTCCACTTATGCCTGGACTTTATTTAAACTGAATGCAGATAGTAATTACAGTATTTGTGGGATTCAAAATTCATTTATACAGAGTGTTGATTTTTCATATACAAGGGTTCTGTAGGGTCAGTTGCAGGATTTGAGTATGTGCAGATTTTGGTATATGCGGTGGTCGTGGAACCAATCACATGACTCTAGCAAGAGATAACTGTATTATATAATCATTAGATGGAGAAACAATGATCGTATCTGTTGTATTTGGCCAGGTCTGTCCAATATAAATAACTAGTTAATGGCAATAATGAGTTTCAAACCCAAGATTTAATAGATTTTGCAAATCCTATCCCACCTTGAAGCTACTATGAAGTGTTTATTAATAACAAGATAGCATTTTTAATAAGTTCTATTTAATTTGAAAGAAATTATTCTATATTTCCTATTTTTATGAAATTATTATGTTAATGGAAGTAAAGTAATAAATATTCAAATAATTTAAATGGTTAAATCACTTGCCTAAATCTCTAGATCTAGAAATGAGGGAATAGGATTCCTCAGATTAAGAAAAAAGCAAAGCAAAAAGAAAACACAGCAACAACAATAAAAGTAAGGCTGTTTTGAGTAAATATTGGTTTATGTTTTGAAGATGGTAGTAGTTACAATTGGCCAAATAATTGTTCATTAATCAATTGTTTATTTGTTATATTAGCAGTTTAGAAGCATACATTCTTCTCAAATTGCATACTGATTCAAATTCTCTTGTTCACTTGTATTTTGAACAATAAATACAGTCTTTCTAACATTCAATATCACTTCAACAATTTTTTTTCATTTATATCAAACAATTTTTTTTATTTCTTATTTACTTTTGAAAATCTTTCTTTGGAAATGATTTATTCTTTCTTTAATAAAATATTGACTTAAATGGAGTATGGGGAGCTTCTGGGGCTGAAATGCAATTAAATCCCATCTAAAGGAATTTAATGGCTTCTTTCCTTTTTAAGGGAGACAATTATCTGTCTTAATTCTAAAGCTGTTCTCTTAAGTCTAGTGAAGGAAAATTAAGTTTGTAACTTGAAGGCAAAAAATGTTTCGTGTGTGTGTCTGTATGTATGAACACATGCATACGTATAATGTTGTATAAAGAGTTTTGAGGTTAATATTCCAAGAAATGGACAACAGACACCAAGAAATGGATGACAGACACCATGATTTAATTTCCAAAATAAACCCTTAAGGTTGAAAATAATCCTTGCCTGACTGTTCTTGGCAAAAAGTGGAGTAAATTAATTGATAAAGAAAAATGATGAAAAACTTGAAGAGTAAGAGAAGCAAAAGCAAAAACAATGACATATTAAAGTTAAAATGGAACATTTACTGGAAGTCTAAAGTTACTCACTGTTCAACATATATTACCTCATTTAATTGACTTCCAATGACTTTTAGTGAAATTCTTGGAACTAATAGATCTAATTTATCTTCTTTATGGATAAAATGCTCTGATATAAATATAGATTGAGTTATTCTTTCTTGACTCATATGTACCTGAAAAAAGCTTCAAGTGGTAAATCTTTCAAAACAAATAATTTGATTCAAATACTATGAACTAATCAATAACGACATCTCTTTTCTCTTATAATTTAATTAACTTTTTATTGTCAGGTCACCTAATTTGCATGAGAACTAAACACTTTTATCTGCCACTCTGGAAACATACATTCTAGCATTACAATACATTTTATGTATTTTCTATTTTTTATGCTTACCTTATGCAGTGTGATTACAGTGTGTGGCTCACACAATTACTACATAGCACCTAGACTGCCTCTCCAATTTCCCTGATTTTGGAATTCTAGTTCTTGTATGTAGTATGTGACGCTTCTCTTTGAAAACAATGTAGAGAATCTTGAGTGCATTTCCAAAGAGTGTGTGTTAGTGGGAATCAGTTAGAGGCACAAATTCTAATACATAATGGCTAAAAACAAACAAACATGAGGAAGGGAGTTGAGTGGTAAATAAATCTAAAGTTTTTGAGGTTGCTTTACCTAGAAAAGAAAAAGGGCATAATGATTCTTTGCAACATCTCTGTTTGGGTTTCTAATGCCTAGCAACTTTAGTTATGGAGGTTTGATTTGATATGCTCACTCATCTTCATTAAATTATCTTAGTAGATGATCTGGCATCCAACTTGTGTACTGATGTTTCTCTTTCTATAGCTTACCAGAAGAAGTGTCAGTCTTTGTGAGAGATAGCATCTCTACCTGTGCTCTTACACCCATTATAAGCTGCCTCTCCCCAAAAGTAACACTTCATCTTCCATCAAGTACTATTTTATTTTATTTTATTTATTTATTTTTATTATGCTTTAAGTTCTAGGGTACATGTGCACAACATGCAGGTTTGTTACATATGCATACATGTGCCATGTTAGTGTGTGTATCTATTAACTCCTCATTTACATTAGGTATTTCTCTTAATGCTATCCATCCCCTTTCCTTCCTCCCCCTCCCCCAACCCTATGACAGGCCCAGTGGGTGATGATCCCTGCCCTGTGTCCAAGTGTTCTCATTGTTTGATTCCCACCTATGAGTGAGAACATGCAGTGTTTGGTTTTCTGTCCTTGGGATAGTTTGCTCCAAATGATGGTTTCCAGATTCATCCATGTCCCTACAAAGGACACGAACTCATCCTTTTTTATGGCTGCATAGTGTTCCATGGTGTATATGTGCCACATTTTCTTAATCCAGTCTATCATTGACGGGCATTTGGGTTGGTTCCAAGTCTTTGCTATTGTGAATAGTCCTGCAATAAACATGCGTGTGCATGTGTCTTTATAGTAGAATGATTTATAATTCTTTGGGTATATGCCCAGTAATGGGATGGCTGGGTCAAATGGTATTTCTAGTTCTACATCCTTGAGGAATTGCTACACTGTCTTCCACAATGGTTGAACTAGTTTATGTCCCACCAACAGTGTAAAAGTGTTCCTATTTCTCCACATCCTCTCCAGCACCTGTTTTTTCCTGAATTTTTAATGATCACCATTCTAACTGGTGTGAGATGGTATCTCATTGTCGTTTTAATTTGTATTTCTCTGATGACCAGTCATGATGAGCATTTTTTCATGTGTCTGTTGGCCGCATAAATGTCTTCTTTTGAGAAGTGTCTGTTCATATCCTTTGCCCACTTTTTGATGGGGTTGTTTGATTTTTTTCTTGTAAATTTGTTTAAGTTCTTTGTAGATTCTGGATATTAGCCCTTTGTCAGATGGGTACACTGTGAAAATTTTCTCCCATTCTGTAGGTTGTCTGTTCACTGTAATGGTAGTTTCTTTTGCTGTGCAGCAGCTCTTTAGTTTAATTAGATCCCATTTGTCTATTTTGGCTTTTGTTGCCATTGCTTTTGGTGTTTTAGACATGAGGTCCTTGCCCATTCCTATATCCTGAATGGTATTGCCTAGGTTTTCTTCTAGGGTTTTTATGGTTTTAGGTCTAATATTTAAGTCTTTAATCCATCTTGAATTAATTTTTGTATAAGGTGTAAGGAAGGGGTGCAGTTTCAGCTTTCTACATATATCTAGCCAGTTTTCCCAGCACCATTTATTAAATAGGGAATCCTTTTCCCATTTCTTGCTTTTGTCAGATTTGTCAAATGTCAGATGGTTGTAGATGTGCGGTGTTATTTCTTAGGCCTCTGTTCTGTTCCCTTGGTCTATATATCTGTTTTGGTACCAGTACCATGCTGTTTTGGCATCAAGTATTGTTTTAATCTTGAATTTTTATTTGAAATGGTGTGTCTTATCCAAACACATTTATCTTACATGAAATGCATTAAATGCATCCACATTATTTTTCCAACTTAACCATAACATTCTAGTTTTTTTCTTGCACTTTGCACAAAACGATGAAACTTTCTTTTTCAAAGACAACATACGCAGGGGTATTCATTACTCCACCAAAATAGATCTGATATTTTGATACCCACAACTCTCCATCTGTATGCCAGATGCTTAAAGCCACGTGGCACTGCTCATATTTTAAATAAATAAATGTGATATATTCAAGATGGGTAAAGGGCAGTGTTAATGTTTTACATGTGTGCCACCATTATTCAGTACTATATTAATCTTCCTTGAGATTTTAAATATCATTTGAAAAATGAATGCTGCAATTATGGGGAATAGATACAAAAAAAGTAAATCAACATATTTAACTGCTCACTACTAACCTCATATGTAAGAACTTTGGGAAATTTTTTAAGCAAAGAACAAACACTTGAATTATGTTGACATGAAACACGAAATGTGAAAGGTAATTGAATTATGGATACACTTTGTGTGAAGAATTGCTTTCTTGATGTCAATATTAGTTAATTATTATTATTTACTGCAATATGTTAAATTTTATACAAAATATGGATAAATTCAATTTTAAGATTTGTTATGCAAACAAAATCTTAAACATATATACAAGTAGGTTGATGTAACTTAAAGTCATTATAAATATATACTTTTGCATATTTATTGTATCATTTTGTTTCATTTGAATGTTGAAATTTTTGTGTCCTCTTTGATAATATGTGATAATAAGCAGAATGATTAGGGTAGATTGTTTATCCTATTTACTTCCCATATACGTTTACTCATCTCTCAATTAGTTTTCTCTTTATCGCATCAAAATTCTACTGTTTAAATAACTTCTTTAATGATTTCACTGCCTATAAATTTCTTCATTTTAGAGAGACCCTCTTGAGTAAATATCCTTAAAATATTACATTTTCTTTCTTCTTTTTTAAAAGAACCCTTAGTGGTTTTCTGTTTTCTAGAGATAAACCCCCCAAATTTTAGCATATCTTTTCATATTGTGCTAGATTACCAACAACAAATTTTCCTAATCTCATTTCTTATTGCCTTAAAACTCAAGTGACTGTGTTTAGGATATCTTTTGCTCCTTGGCATTCAAAAGCATGGAAGACACCCTTACCTGTCTTCTCAGGCAACCCAAATGCTTCTGAATGCTCAAACTAAACATTCAAATTTAAAGGGGTTAAGTTGAAAAAAAAGATACATTTATTGATTATCCCCCTATTCTATATGGAAAAGGTGCATACACCCATATGGAAAGGTTATTACACACAGAAGTACATATGTATGGAAAAAATACACAAATCTAGAAATCTTTGGCTAATTCAGCAATAAGCGAATGTTGTATTGTAAATGTTACAGGTTAGATTTAATCATTATATAATCAATAGAAAGAGCATGTATTAAAATGTAGAGTAACCGAAAAAAAACTTGTGAAAAAGTTTTGCAAAATACCTAATCATTTACTGCTAAAATTAATGCTGTAATTAAATATGTGTTTTACAGAAAAATATTTCTGTTTTCTTGAACTGTTAATTTAAGTCCTTTTGGTTCATTTTGTTGTTAACTATCTGGTTTCCCCAATAGATTGTTAGATCCTTGGAAAAGGTGACATTTTCTTAGGTTATTATAAACAGCTGAAAATAATTCACGGAGCACTCTATGTAGAAGAAGGGACTCAAAATATTTTTTGTTTGATATAATTTGACCTTGTCATTATTTTCTATGAATATTCAGCTGCTAGTATAGTGTTTATTTTATCTTTTAATATATTGAACATATAGTCAAAACCTTATCTCACTTTTGCATGTCAGAGAAGGAAATATGTAAATATATTTCTGTGATTTTAGAAAATATTTCCTGATTTGCAGATATATTTAAAACAGAAGCTGATGATGTCAATCATTTTTTCTAACTAACATTGCTCATTTAGCTTAATTCTCAATTTCTTCCAATAATTAAAAATTGGGTAATAAACAATTTTTTTTCATTTTGGCAAGTAGCAAAAGTAGTACATTTTCTCATAATACAAATTGAGAGAACTAATAGAAGAGTGAAGAATTTAATAGCCATATAAGTTTATAATTTGTAATACCTCTAATAGTAGTGAACTCTTAATTTTTTTTTTGGAAATTTGTGTCTACAAGATATTATTGCATGCAAACTTGTTGAAACTCAGTATAGGACAAATAGGAGTTGGAACATAAGATACAAATTTTGGAGGACTTAATAAGATAGGTCACAAATATCACCTAAAGTGTTTCTTCATTTGGGCTACTTTCATTTTATCATCTTTTCCTCATGACTGAGATCAGAGATCATAGCTCCAAGACAACTGCCATGTTAATTGCTCAGTCCTTAGGATGTAGAATGGGTCCTGGCTCATGGTGTGGACACAAACAACATTTGTTAAATGGATAGAAACAGGTTAGTCTAGTGTCCTGTTCACAGGGTCACGGGGTCATGAAGCAAAGTCAGACTTTCCTGCTTATTGCAACTTTAGAAATTGAAGGAGGACAGTTGCTAGTCTTGCCCAGTTCACATTCTTACTCCTGAGGTCTGGAGGGGCTGTAAAAAGTCAGGTAGGAAAAAGCTGCTAGGGAGACATAACAGCCACAGAGAACTACTGTAAAGTACATGTAGATGTGCCCCTGCCGTTTCCCAGTGTTTGTTCAATAGCAAAAATACACAGAAGAAGCCCAGTTGGAAGTACTACTTGTGGGTAATGCAATTTTCCCCGGGGAAAAGCATAAGTTGCAATCTCCCAGCAGGGGAAAATTAATTCTGAGTCATTTGGATGTTGTTTTCCATAGCATCTCTTTGAATCACTAAACTTCTCTAATAGCACTGAGTCCTCTCCTCTGGTATTTCTGTTTCTAAAAGTTTCTAGAAATGTTGGTGAAGTGGCATAGAATGTAAAATTTCAAGTTGTGCAGCAGATACCTAATGATGGAACTAAGCTACATTTCAAGCCCTGAAATATGCTATTTCGTTTCAAGTGGCTTTAATTTTTGTAATGCATAAAAATGTGGGATGATCTTTCAAATATTAACACCAAGGTACTGAAATAGGAACCCAAATTGGAAAGCTAGAAAGCAGTTAAGCTTTCTCTGGGAACAAAATAAGTAGAAAAGATAAAGATTTCAATTTTATGTTTTAAAAATCTATCACTCTAAAATGAAAGTAGATGTTTTCCAAATCTTTCTACTTTTCTCCTACCTTCAATTTCTCAAACTCTAATTATTACAAAAAAAAAAATCTTTTGTGGTTATATATGGAATGATTAGAAATACATTTATTTTTCTGGTTACTGAGTCTTTACTTGTTATAAATATGACAAATTCTTATTATTATATCAAAAAGTTATATTTTAAATTACTCTTCACACATTTTAATGATGTTCTGCATTGTTCTTAATGAAGGTCGGGCCTTTGAGATAATGTGCTATTATCGACTGAATTCTAGCTATTTTGTCTGAGATATACATTTGACAAGAATACAGATTCAGAAGAAGCAATTCATTTACATAGAAAATGTTTTGCTATAAGCAAACCAAAGCATGTCTGCATCCAAATATAGAAATGTGTTGGTGGATTGATAGTTTTATTTTGTGGAGAGAGAAAGAGAGAGAGAGACAGAGAGAGAGTGAGTATTCATATTCTCTCAGCTCAGATGACAAAGAAAAAATGTATTTTGTAGTAGAGGGTATTTGTTGTTATCACTTGATCTTTTTCCCATTTATTTTACTTATATGTTTGTGTTTTGTAACTACTTAATAATTTAGTTGATCACTCAGAAAGAACACTACTCTTTCCATTCTATAGGTATTTTTTTATTTAAACCTCAAAAAACCTTAAAGATAATTTTGATGTTTTCCTATGAGAAAGCAGAGGTTTTGAATCTCAATAAGTTTTTAAGTGACAAAGCCAGGCTAAATTAAAATATATAACCATTAATTGAACCAATATACTATCTAGCCTAGAAAGAAAAAGTAAAGAAGGTGGGTCAAAATTTTTTCCCCTTTTCAAAATAAAATAATTAGAAATTATATACATAATTTACAGACTTATTTATGCATTATTCACATCTATATCACTTTTGGGAACATATGAGAAAACATTTTAAATAATATACAACTTATGCAGTGCAACTGTGAGCTAAAATAAATTATTTTTATCATTTTAGATTGTATATGTAGAAGAAATGTGGCAGTTGAATAATTTTTCCATAAATCTAATCAATACACAAAGAAAATTAAAATTATTTAGTTAGAATTGATATAAGTGATTGATATAACTTTTTATTTCAACTCTGGAAAGCAGCCTAAATCAGGGTGGAATTTATAAATTGAATGCCCTTTTAGTGGTTATAGATACCCTAGGCCAGTTCCTGTATTTTGCTCAATCCTAATAGAGCTTTCTCACAGCTCCTTAAATTTGTTGTTTTTCTTGATTCATTTTGATTCTCAAAACTGAACTTGATTTACTTCAGTGTGTTCTCAGAAAGCATGGAAAGGGCAAGTAATTTTCCTGTAACTTTTACTCATTATAACCAATTGAAACTAATCAGTCAATTGCTACCTAATTCATAACCAACAACACCGATTGGCTTCCTGCTTTTACAAAGAGAAAAAGAAAGAGAGAATTAAAGGGAAGTTCTAGAAAGCTTAGGTAAAATGGTTTAGAGAAAAATCGTTGAGAATATTAGGTTCAATTTCTCTACTGATCACACATGCATATGCCTCTGTGGCTCTAGGACACATGATAGTCATCACCATTGCAGTGTACCCAGAAGTAATGAATGAAAAGATGGAAGTTAATTTAGTAAAAAAAAAAATTCTAAATACAATCAGTGGTATATTCTATTCAATTTTGTATAGTCTTACTTACCCTTTATTTAGGATATATTGAAATATTTGTTGATAGGAGGTGAATTGAAAATTAATGAGTCTAAGTGAGTAGAGAGTATGCCTTCGGTATTCCCTGCCATGTGTATTAAACCATGAGGCTTTTGCTTCAGACCCAAAGGACTGCAAATACTGAGAAGAGTAGAGTGACTTAGAGAGGCAAGGAAGGAGCAATATCTGGCCTTTCTCCTTTGAGGCTTTGGAACAGGAATAAGTTATTTCAGTGTGCTACACACAGTTTAATCAGTTAATCTATGTGCCTTATAAACCCAATATAACAAATTAAAGGTCTGGGCATGGTGGCTTATGCCAGTAATCCCAGCACTTTGGGTGGCCAAGTCAGGATGATCATGAAATCAAGAGATCGAGACTATCCTGACCAACAAGGTGAAACCCTGTCTCTAGTAAAAATACAAAAATTTGCTGGGCATTGTGCACGCCTGTAGTCCCAGCTTCTCAGGAGACTGAGGAAGGAGAATCACTTGAGCCCAGGAGGCAGAGGTTGCGGTGAGCTATCACGCCACTGCACTCCAGCCTGGCAACAGAGGGAAACTCTGTCTCAAAAGAAAAAAAAGAAATTAAAGAAAACAAATTGAGAATACAGATTAATGAATCTATTTTTAAATTAATTTTGACTGAAATATGAATTAGAAAAATATGGGCAAAGGGAATATTGAAGATTTTGACTGTTTTTACCTTTTGATGCTCAGTATTCCCATAGTAAGACTGAACTCACACTGTGCTTACTTATTGCCTTTTCTCGTAGGATTCCCTATGAGAAATGCTATTTTCTCATAGGATTCAAAGAGCAATAGAAAGGCATATTCTCCAAATACATTAAAATTATGTTTATTTTTAGAAATTAATTCAGAAAATTATACCTGTATTTCTCTGTTGTCTGATGGAGAAGTATAAGACATTTATCTCCCTTATTTTTATTCATCTATTATTTCACAATTTTTAGAAAGTCTACTATGTAAGGTATTTTGAAATATCCATCCATTCCAAAATAAAGAGGTCTTAAATAAACCTAAGTGCATTTTTGGAAAGAGCATAATATAAATCTACAGCTAAACTAGGTAGAAATCACTCCTTAAAGTTTAACAAAGTTTTTGGTTTTTCCGAATGTATTATTTGAACAATTAATTACCAAGTGCAAATAGAGGTTGTTATTGATACACACATCTAATTTATTTTTCTCTTGTAATCCAAACTACTATATATATATCTTCTGTTTGCAGCTGTACTGAGACTGATTACTGCAACTCTCACTTCCAGCTTCATCACCACTGGCAGGCCTGCAGGGGAGATCTTTTGAAATGCTGCAACAGAATCTACCTTCTGGTTTTATGTTCCCAAACCCCTTTTCATGGCCCCTTATTTTATCTTGCTGTACTGAATATTTCATTTTAAAAAGAGCAGTAGTGGATGATTGCTTTTAGGCTCATCTAGCCAAGTGTTTTCAGGCTGTTCATTTTTCACTAAAGCAGGAGAAAATACACCTTCTGGTAATAAAGAGGAGTGTTTTCCTTTGTTGATATGTCAACACTTTTGCTTCTGTCTAAGAATACTGAGTGATCACACTTTCTCACATTCAGTTTTATTAATAACTTCATTGTATAAACACATGTATGTATAAATGGTTGGTATTAAATATGTACATACACCAAAACAAGGATGATAACTTCAAGAGAAAAATAAGATTATACATGCATAAAGGAAGGTACCATCAGGAAATATTCTATATCTGTATTTTCCATCATTCTGCAAAGGAGAGAAACAGAGGTCATATATAGTGATTATAAACATGTGCTAGAATCAGATCCTCTGGTTTTCATTCCCGGCTCTGCCACTTATTTGCCATGTAACCTTGAGCAAGTTATTTCAATTTTCTGTGCTTCAATGCCTTCATTTGTAAAACTGAGAAAAGTACTAACCTCAGAGAGTTATAATGAAGAGTAAATTAAGGACTGAGAGCACTGCAAGTAGTCTTCAAAAATGATTAAATATTAAATAAATGTTGGATGCTATGCCTATAGTATTGATAAGGTGCTACCAAATAAATGCTTTAGAAATAAATGACTTCTGAAGAGTGGATTTATTGCTTGCTGTTCCTAAAAAGAATGTACCATACATGAAGAATATATCTGTTTGTTCCATTTACTCTTGTTTTTCTGGTATCTAGAACAGTGCTTAGACCTGTAATTGGTGTTCAATATTTTTTGGTTGAATGAAAGAATGAATGATGGATGGTTAACTGAAAGAGAGCATGTATACATGTATACATACACATGCATGTATTTACACATATATGTACACACAGATATATACACAGATACAACATATATATGGGTAATTTATTTTCTATGAAAAATAATGTCATTAATACAGCTAATAACTAATAATTAATTAGTTTCTTTAGTTTAAAAACTTCAGGATAATTTTGCATGAAGAAAAATAATGACCGGCAAGCAGATGTTAATTAATAAATGTAAACACCTAAGAAGACTTTATGGTCAGAGGGCTTTAACACTATGGAAAGGACATATAAACAAGTGACACAGACCTGAAATTCTGTTCTTAACTCTGTTACAGAATCTTAGTTAATGTACTTAACAACTCTGAAACTCTGTTTTCTATTAAATAATACGCTGATTTTGCTACATTGCTGAAATAATTATATAATTTGAATTTGTTCTTCTGGTTGATTTCTGATGAGCTAGAATTAAAGAACTTATTTTTCTTCCCTACTCACATTGCTTGGCAAGAAATTCATAGTGCCTTCAACTCTAAAAGTGTCATAAGATTTGTAAATCGCCTATCAGCAGGGTTTGTCCACCCATTAGGATCTAGGTTAAGATATACTGAACTTCTATTTGATTGTTCTCTTATTAACTTATATTAATTTACAAATTAATTAATTTCTATTCCATGTTCTTTTCTATGGAAAAACCTAAAGTCTTTCCTAGAAATTCTATAAATTTCTCAAACTGTCATCTTTTTGTCATATTTTTGATTACTTCTTGCTACTTCTGTGTTTCTGTCTCCACTTATGCATCTTGCAGCTGTTGCTTTATGTTTACTGCTGTGTCAACCCAAATATGGACTCAGCCCTTTCCTTTAATTCCCTCCAAAAGCCTAAACATATGAGTCTTTTGTGAAATTGTTCAACATTTCTGAAGAGATAGAAGCCATAAATTATAACATAAGGACACAGGCTGGTTAATACTGAATGCCTGATTTTCTTGTGTTAAAAAAAATCTTTTTATCCTTTTCTTTTTATGTGGCGCAGTGAATCTCTTTCAGCTTTCCTATTCTTCCCATCCTGAAATGCCCTGTCACTAGTAGTGCCCATCAATGTAATTGCTTTTTTGGAGTCATTTCTCCTGCTACTCCGTTCTCACAAGCAAGCTTCCTTCTAATGCTCCTCATTAAGATGTTGTCCTGAAAATGACAGTTTTTCTTCATAAAATATTTTGCTACTAACAATTATTATGCACCTTCAAAATCTGGTCAAGCACACTCACTTTTCTGGTACAATGGGATGAGAGAAAAAGTGATATACTTAACCTCTTTGTTATGCCTTAAAGTAGATGGATACGACTTCTCTCATTTTACCCTTTCTCCTACCTGCATGTTCATTGACAGATGTGGTGGTCGTCTGTTGTAGACCTCATAAGAAAGGGATGACATATTATAAAATAGAAATATTTTGATCCCTGATGCTTCTGAAAAGCAGAACTACATACCACACAAACTTGGACTTCCTTGTGAAAAAAAAAAAAAGTGCTTCTATTTGATTGTTCTCTTATTAACTTAGTTATATATTTCATGCTGTGAATTTATATCTTGTACTAATTTACTAACAATTTTCTTGTTTTGATACAAAATAGTTGTATATATTTATAAGTATACATGATATTTTGGTACACTCACAATGTATATTGATCAAATCAGGATAAATATGATATTCACTGCTTCAAATATTGATCATTTGTGTTGAAAACATTTCAAATTTTCTCTTCCAGCTATTTTGAAATGCATAATAAACAATTCTTAACTATAGTCACCCTACTGTTCTATGAAATGCTAGAATTTATTCTTTCTATCTAACTGTATGTTTTACTTGTTAAACAACATTTATCACTCTTTCCACTCCGCACACCCCCCACCAATGTTTCCAGCTATGGGTAACCATCGTTCTACTCACTACCTTCATGAAATCAACTTTTTAAAATTCCTGCATATAAATGAGAACATGCAATATTTGTTTTTTTCTGTGTCTGGCTCATTTTACATTAAATAATGACCTTCAGTTTCATCCATGTCGATGCAAATGATAGAATATCACTGTTTTTATGGTTTAATAATATTTTGTTATGCATATATAGCACATTTCCTCATTCATCCATTGAAGGACACTTAGGTTAATTTCATGTCTTGGCTATTGTGAATAGTGCTGCAGTAAACATGGCATGCAGGTATCTTTCGATAGAATGATTTCCATTATTTTGGATAAATATCCGGTAGTGAGATTGCTGTATCATATTGTATATCTATTTTTAGTTTTTTGAAGAACCCCTATACTGTTTTCCATAGTGTCTGTAATAATTTACATCCCACCAGCAGTCTACTAGAGTTCTCCTTTCTGTGCATACTTTCCAGCATATATTAATTTTTGTCTTTTTAATAATAGCCATTTTAACTGGGATGAGACAATGTCTCATTGTGGTTAGAATTTGTATATCCCTGATGATTAGTGATGTTAAGTATTTTTTCATATGCCTGTTGGTCCTTTGTATGTATTCTTCTAAGAAATGTCTATTCATATTATTTGCCTATTTAAAAATAACATTATTTGGTTTGTGGTGTTCTTTTTGTTTGAGACAAGATCTGTTCCTTTGCCCAGGCTGGAGTGCAGTGGCATAATTGCAGTTTACTGCATCCTTGACCTCCCAGGCTCAAGGGATCCTCCTTCCTCAGCCTCCCAGGTAGCTGAGATTACAGGCACATGCCACAATGCCCAGATAATTTTTGTATTGTTTTGTAGAGATAAGGATTCATCATATTGCCCTGGCTGATCTTGAACTCCTGGGTTCAAGCAATCCACTCGCCTTGGCTTCACAAAGTGCTGGAATTATAGGCATGAGCCACTGCACCCAACCTTTTTTTTTTTTTTTTTTTTTTCTTTTGCGTTGAGTTCCTACATATTCTGGTTTTTAAAACTTTGTTGAGTGGATAGTTTGCAAATATTTTCTCCTATTCGGTAAGTTGTCTTTGCACTTCATTGATTATTTATTTTGCTGTGCAGAAGCTTCATAGCTTGATGTAATTTTATTTGTCTATTTCTGTTTGTATTCCTTGTACTGTGGAGGTGTTACTTAAAATTCTTTGCCCAGACCAATAAACTGAAAGTATTTTCCAGTGTTTACTTTTAGTAGTTCATAGTTTTGAGGCTTACATTTAAGTGTTCATTTTGATTTGAAATTTGTTTATGGTGACATAGAGGGCTTTAGTTTCATTCTTCTGCATGTAGTTATCCAGTTTTTCTACCACCATTTATTCAAGAGACTGTCTTTTTCACACTAATTTTTTTGGTACCTTTGTTGAAAGTCAGTTGGCTAAAAAAACAAAGATTTATATCTGGGCCGTCTATTCTGTTCCATTGATTTATTTGTCTGTTTATATGCCAGTACTAAACTATTTTGATTACTATGGCTTTGTAGTATATTTTGAAGTCAGGTGAGGAAATGCTTTCGTATTTGTTCTTTTTGCTCAGGACTGTTTTTTCTATTGGAGTATTATGTGGTTTTATATAAATTTTAGGATTTTTTTTTTTTTGTCTGTGAAGAATGTTGTTGGTATTTTGACAGGGATTGCATTGAATCTGCAGATCATTTTTGGTAGTAAGTCATTTTCACAATATTAACTCTTCCAATGTATGAAGATGGGATGCACTTCCATTATTTTTGTGACTTCTAGAAATCCTTTCAACGGTATTTTATAGTTTACTTTGTAGAATCTTTTACCTCATTGGTTGAATTCATTTCTAGGTATTTAAATCCTTTTCTTGTATCTATTGTAAATGGGATCACCTTCTTGATTTCTTTTTCTGCTGGATCATTATTGGTGTATAAAAATGCTACTGACTTTTGTATGATAATTTTGTGTCCTGTAACTTTATTAAATATGCATATTAGTTCTAACAGTTTTGGATGACATTTTGGGTTTTTTTATTTATAAGATCATATTTTCTGCAAACATATTTTGGAAAAGAAAAGGGAAGGGACTAAAGAACATCTATTTGGAAAGGTGGAGGATTATATTTTGAGCTCCACCTTTCCAAATGGATGCTCTTTATTTTTTTCCCTTGACGAATTGTTCTGATTGGGACTTCCAGTACTATGTTAAATGAGAGTGGTGAAAGTGTTGATCGTTGCCTTGGAGGTCTTTTTCAAGTTCTTGGAGGAAAAGCTTTCAGTATCTCACCATTCAGTACAATGTTAGCTGTGAGTTTGTCTTACATGGTCTTCATTGTGTTGAGATATGTTCCTTCTATACATGGTTTGTTGAGAGTTTTTTAACGAAGGGATTTTGAATTTATAAAATACTTTCTTATGCATTTATTGAGATGATCATTTTTTGTCCTTTATTTAGTTGATGTGTTGTTTAACATTTGTTGATTTATGGATGTTGAATCATTCTTGCATCCCCAAATAAATTCACTTGATCATGGTGAATAATCTTTTTAATGTACTCTTGGATTTTGTTTGCTAATATTTTGTTAGAGATTTTTGCATCTATGTTCAACAAAAAAGTTTTCTTTTTTGTTGTGTTCTTTTCTGGTTTAGTGAACACGGTGATGTTGGCCTCACAGAATGAGTTTGAAAGGATTTCCTCCCCTTTAATATTCTGGAAGACTTTGAGAAGAATTGATGTAAGTTCTTTTTTAAATGTTTGATAGAATTCAGCAGTGAAATCATCAGGTCCTGAGCTTTCCTTGCATGATAAACTTTTTATAGTGATTCAATCTTTTTACCTAAAATTTACCTTTTTGGGTTTTCTATTTCTTCTTGGTTCAATCTTAGTAGGTTGTGCGTGTCCAGGATTTTTTTTTTTTTATTTCTGTTAGGTTTTCCAATTACTTGAAATAGATTTGTTCAAAATAATCTCTAATGACATTTTGTATTTCGGCATCATTCGTAATGCCTCCCCCCTTTTTTGTTTCCATATTTTTTTTTGTTTGGATCTCCTCTTCTTTCTTAATTAGTCTGGCTAATGTTTTGTTGATTTTGTTTATCTTTTTTTAAAAAAAAACAAACACTTTGTTTTGTTGATCCATTGTATTTTTGTCTCAATTTTATTTCTACATTGATCTTTATTATTTCTTTTCTTCTACTAATTTTGAATTTGGTTTGTTTTTGCTTTTCTGGTTTCATGAGAGGCATCACTAGATAGTTTATGTGGAATCTTTCTATTTTTTGTTGTTGGCATTTATTGCTATAAACTGCCCTTTTAATACTGTTTTTGATGTATTTCTTAGATTTTGGTGTGTTGTGTACATGTTTTTGTTTGAATATATTTTTATAATTTTCTTATTAATTTCTTCCTTAATCCATTAACCGTTCAAGGGCATGCTGTTTAATTTCCAGGTATTTATGCAGTTTGAAAATTACTTATTAGTAGTGATTTCTAGTTGTATTCCATTGTAATTTTTAAAACCTACTAGATATAATTTCATTTCTTTTAGGTTTTTTGAGACTTACTTTATGGCTTAGCATTTGGTCTATCTTGGAGCATGCTCCATGTGCTGATGAAAAGAATGTGCATTCTGCAGCAGTTTGATGTAATGTTCTGTAAATGTTTGTTCGCTTCATTTGGTATAAAGTGCAGTTTAAATCCAATGTTTCTTTTGTAAGTTTCTATCTAGATGATCTGATCAGTTCTGAGACTGAGGTGTTAAAGTTCCCCAATATGTCTGCATTGGAGCCTATATACTCCATGAGATCAAAAAATATTTTCTTTTTATATCTGGGTGCTGTAGTGCTGGGTGCATATATATTTATAATTGTTATACCCTCTTATTGAATTGATCCCTTTATCATTATATAATATCTTTCATTTACTTTTTTCTTTCATAGTTTTGATTTAGATTTTGTAATATCTGATCTAAGAATAGCTACTCCTTTTAACCTTTGGTTGTCATTTGTTGGGAATATCTTTTTTTTTTTTTTTTCTTTTGAGATGGAGTCTCGCTCTGTCACCCAGGCTGGAGTGCAGTGGCCAGATCTCAGCTCACTGCAAGCTCCGCCTCCCAGGTTTACGCCATTCTCCTGCCTCAGCCTCCCCAGTAGCTGGGACTACAGGCGCCCGCCACCTCGCCCGGCTAGTTTTTTGTATTTTTTAGTAGAGACGGGGTTTCACCATGTTAGCCAGGATGGTCTCGATCTCCTGACCTCGTGATCCGCCCGTCTCGGCCTCCCAAAGTGCTGAGATTACAGGCTTGAGCCACCGCGCCCGGCCGTCTTTCATTTTTTGAGACGGTGTTTCACTCTTATTACCCAGCCTGGAGTGCAATGGCACAATGTCAGCTCACTGCAACCTCTGCCCCCCGAGGTTCAAGCATTTCTCCTACCTCAGCCTCCTGACTAGCTGGGATTACAGGCACCTGCCACTAGACCCAGCTAATTTTTGTATTTTTAGTAGAGATTGGGTTTCACCATGTTGGCCAGGCTGGTCTTGAACTCCTGAGCTCATGATCTACCCAACTCTGCCTCCCAAAGGGCTGAGATTACAGGCGTGAGCCACCGTGCCCAGCCGTTAAACAGGTTTCCTAAGACTTTTTCTATTTCACCTCTTTTTGCAACACCCATAATGTGAATATATTTACTTAGTGATATCACATAAATCTTTCACTCTTTCTTCACTCTTTTTATTCCTATTTTTTTTTCCTTTGACGAAGTAATTTTAAAGCATCTATCTTTATGTTTAGAAACTTTTTCTTCTGTTTGATGAAATCTGGTGTTGAAATCCTCTACTGTAGTTTTAGTTCATTCAATGGATTCTTTAGCTGCAAAATTTCTGTTTGGTTCTTCTATGTTTACTTTTTGTTTTTTTGTTTACTTTTTCATTCATATCATAAATTGTTTTTTTGATTTTGTTGATCGTCTGCCTGTATTTTCTTGTATTCCATTGAGTTTCCTTAAGATTACTGTTTTGAATTGCTTTTTCTGCAATTAATTGATTTCCTTTTATTAAGGTCTATTAATAAAGAGTTATTATGTTCTTTTGATTGTGTCATATTTGCTTGCTTTTTTGTGTTTCCTGTGTTCTTGCATGGATTTCTGTAAACCTGGTGGAACAATCACCTCTTCCAAACTTTCTAGAGTGGCTTTAACAGAAAAAGACTTTCACCTGGATTTGAGTTTAGTGTGAAGTTGGATCTTTCACTTTCAAAATGGGTCTTTCTATTGGGAAATGTATGGTGGCTTTTTCCAGGCAGATGCAGTAGTATAGTCTCCATGCAGCTTATTTAGCTATGTTCAATATCAGCAATAATTATAGGCATTTCAGCGACCTAGGCTGTAGACGTTTGTGGTAGCAGAATAGGTTGTTAACGTTTTCAGTGGCAAGGGCTTTTTGGCTCCTTCCATTCTTTTTTTCTTACAATGAGGAAACTTAGATGAGGGATGCCTCTTGATAATAGGGCTGACATGGCCTACAAGCAGCTGCCACAACACTGGGTTCTAGGTATAGGTGCGCAGAACAGTTATGAGGCCAGGATCCCAGACTCAGGGTCTCACAAATCTATTGTGACATGTAGGTCTTGGGGTGCAAATTAACGGCAGCTCCAGGATTTGTGACTCTCATACACCCTATAGCAGCTCAAGTCCAGGGGTTCAGGTTATAACTCTGATTCTAGCCCTGGGGGTAGAGCACAACCCTGGATCCACTTCAGATAAGGAGTGCTTTGGAACTTTGAGTCTGTGAGGGAAGATATGGCTGCAATTCAGGAGCCTGAGCCAATATGGCTCAGTGTCACCTCAGATCCTGGATAGTAGGCACTGCATAGTGGTAACTCTATACCGTGGGATGCTGGGGCTCTGCAGTATTCCAGATTCTGTGAGACCATGTAAAGTGACAGCAAATACCCTAGAGTGGCTGAGCATGGCTATTGTTTGGGTGCTGTGGGACAGGGAGCAGTACAGTAATGACTCCACTCCCCAGGGAGAGGGATATTTCACCAGCTCAGTCTGTAGGGAGCTCGTCTAGCTTCAGGGAAACAGGGTACTAGAGTTATTTGTCTTGTACCGTGGGGTGCCTCAGTGTAGCTACTGTGCTGTTTTCATAGGACATGAAGTACTATGTCAGCTCAGCCCTGGGATGTACATCTCTTCAGCTCCACCAAGGCACCAATTTCCCAGTGGGCGATATGCCACCTCAGTTCAGGTCCAGGGTGTGTGACTGTTGTGGGTAGTCCAGGCACCATTTTCCTGGAATACAGAGCTCGTCAAACATTGTTTCCTGGGGAGGCAGTGTGCAGTTTCAGCTAAGGCCTCTAGGAGCAGGGCACAGCCACAACTGAGAAAGAATAGAGCTATTTTGCCAAATAACCCTTTGCCCAGGATGGAGTGTATATGTATATTCCCAAAACTTCCCTGCTGGAGGGAGGGAGGGGCAGGTGGACTGGTTCCACTACTGCTTAGCCACATAGGGAAAGGCTAACAGCTGTTGGCAGTTCAGCTTGAGAGTGTGGAGTCATTGGATGGGAGCAGTTCAGTGGTGACTTAGCCTCAGAAATGAAGGAGTGCTGCAGCTACCTGCCCCTAGAGCAAGAAACCCTCCGGAAATAGTTGTGGCTTGAAGACGATGTATCACGGTAGCTGCAAGGAGCACAGTGGACAGGGAACAGCGCTGGCCCCTTCTCTGGCAGGAGCACAGTGGTGTGCACTGTTGGGACCTCTTTTCCCTGGGCTTAGTGCCTATGAGAACTGCAAGGACCCTGAGGATGAGAACCGTATGTGTCCAAAATATTGGTAAGGGTTGTTTGGATCCTCTTAGTCACCTTTACACTGTAGGGAGAATCCTCCTAGTTCCTGGCTGATCCTGTCTGGGAGATGTGATACAGTCCCAGTATTTTCTTCTATTATCTATGTAGTTATTCTCATTTTCTGTGCTACCTAGCAATTTTGTTAATCCTTGGACATACTCTGGAACATTATTTTAGTTGGTTTTATTAAAATACAGTTGTTTATTCATTGTTTGGCTGTCTTGGTGGAAATTCTTGGGATTTTTCATGGGACATCTTGTTTACATCATTCCACTAAATGAATTAATCATTGTCTTGAGATCAAGGCATTTGAAACTCAAAAGCAAGGATAATATTCTTAGGTTACTTGCTTTAGCAATTGCTCCTTCGTTGAGGCAATTAGCTAGGAAAATTACCAGCTGCTTGAGTGAATTTTGCACGGAGGGAAGGATCGAATAGAGATGAGGAAAAAAATCTCAAGAAAACAGTCACATAATATATTTCAAATATAATACTGCCAGATTGCCAGGACTAGAGCATCAGCATTAAAATCCCAGGACTACTACAAGCTCACAAGCTCAGCTATAAGAAAAAAATCAACACAATCTCTCTGGGAATGCCTTTTTTTTTTTTTTCCCTTACCTACAATAATGCATGCCATTTAAAGTATGCTAAAATATTTGAATTGAGAAAATGAAGATAAAGAGACTATCAATTGATAAAGCATTCTTACAATACCTGAAAAAGAGCTATGAAAAATTTTAATAATTTCAAATGTTGAATTGAAAAAATAAAATAAAAAGCAGTAGGTTGGGTACTACTCCTGAGCCAGCTAGAACTAAATTTATGCATTCATTTGTTCACCTCTCATACAGCATTTCAACAATACAGTTTTTGCCACCTAAAATCTTTAAAAAGTAAAAATGTAAGGTGCAGCTATATCTTTGATGCATTCTACAACCTTTTAAAATATTCACTCAGGAATGGTTTACTAAGGATTAATAAATATGAAAATAACATTATGGTCAATGAACAATGGGAACTGTAATCTTTTGTATACAGCACTATTCTTATTTTGAATGTTACAATGGATCTGTCCAGCACATCAGGATAACCATATAGTAGAGCAGAAGATCACAGATGATTGACAACCAATCATAATGAATTAAACAATAGTTTGTATATACCAATCTGCTTGTCAGGATTAGACCTGGGACGATAAATATGACAATATTAAAGTGGACACTGCGAAGACATGCTACACTTCAGGCATCAAATCTTGTCGAGGTGGACCATGGTAAGTGATTTTGCCATTCAAAAATGAAAATAAGAATTATGGCGTGGAAGAAAGTACTTCTGAGATACTTGCTTTCAATAGGCATTCAACCTTATAGTATGCTTAGAAAACCAAACCAACTGTGGCTCACACCTGTAATCCCAGCATTTTGGGAGTCCGAGGTGGGCGGATCACCTGAGGTCAGGAGTTCGAGACCAGCCTGGTCAACATGGTGAAACCCCATCTCTACTAAAAATACAAAAATTACCATGCCTGTAATCCTAGCTGCTCAGGAGGCTGAGGCAGGAGAATTGCTTGAACCCAGGAAGCGGAAGTTGCTGTGAGCTGAGATCACTCCACTGCATTCCAATCTGTGTGACAGAGTGAGACTCTGTCAAAAAAAAAAAAGAAAAGAAAAGAAAAGAGTGATACAGAACCATTTGTAGTAACAGCTACCCAGCTCTGCAAAAGCTGCAAAACAAATTCACTTATAAAACCTTGTAGGAATTATAGAAATGTGTGGAATGTATACTTGAATGCCATAAGTAGCTACTATACTCGGATTTCTCTTGATTTGCTTCACTGAGAGAAATAGTTGCTGAAGAAACTGGTGATGAAAGAGGAATGCTTTTGAAAGGTACAGATAGTCTGTGTCAAAGATAAGATCTAACCTTCAGCGATCTTCTTAATATCTTTTAATATCTTTTGAGGAAAACATGAACCTTACATACATTCAAAACTATAACTTTGCTGGTATACTAAAATAATTAAGTAAATTTAAGGGGAAAACTAGGATTTCCACAAAATAGTTAAATATGACACCCCCTCTGTTGACAAAGAAAGGAAATTCATAAGGAAACACCATACTGAGATAAGCTATGACATAGAAAGGTAAGTGACTGAAGAAAGATGAAAATAAAAGGAAACTCAAACATTTAACAAGTAATTAAAATTTATTTCTAAGGCACTATCAAGCAGAATTGACACTTCCAAAATAATCAGTGACTTAGAGAACAAACTTTGAAATTTTTCAAAATAAGAGAGAACACTAATAAAATAAAAAGAGAGTGATTATAAAAGGTGAGGTCAAGGAACAGATATTCAATAAATGGCTAGAGTTATAACTAAACAGCCAATCAAAGTCATACAAATAAAATTTAACAAAATTGCACAATAATAAGCTATAGATAATAAATCAAGATTACAAACGAGAACATTTCTAAACTCTCTACATGTGTATGATATATAATGAATTACATATAATTGTAGTTATATGATTATGTAAAGATAACATGTCATTTTATATACACATACACAAACACAGCTCAGTAGTAGGCAAAATTCAAATCAAAAGTAAGGAAAACAAATTTACAAAAAATTATCTTATTCTCAAATATAAGTTGACTGAAAACCTTCCTGATAACATACAAAATTAACACATATTTCATATATTATATATTGTATTCTTACAAGAAAGTAAGCTTGACAAAAGAAAATGTTATTAAAAAAGTCATAAAAGGGGAAAATGTATTTACTATTCATTAGGTAGAAGTGGATCATGATGAAGGTGTTCATTCTCCTCCTGTGCATATTGAGTAGGCTGAAGAGAAAAAGAAATAAAAGGGGTGGCAGAGGCAGAAGAAAAGCTAAGTATAAGTGGACCCGCACAGTTCAAACCTGTATTGTTCAAGGGTCAACTGTACATGTCAGACATTGCATGAGACATACTTAAATTTAAAAAGAGTTGTTCATCTGAAATTCAATTGTAAGTGGGCACTCTGTATTTATTACTAAATCTCACAAACATGGCCTCTCCCATTTGCAATTCTGTCTGTACTAAGTTTATTGTAGCTTCTATTGGCTTTTATCATGGAGTATGGGAGTACTAAGGTTCTCCAGTGGTTCTCTTGCAATCTAGACATTCTCCTTTTTGCACCCATTGTAGTTGGCAACCCAATTTCCCCTCAATAAACAGGATAAATGTGCTGCAGGCTAGACAGTAGGAGTCACATCCTCTTCCTTGCCTGTTTGAGTCACTGACATGAGTGTTTTATTTATTCCCATAGGCAGTCTCAACTTCTGGTTTAATTGAACCATTTTTGTTTTCCCTAATGTAAGCTTTTATTCTTTGGGAACAAATGACATTAGATGAGCAAAACTCAAAATTGTGGGGACTAGAAACAAAAATTCACTACTGGATCACAACAGGTAATAGAAGCTAATCATATTTTTATCCTTAATGTCTATACTCATAAACCTGGCTGTGGGAGAACCAGCACTGCACATTGGTCACCAATATAGAGGACATCCTGAATGTCATTACTGAACCTGGCAATTTATTGCCCAACTGAAATTATAACTATGTTATTAACTATCTTTCTATTAGGCCAGCTGCTAAAGAGTAATTGGCAACATGGTAAATTTCATGAGCATGGGTCATTGGCACACTAAATTAGCCATAAAATAAGTTCCTTGGTTGAAAGCAGTGCTGTAGGAAATAACATGGTGAAGAGTATGGCATTCAATAAAATCATATATTGTGTTTTTGTGCATAAGCATTACAGGTAAAAAAGGCAATTTAATGTCCACAAAAACTGTCTATTCCATTAAGAAAAGTTGCTACTCCTTCCAGTATGGAAGAGATCCAAGAAAAGGAACCAGGTGGCTGGCTGATTTCCCAAGGGAAAGGTGTCATATTATATGCTCAGTATGGTTTCTGCTGTTGGCTGGTGTGGCACTAAGCAGCAGTTGTAGCTTTATCCACCTTTGTGGGCAATAATACATGTTGCTTAGCTCATGCAGAACCTCCATTCCTTCTGCGGTGGCCACTTTGTTCATGAATTCATTGATTAGGGACAGAGGTGTCTAGAAAAAGATGTTGACTGACATCTACCAAATTGTCACTTTGTCCACTTGATGATTAAGATTCTCATCTGCTGAGGTCACTCCTTAGTGAACATTCATATGGGGGACAAATATTTTCATATTCTGGGTCCATTTGAAGAGGTCTATTTGCATACCTATTCTCTATACTAACTTATCTCCAATTATCTAATTATTGAACTTTGTTCCTTCCAAGTCCCTGGTCATCTTGCCAAACCATTAGCTAGAACTATTAATCAGTTAGGTCTAAATCTCTGGCTCTGTTCATGTCCAGGAAAAATGAGCTTTCAAGTACACTATTTGAAGTTATTTCCACTGACCAGATTTTTCTTCATCACTCTCCTTCATGTCACTACAGCCACTTCAGAGTTGAACTGTCATTCTACAGTCATTTACTCAGGTAGTGAAATGATACCTAGCAGAACCATTTGTAAATAAAATCTGAATAATTTATTCCACAAACTACTGGTTGTAGGGAATTCCCCAGGAGACCATATATATTTGTGGAAAGAGAAAGCAATGTACTAGAAATAGACATCATGGACATCTGGGCAACCTACTCATTAAACTTATTTGTATTTTCAGGACCTGATTATTCATGCACTCATATTCCATTTGAAGTTAGAAGCAGTTGTGCATAACAAATTTATGGCTTTGGCATAAATTCATTCATAGCAACTTGGTGGCTCAGGGGCTCATGGTAAAATATTCAGTTTCTGTTCAACTCCAATAGAAAACCAAAAGCTGTTTCTCAAAGGAGAATAATTGCATATAGAGACTGGTATAGGTATGAACTAAAATGTAAAGGTCTGTGCTTTAATTCACTTCTGAGAACCTGCTATGCACATTTCTGTCCCCTACCAACATTTAGAACACCATGAGATCTTGTGATTGAAAAAATCATAGCAGAACAGCTTTTATGGCCCTTTGGATTTGTTGAAAATCCCTTATTTGTTTTGGGCTCCACTAAAAACTGTTGGGTTACTTAGTGATTGGGTATGAGTAGCACATTCACATGAGATTTATGTTTCCTCTAAATTCTACAGAAGAGCAACAGTCATTAAATTTTTTTCTCAGTGGTAAGAGGGGCCAGATGGAACAACTTGACCTTTACCTTTGACCTTACCTATGACACATCTCAGATCACTGAATTCCTAGAAATGTCACTGAGGTGGCAGACACTTGAATTTTCATGAGAATTATTTTCTAGTAATTGGCTCATATATGCCTACCAGAGTACATAAAATACTTCATTCTTCTCAGTTCCAGCTCCATGAAATTATCAGTGGACCAGGGTATATTCTATGGAAGGGAAAGGTGATCAATTCTTTGTAGAGCAGGTTTGGCATGTAGGTGGCAAATTTAGATAGCCTTTAAGTAAGACTGCAAAGGTTGGCTATACCAGCTGAATGCAAACTATTTCATATTGTCTTAATGAACAGATACAGAAAATAATGCTTTGGTCAGATCAAGAACTGTATGTCAGATATGTTTGTGTACACACATACACATGCACACACATCCAGAACATCCAGAACACACATCCAGAACAACAACTGCAATCGCATTTTCAAGTATATGTAAATACACTGCCTTTCTCCTAATACTTGTGTCTTCTACACAGGCCAAATAACCAAATTAAATGGCTACATGGTGATAATCAACACTCCTGCATTTGTCAAGCCCTGGGTGGTGGCATGGATCTCTGATATATCTCCAGATAGGTGACATTGCTTTGGTATATTATTTTAAAAGATAGCAGCTTCTACTTGGTCTTTCCTTCCACAATAGCCCTTACTCCATTGATCATGCAACAAATATAGGAATTTTGTCATTTAACCAAATATGTTTATTTTAACTGTGTATTCTAGAATTGGGGAAATAATCACACTAGCCACGGGCAGTGATAACCAGAAAGTACAGACAATATGTACATTTTTCTTCCTTCAGTTTCTTCATTCTCTAAGCTATTTTTGTTTAAATTATCAAAATAAATAATTTTGCATCCAATTACATTGACAATTATACAGTGGCCCCCCCTTATCTGTGGGAAATATGTTCCAAGACCCCCAAGTGGATACCTGAAACCGCTATAGTACCAAACCTTTATACATGATCAGTCGATCTGTTAACTGAGGTGACTACTAAATGACTAACAGGCAGGTAGTGTATACAGCGTGGATACGCTAGACGAAGAGATGATTTATAGCCTGGGTGAGATAACAGGGGATACCAATTTAAAGCTTACAGATTTTTTATTTCTGAAATTTTTCATATAATATTTTGGTCCCAAGTTGACTGTGGGTAACTGAAGTAATAGAAACTAACTGATGGATGAAGAGAAACTACTATAACGCCATCAATGAGTGTGTGAAACATGCAAACCAAAACATATCAAATTTAACATAATTTATATATAAAGCTACTGACTTAAAATTTTAATCTACATATTGATACAACTCTAAAAATAACATGCCAGGACATATACACAACCAGGCTTAAATGTCTTGCTATCATATGCCTTCAATTTATAGTGATACTAATTTTAACCAATATTTGAGGATGATTCATTGTTAAACTTTAAAAAAATTTTGAATTAAAAGTTGAAGCAGTCCATGAATATAGACTTTTTGTCCTAAGACACTCTTGTTAGTTAATTTAAAGTCCCTTCCTTCGTCATTGCTAAGTGCTGTAGTCTGACATCCATTCTCCAAATGAAATGTGACTTTGATGGATAAACTCAATTAAAGCTCAGGCATTAGATAAGTTCAACAGAGAATTGGGCTGATCTTTACCAATCTACCTTTAAAAATACAATAAGTATTTCAAAATGAAGCAGTCATAAATTATACTGAAAATATATGCTAGTAAAATTAGGTTGAAATTGAAATCGAACACTCTATGTAAATTTCTATTACTTAGAAAGCAACATTTGTTTCCCTCCCCATCGGGTATTGTATCTCACATATACTTGTAATATGTAAAATCAGAGAAATGCCTGTTGTCTTTTACCTTTTTAGAAATTTCTCTCTCTTTTATAGTGTCTAAGTTTGTTAAAATATCTAGTTTTAAGACTAACAGTAAGAGTTTGTCCATAACCTGAGAACCCTCAGAAGAAATCATGTTAAGTTATTTTTAACACTTTTAAAAACGACTTAATGTGTGCCTTGCCTGTGAAGACATTTAGTTTTATCATTGATGTTTGACTCATTCATTTATTTATTTAATCATTAAACTAAAATTTGTATCTTACCTATGATAAATACAAGAAAATGATTTGGGTTATATAGATAAAGCATGTAGGAAGAGACACGTAAAGGAATAATTTGGTTTCTTATGATAAATCATTTCCTAGACATATATACAGAATATGAAAATAACATAGAGACAAAGGCATCTACTACCATCAGAAGAATCAAAGAAATCATCAAATTACAGCATTTATAGAAGAGCTTTTCAGTATTAACATTCAATTCCATCATTTTGCAGTAGAAATAACAAAGAGAATTTGATTTGTTTTCCCTGCATGAATATAGCGAAGGAGACAATTCTTCTTAACAATTAAGATTTTGCATTTAAGAAGGTGATAAACTTGAATTCATATCCTTGAACTAAAATCCATGTGAGCCTGGGATCCAGTTTCCTCAAATTCCAAATGGAAATCATAAAAATTAATTATCTCATGGTGCTTTATTTGGTATTACATGAAATAAAACAATTAACAGTGCCCATTACACTAGCTTACATGGTTGTTGTCAGTATTAAATGACTTAATAGTTGTAAGGTACTGATAATATTATCTGGTCTTAAAAGGCTCCCTATATATGAAAGATTTTCCTACTATTTTTCATATGATTAGTGTTGAAATAATTTATAATATTATACATATTTCTATTAATTGTCATTTATGCAGAAAAAATCGTTGCCTTGGAGACGAATATTAGGACAGAAAAAATTGTAAAGTTCTTTTTGATGTAAAATATCTGGATTTTTCAGGCTGGAGAAATGGCTGAGTCTAGGGTTGGGGTGAGAAATATACAAGATGAGCCTGCAGCATTTTGTAGTGCCAGAAAGTGAGACATTGCTCAAAAGCCAAAACCAACACCAAAACAAACCAAAACGGAAACTAAAAAACCCACGACTATATGTCAAAGGGAAACAAGAACCAATCAAAAGTATTTTCAATGGTCAAAGCTGGGAAAACGTGAACAAAAAAATAAATGACATAGTATTACATTATAACACAAATTATTAGAAACAAGTGATGGAATAAATAATGGGAACAGATTAATAAATCTCCTGGGCCAAAGGACATTTGTGTAGCTATTCTGATGCCAAGAAAGGTGAGCATAATTCCCCATTTCTTAAATGAGGACTATGCATAGTGACATTTTACCAAAGATTAGATTTAGAAAGAAAGAAATAGGGTAATTTTACAGTGGAGCCAACTAATAACCACTACCTCAATAGGTGCAAGACTAACATCAATAGTTATAAGGTTCTGGTAATAGTTTGTACCTTTGATATATTATGATGAGAATGGCATATTACCTTTGTGATTTTCTTCCCCCAAAGATATAATCTTAGTCTAATCATGAGAATAATATCAGACAAATCCCATCTGCAGAACATTCTGCAAAATACTGAACAAGGGCTTCTTAAAATTTAAAAGACCACCAAAAAGGGAGAAACTAAAATTGTCACAGCCAAGAGGAGCTTTGGGCAAAGAAATATGATGATTAAATGCAGTGTAGTTTCCTGAGTGGGATCCTGAAACAGAAAAAAATACACTTGGTAAAAACTAAGGAGATCTGAATAAATTATAAAGTTTAGTTATATTATCTATTAAAGGTATTATATAATATTAAATATATTATGCGTTAAATGTATTAATATTTGTGTATTAGTTATAACAAAAGTGACCAATTTTAACAAGAGAAAGTTTGTGTGAAATATATGGGAACTCTGTACTATATTTGCAACTTTTTGTAAATCTAAAACTATTCTAAGATTTAAAAGTTTATTACAAATCTAAGTGTTTGACATTTGAGGTCCAATCCTAGAGATAACTCAAAGTGTAAACAATAAGTTTGAAAGATCCTTGTTCTGTCATGTATAGGTTACCTACTTTTAAATTAGGTTCATTTTTCCAAACTAGGTGAGAAGAAAAGTCGTGGAGAGAGGAGATACTAGCAAAATTTCTGGGTGGATTACTTTGCTAAACCAGAGCCTTTGGCAACCCGCATCTTTGCCTAACCCATACAAGTAATTTTGTAATCAAATAGTACTGGGAAAAAAATACAATATTGCTGATAAATTTTAAGTTGAATATATGACAACAGCTTCAACTGATTTTTTTTAATGTTATATAAATGATATTCTTCCAGCCATTAGCTTTTCCTCTCCCTGTGATTTTTCCTCACTTTTTCCTTTCCCCTCAAATCTGCAACATGTCTTCCCTTCTCCTTATTCTGAGTTAATGAACTTGCTCCTTATTTTACTAAAAATTCAAAGTAATTAGAAAAAAGTCTTCCGCAAGTTTCACAATCTACCCATCTAACTATGTAAGTTTTCATATAATTTGTCTTTTTTCTCTTGCTATTATGAAACAGCCCTCCTTCAATTTTTGTCCCTTTTTTCTAACCTCCATGGAGACATGGCTCAAGTCAATTCATGTCTCCTGTTTCTTTCCTTTTTTTCTGCACCACTGATTTTTTTGTGTGTGTGTGGTTGCTAGTGTAACTTCATAAATATACCAACATGTTCTTGGGGGAAAAATGAACTCTCTTGATCCCACTTTTCTGTCTAGATATTGCACTATGTTTTCCCTTTGCCTTTATTGAAAGAATTGCTATACCCCCTGTCTTCACTACCTATCTTCCTGTTCTCACTTGAACCTGCATCAAGTGAGCTATCATGTTTACAATTCTAGAAAAGCCACTTTTAGCAATGGAAATATCTTACTGTTTAGCGTAATTAATTGAACAGCAGCACTTAACAGTTGATTATTCCCCTTTTCCTTCAAATATTATATTCATTTGGCTCTTAGAATATCACAATCTGTTGTGTTTTCACTGAATTCTATGGCCACTCCTTCTCAGTTTATTGCCTTCGTTCCCCCTCATATCCCAGACCTCTTAACTTTCTATAGTCTCAGAGTCTAGCCAGTGTGTCTCTATAATTTCATTTGACAAGAAATCCCCTCATACTGTCTTCAATTTTCACGGAAAACCCTTAAGTTATTTATAACCAATAACTTCCAAACATATATCTCTCTAGACCTCTTCTCTGGTGTCTGGTCTCATACACACAGCGGGCTGACTCAACCACCTTAATGGGAGGATTAATAGGGATCTTAACATGTCCTAAACAAAGCTCTGTCTTTTCTACAAAGCATACAAACAAACAAACAAAAAATTTGCTTCCTTAAGTTTTTACCAAGTTTTGTTATTGGTCACTCTATTTTTATAGGTATTTAGGCCTTGGTTCTGAGAATTTCATTTGATGCTTTCTTTTATATGCCAGATCAAATTCTTTCTGCATGATTAAAAAAAAGTACCTGGACTTTGAACACTTTTTACCACCCTACCTCTACTACCCTGGTACAAGCCACAATTGTTTTTCATTAAAATTTTTGCAGTATCTTCCTATTTTTTTCTCTGTTTTGTCATTACCCATCTTTGATTTATACTAATGCATCATCATCCTTGAAGATATACTAATATAATCTTAATTATAATTCCACCAAAAATAATCAAATGGCTTCAATTTTCGTTCCATTGCATGCAGTAATTTCCCCCTAGATATTAGTATGGTCTTGTTCACACACTTCTTCAGGGATTTCCTTTTCCTTGGATGTTGACTTTTCATGGGCATTTTCCTGTACATCCTCTTTAAAATGACAGCTTCTTCATATACATATCCTATCTCTATGCCAGTGTTTTTCCCCTCAATACTCGTCAATATTTATTACTCTATGTAACTCATTTATTTAAATAATTTCATTTATTTTTTCTGTGTTCCTCCCATAAAAGCTAGAATGTAAGATTTAGGAAGTTAGGGATTTAATTTGTTTTGGTTCCTTTGATATACTTATCCTATAAATAGCACCTGCTTATATTAGTCACATGAAAAATAGTTACTGAATGTTAAATGACAAGTATCTTTTTTTCTTCCTTTCACTTGCGGAAGATCCATCTTAGATTAGGCTGATTTTCTTACTCATTTCACTATTTGCATAAAGGTAACTCTTGGCATTAATTCTCAATGTTCAGACTCCTTTTCTTGGCAGATCTGAAATTAGTCTGCTTACAATACAGATTTTCAGAAATTTTGGTTGGCCTGAACTCCTAGGAATTTAACAGAGATGAAAATTCGTATAGGCTTACCAAACTACAATTTAAATATCTTTTTAAAAGCTTTTATTTGTTGAATAGTCTAGGCAGGGGTATTACAAGTTGTAAACTGATTAAATACTTCTGGATATCTGAAGGCAAATGTTTTTTCGTGGAAAATGTAATAGAGGTGCTAAAGTCTTTATACGAGGAAGGGTTATCAGAATATGCTTAAAATCACCTAAAGTTTCTCAACTGAATAAATTACTTTACTTTTGTTCTAGAGCAAAACCAACTCTTGACCACAAACTAGTTAGGCTTTTGAGTTTGAAGTCAGAGTTCACATCTTTTGTAATAATTTTTCACATAGACTACTTATTATATGATAACATAAAAATACTACTTATTGAATGATTATGAAATGGCTACAAATGTTAACTCTTCAGATTTACTATATCAGCATTAGTGAGTCATATATATTTGTATAATAATTATTGACCTATTAAATAATACTATGTTTCTATTCATTTAATTGAAAAGTAAGTAATTTTAAAAGGAGGAACAATTGAAAGGTAAAATGGGTGGAATAGCAGTTACATAGAGCTGTCAGAGAACAGTCTGCTATTGCAACCACAA
The DNA here is from genome assembly GCF_043159975.1 of Macaca nemestrina. Lineage (NCBI taxonomy): Eukaryota > Metazoa > Chordata > Mammalia > Primates > Cercopithecidae > Macaca > Macaca nemestrina. The sequence goes on along the minus strand of NC_092127.1, from coordinate 59,399,659 downwards.
GAAACCACAGTTGATTACACAGTAATTCCTCCTTTCAAAGAGAACTATTACTAATCTTAGCTATTATGCTATAGAAATATTAAAGACTGTTTGCTTTGTCGAATCATCTCATTTTTGAGATGACAGAGCTATTAAAAAAATGTGCTGCTTGGATATCAGTTTATATTATTAGGTACTGTCATGTTTTCGGTTTCACATGCTTATGCTTTTCTAAATTTATATTTAATCTTTTTCCTTGTATAGTTATCCATGTTTTTGTAAAAATAATTGGGAAAACACATTTTAAAGAATGCCTTTTCTTTTTATTTTGACAGATTCTTCATGATATTCACATTAGAAAAGGTATCTCTGACTGGTGTATTTGGAAAATGTTACACATGATAACAATGAAGAAAGAAATACAAGAGACTAGATCTTTAGTGATCACGTAATCAAATGTAAACTGCTGTTTTGTTTCTTTCTAAAACTTTCTTTAGGTTCCAATTTCAAATTAAGTTTTAAAAAGTGTTGAACTAATGACACTGTTTTTTTGCATTTTGGATCTCTTAAATATATAGTTTCCATTATAAGTGCCCGGTATTTCTTAAAATATATGGCACAGTGTAAGCACTTTGAGTACAGGGATTTTAATTTCTTTTGTCATTCTATATCTAAAATTTAGACAGATACCTCACAAGTATTTGAAATTAATGTACCATTATTGAATGCATGAATAAAGGAAGATTAATTTATAGACCCAGTTAACAGTCTTGACAACAATATATTGAATTATATTAGAATAATAAATTTTATGCAATAGCTTTATTTAACTACCTTCATCTGTTTAAGGACACATGTATTTAATGCTTAAATATTCCGTTTTGTAAGGCATTTATATACATAGAAATGGAAACTTTTATACATTGGCCAAGTGCCAATATCAATATCAACAAGTGTTTATCAGGCATCTACAATGTGTTCCTTACTGAGTCAGCTCTTTGTGATGTCTGCCAGACAATCCCAGGGGAGAAGAAATAAAAATTCAATGTCTTGATAAGTAGCTATATGCTACCTAAACAAAAATGTTTCTCTACTCTTTGTAAACTTGTTTTTTCTTCATTCAACATTTATTGTCTACCATGTGTAATGATACTGATTTTTTAGTAATATTTTATTTTATTCTAATTTATAGCCTTTTAACACAGAAACATACCAAGCATAATAAACACATGAAAACCTGGAATTGCAATCTAAATCAATTTTTCCATTTATTCATTTATGTATTGGATTTTATTTACTGGACTAATAATTAGTAAGCTACTAATTATACAAATTATAGTAAGCTACTCATTATATGACTACTACTACATATCAGGCATTGTTTCGGGCACCAGAGATACATCAATAAAGAAAAGAGATAGAGATCCTGCTGTGGATATATATATTTTATTCTAACTAAGGATATAGATATTAAACAATAACCACAACAAATAGAAAAATTGTAAAAAATCACAGGAGAAGATAAATGCTTTAGAGAAAAGAAAAACTCAGATCTTCTGCCTTTTTTAAAAGCAGGTTGAATACTGCTGAAGGAGCCCTTCCACAGCTAGAGAACAGCGAGCATATTTGGACAACATATTTGTTTAAAAACAGGCAGAAAGACATAGGAGAATTAAAAAGAGCAATGAAAAATTATGAGGCTAAAATTCAAGGAAGAAAGTCTAGAAAAGGAACTCACTACTTAGGTCATTCTTTTTCCTAAAAGAATCTAAAGGGCGGACCAGAAGTTGAAAACCTAAGCCAACTTTTTGGCAGCAAAGTGATGGAAATAGGAATCCAGGGCCTTTCAAAGAGAAGCTGTCTTAAGGCTGCAAAGCGTTATCTCTAAGAGTAACAACAAGAGGCGAAGTCTAACTTCAGATACCTATATTTATTAAAGGTGATGCTGGTTTGCTAATGTGTCTGGATCACTGGAAATTACAAGAAATTTTCTCTCTGAAAATACATAAACCCATCAAAAATCTCAAATTTCTTCTAGAATATTTAATATATATATTTTTACCTTGGTGAAAAATGATCAGGCATACCAGGTTACAAGTCAACATGATAGAAAAATTAAGAAAAAATAAAAACTGATTCAAAGACAATATAGAACATAGACTTTAAAATGACTACTAATTTTTTAAATTAAATATTCAGCAGAGTCTTAACATTCTGAAATTCTTCAACTGTAGTACCCTACAACTAATATTAATAACTGAAGGAATAGGTTTAATAGCATAATATTACAGCTAATGAGAGAATTAGTGAATTGAAGGATAAATCAGAAAAAAGTTCAAAATAAAGCTAAAAATTTAATAAAAAACATGAAAGAAATACAAAAGATAGACTGAAAAGTTCTAACTGAAGTTTGATTCCCAGAAAAAGTGCATAAAAGAACAATACAGAAACAAGATCAAAGTCATAATTACTGAGAATTTTTCAGAAATTATAAAATAAATGTAATATCAGATTTATTCTTCACCAAGCAGGAACAATATAAAGAAATGAACAACTAGACACAACATATCAAAACTGCTGAAATATAAAGAAAAATAGAATATCCTAAGGAAATTAGAAAAAAAGAGAAATGTTACTATTGACCAACAATTTAGATAGCTGACTTCTCAAAATAAAAGACAAAAGTTGTAAGCCAAAAAAATGAGATAGTATCTTCAGTAAACGGAACATTGGCTAAACAATATTTCTATAATTAATGAAAGATTCTGTAAGAATAAAGGCAAAATAACGGTAATCAAAAAACAGGAAATTATTTATTAGTAGACACACTAAGGAAGGGCATAGATTTTCTTAAAGATAGAGGAAAAAGCCAGATGAAAGCTCAGACATAAAGGAAAAAATCAATACTAACCATATAAATCTGAATGAATATTAATAAAAACTAATGAATAATTGTATTATACATATATATTATTAAAGTAGAAGGAAATAGCCTATGATTACAATTATATAGGACATGCTGAAGTTAAATCATTCTGATTACTTAACCTATCCGGGAAGTGATAAAACAGAAATTTATCATAGACTTTGTTAAGTCAGGAATACATGCTGCCATACTTAGGGTAACCAATTAAATGTATGTAGTTTTTACAGAGAAATAAATAGAAAATGAAGTTTTTAAAAACCACATATTTAAAAAATTATAAAAAGAGAGATAAAGGAATATAGACACAACAAGAAAAGAAGAAAGCAATAGGAAGATTATGGACTTAAAACCAAATATATCAGGAATTATGTTGAATAAATTTGGATTATATGCTCAAAATAAAACATAGATGTGGATTGACTGAATGAAATGTAGATAAGAACTTTTTCCTTATAAAACACATTTAAATATGAATATATAAAAGTTGACAAGTAAAAGGATGAAAAAATATCGGGCAAAAAATATGCACCAAATAAAGGAACATACAGCTATAATAATGTCATATAAAATAGATTTTGATACCAAAAATTTACTAGACAGAAAGAGGAGCACCTAAAAATAAGTTTAATTTATCACTAAGGTAATCAGTCTAAGTTTGAATGTCTCAGTGTACCTTCAACAATATTTCGCTTTTAAGTATATTTGCCATAGACATTTTCTGAGATAGCCTTTTTCTGCTCTTACTTTACCAAGTTTTATTTTATTTTATTTTTCAGAATAGATGCTGAGGTGTTAAGCTATTTCAATTTTCAGAAGATTGACATTTTATTTTTATTTTTTTATTTTTCAATTTTATCTTATTTTATTTTAAACTTTTAAGTTCAGGGGTACAAGTGCAGATTTGCTACATAGGTAGCTTGTGTCATGGGGGTTTATTGTACAGGTTATTTCATCACCCACGTATTAAGCCTAGTACTCATTAGTTAGTTTTCCTGATCCTCTCCCTCCTCCCAAAGGATTGACATTTTATAATTCTCTGACCATAATTAAGATAAAAACCAATAATAGAAAAGTGACAAAAAATAAGAAAAAACACTCTAAACAGGATAAATAACATGACTCAAGGAAAAAATTATAATAGACATTAACAAATATATTGAGTTACTCAATAATTAAAATACTCTATGCCTAGATTTACAGGAAATAGTTAAAGCTATGCTCAGAAATTTGTAACTTATACTACACAGGAAACAATTGGAAAAATAATGAAGTTAAGCATCAATCTGATAAAGTTACAAACAAAAGTACATTAAAGAAATTAGAAGAAAAAGACGGTAAAATAAGAACATACATATGAAATTTCAAAACAAATATTTAATTAAGATTAACAAAATATGATTTGTAAGATTAATAAAATATATAAACACCTGACAAGATTGATAAAACATAAAAAGTTACAGAACAAATAATTAGCATTATAATTCAAAAAGGAAGCATCCTGGCAGGTAATAGACATTAAAGGTTACAGGAAGATTTTATAAACTGTTTTATGCTGATAAATGTAAGTTAGATAAAATGGTTAAATTAGTATTAAAATGTCATGAATATATAATCCAAATAGTCCTACATTTGCTAAACTAATTAAAATTTGACTCAATTCTTAATTAAAAAACAAAAAAAAATTTATAAAATAACCCATAAGTCCATTTGGCATAATCAATAATTTCTACCAAATATTTAAGAAATAAATAATGACAAAAATATACAAATTCTTACTGACACTAAAAAATAAGAGCAATATTATCCTTCCCAAAATATTTATGAGGCCAGCATAATTCTGATATCAAAAATAACTAGGACATTAAAACAATAAAAAATTAAAAGTATTACGAAAACATGTGTGCATATGCTAATTTCATTAAGTGCTATCAATCAATGTGGTTAATTAGTTGACCATATTAACAGAATATAGGATATAAATATATAATCATTTGAATAGATCTCATCATCTCAATCTCCATTTATAATTACAACAAAAATAAACTGTAAAGTAAGAGTAGAAGGTTATTTCATATAATATGTACAGCAAATACCATAGAATGGTAGTAATGAAGATGGCTAGAAAGGGTAAAATTAGGGATCTCTTTTGTTTTTGATTTTTTTTTTTTTGAAGTATAACATACAGAAACATATAAAGGTCATATATGTACCATTTAATAATTTTTTAAAAAGTAAACATATCTATGGAACTAGAACCCAGATAGAGAACTAGAGCTCTGCCATTCACCTTCCAATTGCTTGCCCTTGGAAAGTGAATCAGTATGTGAGTTTTAATGATATACATTATATTTGTCTATTTTTAAACTTTATATAAATGATATGATACAGTGTGTTTCTAATTTATGATACTCAACATTATGTTTGAAAACATTACATATGCTACTGCCTACAGTTGAAGTCTGTTAATTTTTTTTAATGGCTTTATGTTATCCTTTTGTGTGTGAATAGAGTAGTACACTTAATTTAACAGTCCTACTGCTGGTGGGCGTTGGAGTTGCTTTCAATTTGGGGTTATTGTGAAGAATTCTGCTATGATTACAGATGTAAATGCTTTTGGGTGAATACATGTACACATTTTTTATTGTGTATATTCTGAGAGTGAATTTCTGGATCATAATGTATGCATGTTTCAATTTCAGTAAATGTTGTCAAATGCTTTCTAAAGTATTTGTACAAATTCATTTTATTAGTAGTACAAGAACATTCTAATTTCTCCATTTCCTCAGCCATAGTTAGTAATGCCTTTTTATATCTTAGTCATTCATCTGTGTGGGCATTAATAAACTATTGTGTTTTAATTAGTCCATCTCCAAAGGCTATTAAAGTTTTACTTTTTTTTTTTTCAATTTTATAGAACATTTGTACGTCCTTTTCAGAAAATTTGTCAGAGGTGATTGAACCAGAGCGACTCCATCTTGAATAGGGCTGGGTAAAATAAGACTTGAGACCTACTGGGCTGCATTTCTAGGAGGATAAGGCATTTAGTCACAGGATGAGATATGAGGTCAGCATAAGATACAGGTCACAAAGACTTTGCTGATAAGACAGTTTGCAGTAAAGAAGCTGGCCAAAACCCACCAAAACCAAGATGGTGGCAACAGTGACCTCTGGTCATCCTCACTACTCATTATACACTAATTATAATGCATTAATATGTTTAAAGACACTCTCACCAACACCATGACAGTTTACAAATGCCATGGCCATGTCAGGAAGTTACCCTACATCTAAAAAGGGGAGGAACCCCCAGTTTGGGAATTGTCCACCCTTTTCCCTAAAAACTCATGAATAGTCCACCTTTGGTTTAGCATATAATCAAGAAATAACTATAACTCTACTCATTGGAGCAACCTATGCCACTGCTCTGATTACGGAGTAGCTATTTTTTATTCCTTTACTTTCCTAATAAATTTGCTTTCAATTTACTCTATGGATATGGGCCCAGTTTGTTTTTTTTTTTTTTTTTGAGAAGGAATCTCACTCTGTCGCTCAGGCTGGAGTGCAGTGGTGCAATCTCGACTCCCTACAAGCTCCTCCTCCCAGGTTCATGCCTTTCTCCCGCCTCAGCCTCCAGAGTAGCTGGGACTACAAAACTATGGGCACCTGCCACCATGCCTGGCTAATTTTTATTTATTTATTTATTTATTTATTTATTTATTTATTTATTTATTATTTTTTATTTTATTTTATTTTTTAGAGATGGGTTTTCGCCGTGTTAGCCAGGATAGTCTCGATCTCCTGGGCTTGTTATCCACCCAATTCTTTTATGTGCAAGTTCCAAGAATCCTCTCTTGGGGTCTGGATTAGGACCACTTCCTACAACAAACTGACAATTCAAGTCTTTTGCTGATTTTCTGTTACATTGGCTGAATTGCTTATAATAATTTGTAGATATTCTTCATATATTTTGAATTTGAGCATTTCCACATTATATGTATAGAAAATATATTCTCTCTTTCTGATTCACCATTTTACTGTATTCATGCTATGTTATAGTGATCATTAATTATTGATTTTAATATTTTCTAATTTATCATTTGTTAGTCTTTTAATGATTAAGCTGTCATTATCACTTCAAGATTATTAATAAATACTGGATAATTTCTTCTAAAATTATTGCTTTACTTTTTACATTTATATATGCAATTTACTGAAACTTATTGTTGTGTATGGTGTGAGGTAAAGGTCATTTTTTTTCCTGTATGGATATACAATTTACATAGAACCATTTATTGAAAACACAATTCTTGATTTATTAAACTACATCGTCATGTTTTACACAAGGCTCAGGGCCATATGTAGGTCAGTTTCTGGTTTCTGTATTCTGTTCTGCTTCTCTATTTGTCAATTTTTCCAGTTTTCATTACAGAGTTTTTTATATATTACATGTTGTGAGCTGCAAACAAAGATAATCGGCTTCTTCCTTTCTTATCTGTATGTCTTTTATTTCTTTTTTTTTTTTTTTTTTTTGCCTAATTGCTCTACCTAGGATTCCAGTACTGTGCTGAATAGAAATGGTGAGAGTGGTTATCCTTGTCTTATTCCTAATTTTAAAAGAAAGCTTTAGGCTTTTCATTATTGAGATGATGTTAGCTATGGGCTTATCATTATGGCTTTTACTGTGGTGAGGTACAATCCTTCTATATCCTATCTGTTTAACAGGGTTCTCTCCTCATCAGTTGTTCTGGAAGAGTTTGAGAATGATTCAATCTCCATACACAGTAAGGTTAGTGGTTAATTCTTATTTAAATGTTTCATAAAATTCAGCAGTAAAACCATCTCTTCTAGACTTTTCTTTGTTAGTTTTTGATTAATAATTCAATCTCCTTACAGTGTTCATTTGTCAACATTTCTATGTCTTAATGATTCAGTCTTGGTAAGATTTTTTTTTTTTTAGGAATGTATTCATCTCTTGAAACTTATCTAATTTTTTGATAGATAATTGTTTAGTTTATTAAGATTCTTTATATTTCTGTGGTATCAGTTGTAATATCTCCTCTTTCGTTTATAGTTTTATTTACTGAAGTCCTCTGTGTTCTGTGTTAGTCTAGCTAAAGGTTTGTTAATTTTGTTTATCTTTTGAAAAAATCAACTACTGACTTTCTTTGTTTTCTATTGTTTTCCATTCTCTATTTCATTTATTTCTGCTATAATCTTATTATTTCCTTCCTTCTGCTAACTTTGGGCTTAGTTTTACTTCTTTTCTGGTTTCTTGAAATGTTACATTAAGTTGTTTCTTTTTTCTTAATGTAGGCATTTAAAGCTAAAAAATTTCCTCTTAGAACTCTTAAAATTCAGTATGTTGTATTTTCATTTTTATTTTTATTTATCATGAGTTTTTTTTTTAAATTTCCCTTTTGATTTGTTCTTTTCTCAATGTTTATTCAGGAGTATGCTATTTAATTTCTACATATAAGTAAATTTTTACATTTTCTTCCAATTGTTGATTTATGGTTTTATATTACTGGTCAGAAAAGGCACTTGATATAATTTTAATCTTAAATTTATTAAAATTTGCTTTTGGACTATCTTATGATCTATACTAGGAAACGTTCTGTGCATGTTTTTAAGAAGAATACATTATCTACTTCTGTTGAATTTATTGTTCTGTATATGTTTGTTAGGTACATCTGGTCTTGATCAAATCTGCTATTTTCTTACTGATTTTCTGTCTGGATGGTCTATTCATTGTTAAGAGTAAACTATTAATGTCCTCTACTCTTTATATATTTAGATACTCTGATGTGTGCATATATATTGACAATTATATTTTTGATGAATTGCCCCTTATTACAGTAACCTTTGTCTCTTATGAGTTTTTTGCTTAAGGCTTATTTTGTTTTATGTATGTATAGCTACTACTGCTCTATTGCTTTCTGGAGTTACCATTTGCATGGAATGTCTTTCATTCCTTACTTGCAGCATCCTGTGTCCTTTTTAAAGCTAAAGTGAGTCTTTGGTAAGCAGCAAATGGTTGAATCTGTTACCTTTTTTTTTTTTTTTTTTCATTTAGCCCCTTTAGCTTTTGATTGGAGAGTTTAATTCATTTATATTTAAAATAATTGTTGATAAGAGATAATATACAATTGCCATTTTGTTAATTATTTTCTGATTATTTTGTAGTTTCCTTGTCTCTTCTTATTTTGCTGTCTTCTTTTGTCATTTAATTACATTTTTAGTGACATGCTTAGACTCCTTTCTCTTACTCTTACTCAAAGGTTACACCTGTAGTAGATACACAAAAGAGTAAGAGAAAGGAGTAAGCCTTACCATAAAGCTTATATACAATACTTTATATTTGTAACCCATTATTTTAAGCTGATAACAATTTAGCTTTGTTCACATAAAAAAATTATATATTTTTACTTCTTCTTGCCTCATAATTTATGTAATTAATACTATAAATTATTCCTTATTTATATCATGGATATAGTAATAAATAATTGTAACTATAATTATTCTTAGTACATTTTTGAACTCTTATACCAGAGTTGAAAGTGATATATGCACCATCATTACAATATTAGAAAATTTTGACATAGCTATATGTTTAATTTTACTGTTAAGTTTTATATATTCATGTATTTTTGCATTGTTAATCAGCATTCTTTCATTTCAGCTTGAAGAACTACCTTTAGAAAGTTTAGTCTAGTGGTAATGAACTTTCTTAGCTTTTGTTTGTTCACAAAAGTTTTTATCTCCTTCATTTGTGAAGGATAGTTGTATCTGATGTAGTATTCTCGATTGGCAGAAGTTTTTGTGTGTGTGTGTGTGTGTGTGTGTTTTACCTTTTCAATCTTTATTAGGTTTTCTGTTAAAAGAAATGACATATAGAGCATAACTTTTACTTATTTTTTTCAATACATCATTCTCAAATCATCATTTTCCCCAAGAATATATTCCTCTCTTATAATAATAGTTAACATTAACACTGTGTGTTGGGCACAATTCTATCTAAAAATGTTGTATTGTCTATATCTAGTAATTGATTTTATATTTATAATCCCTATGAGGCAAAGAATACTTCTAAAAATAAATTAAAATAATTGTAAAAATTGAATTCTGCTCAACCAATGCATTTTGTGATAATTTTCTACCTCAATTCAGCATAAAAAGTGTACAAATTTTCAGAACTTATTTCCTGCTGCTATAATCCAATGCCCTATGCTGTAACCCTATGAATTTTCTCCATCTCTGTGATGGAGTTCTTAGCACAGCACTTAGCAAAAGCTTCTTCTCTGCCCTGCAACTTTATCAATTCTGCTTCTCAGTCTTTTCTCTGTTCTCCTTCTGCTGTATATATCAGATTCAAGTCCTGTGCCCTCGACAAGTTATGACACAATACTCTTACATTTTTCTTTTGCACTATATTTGTCTTCCCTTATCACTAATACCTCCTTAAAAGTCTGCCTGATCTCCAAGTGGGCAAAATTAGTAATTATTTTTTGTTTTTCCACAATAAATTTTAAGATTCTCTTCAAAAATGACGTTCCAGTCTTATACTACATTCTAAAATTTGAATTAATGTGTAGTTTTGCCGTCAAATTGTGGTCTGTGAACAAACAACATTGGCATCACCTGGGGGCTTTTTAGAAATGTAAAAACTGAGACCCTACATTGGGTCAATGGAATCAGAATCTGCATTCTGATGCAAAGATGGCAAGGGTAAAATTCTGGACTTGATCCCACAAGTCAGTGGGATGTCAGAAAGAAACTTCAAAGGGGTGAAGTCAGCCAGCAGAGCAAGAGATTACCATAATCCACATTTATTAAGGGCCTAAGCGGTTAGGGTACTAATCTAATTTTTGAAAGTATATTATTATAGTAATACATTTTATTCTGCCCACAATCCCACAGGGCATTGGATATGATTACCACCTTTTAACAATAGAGATGAAAAAGCTGAGACCCTGGAGGTTAAGTGACTTTCTTGAGGTTGCACAGTAAATAAGGCAATGGCAGACCTGGATTCAGAATCATGTGGGTTGGCTCCAAGCCCAGTTTCCATTTTTTTTTTTTTTTTTTTTTTTATACTTTAAGTTCTAGGGTACATTTGCACAACATGCAGGTTTGTTACATATGTATACATGTGCCGTGTTGGTTTGCTGCACCCATTAACTCCTCATTTACATTAAGTACTGCTCCTAATGCTATCCCTCCCCCATATCACCCCTCCCCACGACAGGCCCTGGTGTGTGATGTTTCCTGCCCTGTGTCCAAGTGTTCTTATTGTTCAATTTCCAACTATGAGTGAGAACATGCAGTGCTTGGTTTTCTGTCCTTGCGATAGTTTGCTCAGAATGATGGTTTCCAGCTTCATCCATGTTGCTACAAAGGATATGAATTCATCCTTTTTTATGGCGGCTTAGTATTCCATGGTGTATATGTGCCACATTTTCTTAATCCAGCCTATCATTGATGTACATTGGACTTGGTTCCAAGTCTTTGCTATTGTGAATAGTGTTGCAATGAACATACGTGTGCATGTGTCTTTAGAGCAGCATGATTTATAATCCTTTGGGTATATACCCAATAATGGGATCACTGGGTCAAATGGTATTTCTTGTCATTCTAGATCCTTGAGGAATCGCCACACTGTCTTCCACAATGGTAGAACTAGTTTACACTCCCACCAACAGTGTAAAAGTATTCCTATTTCTCCACATCTTCTACAGCATCTGTAGTTTCATAACTTTTAATGATCACCATCCTAACTGGCGTAAGATGGTATTTCATTGTGGTTTTGATTTTCATGTCTCTGATGACCAGTGATGATGAGCAGTTTTTCATGCATCTGTTGGCCACATAAATGTCTTCTTTTGAGAAGTGTCTGTTCATATCCTTTGCCCACTTTTTGATGGGGTTGTTTAATTTTTTCTTGTAAATTTGTTTAAGTTCTTTGTAGATTCTGGATATTAGCCCTTTGTCAGATGGGTACATTGTGAAAATTTTCTCCCATTCTGCAGGTTGCCTGTTCACTGTGATGGTAGTTTCTTTTGCTGTGCAGAAGCTCTTTAGTGTAATTAGATCCCATTTGTCTATTTTGGCTTTTGTTGCCATTGTTTTTGGTGTTTTAGTCATGAGGTCCTTGCCCATGCCTATGGCCTGAATGGTATTGCCTAGGTTTTCTTCTAGGGTTTTTATGGTTTTAGGTCTAACATTTAAGTCTTTAATCCATCTTGAATTAATTTTTGTATAAGGTGTAAGGAAGGGATCCACTTTCAGCTTCCTACATATGGCTAGCCAGTTTTCCCAGCACCATTTATTAAATAGGGAATCTTTTCCCCATTTCTTCTTTTTGTCAGGTTTGTCAAAGGTCAGATGATTGTAGATATGTGATGTTATTTCTGGGACCTCTGTTCTGTTCCATTGGACTATATGTCTGTTTTGGTATCAGTACCATGCTGGCTTGGTACCAGTACCATGCTGTTTTGGTTACTGTAGCCTTGTAGTATAGTTTGAACTCAGGTAGCATGATGCCTCCAGCTTTCTTTTTGCTTAGGATTGTCTTGGCAATGCGGGCCCTTTTTTGGTTCCGTATGAACTTTTAAGTAGTTTTTTCCAATTATGTGAAGAAAGTCATTGGTAGCCTGATGGGAATGCCATTGAATCTATAAATTATCTTGGGCAGTATGGCCATTTTCACGATATTGATTCTTCCTATCCATGAGCATGGAATGTTCTTCCATTTGTTTGTGTCCTCTTTTATTTCATTGAGCAGTGGTTTGTAGTTCTTGAAGAGGTCCTTCAGACCCCTTGTAAGTTGGATTCCTAGTTATTTTATTCTCTTTGCAGTAATTGTGAATGGGAGTTCACTCATGATTTGGCTCTCCGTTTGTCTGTTACTGGTGTATAAGAATGTTTGTGATTTTTGCACATTGATTTTGTGTCCTGAGAATTTGCTGAAGTTGCTTATCAGCTTAAGGAGATTTTGGGCTGAGATGATCAGGTTTTCTAAATATACAATCATGTCATCTAAAACAGGGACAATTTGACTTCCTCTTTCCCTAACTGAATACCCTTTATGTTTTTCTCTTGCCTGATTGCCCTGGCCAGAACTTCCAACACTATGTTGAATAGGCAGAAGTTTTATCTTTCAAGATTTTGAATGCATCATTTTACTCTCTCCCAGCCTACAAAGTTTCTGCTGAGAAATCCACTGATATTCTTATGAGGGGTCTATAATACATGACGAATTGCTTTTCTCTTGCAACTTTCAAAATTCTCTTGTCTTTGATTTTTGACAATTTAATCATAATTTGTCTAGTTTTAGATCTTTTAAAATTAAATTTGGTAAACTTTGGGGCTCATGGATCTGGATGTTCATTTCTGTAGCTGGGTGAGCCTGCTGTCTGGGCCACTTGAGGTTAAATTGGTCTACAATCTGAGCTCTGTGTTCAGATGAGGAAACTGTCTGGGCTCCCAAGTTGAGTGGGGCCTCAGGCTGCGTCTCAGTTGAAAGGGGTTGCTAGCCATGTCCTATAATCAAGCAGAGCTTTCACCTGTGCTCTGCATTTGGAAAGAGTAGATGGCTTAGCTTTCTGTTTGGGTGGGTCTGCAAGGCTGTATTAAGATGCTCATTGGGATTGTTGTTCAGGCTCTCTGCCTAGGATTCACCAAGGTCTTTATACTGATGAGTATGACCCCATCTCCCTTTTTTGTTTCTAGCTATCTCCCATTAGTCTAGCTCTGCCAATTCCCCGAGTGTTCTCTGTGAGGAGAATTCCAACTTTCAGGAAGTACCAATGAACTCTGGAGAAGGTAGAAATCCATCTTGAGGTCTCTTCTCCATTGGAAAGACTGTAGGGGATAATCCTCTTGGTTGCTGCTGTGCAAGCTTAGGGTGGAGGGGTGATGTTGTGAAAAGGAAACCATTTATTTTGCCTTTCTAATGAGACTTTTCTCAGTTTATATATTCCAATGGGGTACTGCAGACTCACCTCAGATTCTAGAACCTTCCAAGATCTTTTCTTATTTGTATATAGTTGGTAGTTGGTCTTTCTGTGAGAACAAAAGCTAGGTATCTCCTGTTCTTCCATCTTGCTGATGTCCCTCCTGGGTTCTATGTGTTGACTGAGGTTTTCAGGGATGTGAATCATGATAGGATTAGTCCTTATAGTCTTTTCAAGAAAAGAGAACACTTGGATTAAACTGTAGTTTATTTTTGGGGTTGATCACTTTCTTTGTAATATAAGCTAGACATCCTTGGAAGAATCAGTTTTGTCAGAGACTTAGAAAATCTATTAGCTCCATCATCAACTTTACAATGCTGATATTGAGGAAATAGTAGGACCTGTCTTAGCAAGATAGAGAATTATTTCTGTAAAGTTCTTTTCAGTATTGCTGTGGATAATGATATAAAGACCCTAATACAACCAGGCCCTGTCAGCAAAGTTAGTTACATTATTCTTTTTATATACTTCAGTTGTTACATAATTTAACTTTAAGTGATATATTTGAATCTCTTATTCTTAATCAATGACCAACACTATGATTGATTTCTTTCAGTTCTACTGTTATTAATATTTCACCCAATTTTTAAATTATAGCTTCTAACAATGCTTCTTTTTAATATTTTGCTAATATTGATTATCTTGTATTAAAAATATTTAAATAGTATTTAAGTCATGACTATGTCAACATTATGAACGAACTCCTAGCGAAAGAAATGCAATATGTTACCACATCTGTGCTACATCAGTGCTACTTGAAAGTATGTTTTAAGTATTTGAAACAAGTAAAGCCTCTTTATTTGTGTCTTATAAATTAATTAGAATAAAACTACTCATGTGACTATTTTGTTAGTAAACAATGATTTCATTAAAATATTATTGCTTCCTTATAATATCTAATAATTTTCCTTCCTATTGACAAAAAATGGCATAGACCCCTATATCATTAATACTTAATTTAATTCTATACTTGACTGTACTATACTAGAAATAAATTATAATATATTTTTAATGTTTTTCTCATAAAGTCACCTGACTACGTCTTCTAATTACTTCTGATTTTTGCAAATGTATAGCACATTATCAAATTGAAATTTCTTTAGTTATACTTCTTGGGTGTTTCAAAAACAGAATCTCTTCTTTCTGCTTTATTATACTCCACTTTCATTTTAGTGAGAGCATTTCGGGGATATCAATCTTTATTTACTTACTTTTTAAAGGTACAGATAATATTTTAAATAGTTTGTTTCTCTTATTGTTTATTTTGAATTCACATAAGATTACTATTTTGGATTGCTATAGATTTTTTAATCTATAATCCTCTTTTGTCAGACCTCTAAATGCATTTTATTGCCTTCTTGAATCACATCAATTGAAAGTATGCTACCAGTCTTATTTTATTTTTAAATAAGTATTCTGTTTTTGTCTTCTTCTAAAAAATTTATTAACTTCTAAATGTTCAGTAGAATGTATCAAGGTGCTGACTGTTTTCCATTTATTGTGGATATTACTGTGTAGAGAGCCTTTCAATTTAAAGATTCTGGTTTACATTTGGCCCAGAAAAATGTTTTATTTCGTTTTATTCTGTCTTACTGCATCCATCCCCATTTTTCTCAGTTTATATTGAAATAGGTTATAGGCAAATGCAAAGCTTTTTGTATTTTCCAGCTGTTATCTTGATGCTCCAGTATTTTGACTGCTTTGTTAGTCTATTTCATTTCTCCCTACCCGCTTTCAAGTTGTGCCTTCCTGGAACTCAGAAAATTGGCATTGGCACCTAACTTCTTGACAGTTATTTTCCTGTTATCCCTGTATTTGTCTACTTTATCAGTTAATACAATCTTATTTACTTTTAGATTTCAAAAAACCCATGGAAATTTCTGGCCCATTAGTAGAGAGCTATTTTATTATTAGGGTGGTCAAGAATTTTTTTTTCTTTCTGTGTGTCTTTTTATTCTTTCTTTCTGTATTTTTTGCAAGGCAGAATGGAATAATAGAGCCCTAATTCATATACTGTATTTCATTTAAATAATTGTACCTATGTGAAAGTATATGGTACCACAAAGAACAGATAAATTACCATAAAATATGTCCATATACTAAAGAATAAAATTATTTGAATGAATGAAAAAATATTTATGTGAGAATATCATATCAGAAATTTTCAGTCATTTTTCATAAAAATGTAGTGCAATTGAGAAATTAATTTAGAAATTCTACTTCAATAGATGTAACATAGGGACAATGACAAAATGTTATTTATTGCTGATTTCTGTATATTCATTGTACCTTATAAACCTAAATAGATAGTGGTTATGAAATAAAACAATATTTTGGTGGTTGGATATCTTCAAATGTAGACTGATGAAGTAGCAGTCTGTTTATATTAAGCCTCAGGCATAGCCTGGAGGAAGTATTTTTGTTTCTATGTAGGTTCAAGGATATAAGTGAGTAAACTTACTCATTATTCATAATACCCTGGGGACATACATTTGATGTATGCATGTAAGTGAGGTTTTGTGTGTGTGTATGTATATGTGTGTACGTGTGTCAGCTTAAACAGTTAGAATCCCTTTGGACTTACAAAACTAAACTTCCACAATTAAATAGTAAAATAATCTTTCCTCCTACTTCTTTATCCAAGCAGCATACAATATTTGATCTAAATATTTTTCATATTTTTAATTAATATAAATTACTTTTTTGATGATTGTGTCTACTAACCCAGTCATTTTAGTTTTATATGTGTGAGAAATTGGTGTGAATAAGAGAAAACAGATACTCATGTTTTCAGATACATTTTCTCATGTATTCTTAGTCAATAAATTTCCTGAATTAACAGTGAAATTTAATCTACTCTTTTGAAAACTCTAAATTTATCCAAGTTTACATTTCCTACACTGCATTATAACCTGGCAAAACAGAATAACAACCTCCTTTCTTACTGTAAAATTAAACAAACAGAGAGAGTAAAAGGCAGGTCAGGGAGCCTGAAGCCCACATGGCAATCTTCTTTCCTGCAAGTACTGGCTGCACAGCATGACCTTATTCCCTCCACCGACTAAGGAAGCATAAACCCATCTCAAGCTGAAATTCAAAACAGAAAATATTAAAATTAATATCCTACAATCTCTGTAAAAGATAAAATAATCAAAAACAATTCTTCATAGGCTTATATAAGTTTAATACAAATACAATTTGTATCAAGTAATGGGAAATTTAAAAAATAAAAGGAATAAGCAATAAAAGCAAAAGATGTATAGAATAATAGCAGAACTCCAAAGACTTTCTTTTTAATTTAATTTTTTTATTATATCAGCTGTGCTGATAAAACTAAACTTCTTCATAAAGCAATCTTCAATTCAATATTATAAATTGTTTATAAACAATTCAACATATTTTAAAAATCACACCTAAATTAATAACACAGCAGATTGCATATGTATATACACCACATGCATATATATTTAAACACAAACACACATACAAGAACACACAAAATGATCTTTTCCTTTTATTTGAATGATTTCAATTCTTTGTAGTTTATATACTGTATATGACATGCCAGTGAAGTTAGTCAAATCAATTACAGATACTCTTCTTCTTAAAATTTCTTATAATTTTTACTCTGTTTACACTTGAAAATAGTGATGTATAAATTTATTTCTGTCACAATAAAAAACAAAAGGCACTGCATTATAATGTATTTAATTGTCTCATTAATTGTGCCTTTTTAAAAAGATTGCCTTTGCAATTACAGAACTAGAGAAAACAAATTAGTTCCTAATAAACTACATAATAAAATAGATATAATAGGTAAAATTTATATTTTAGCAAAAGTTGCATTACAACTATTCACATGCAATCTTTTAAGATTCATGAAAAACAATTGGATTGGTTTCTATTGTTTGTGTGTGTGTTTATGTGTGTGTAATATAGATTGGTCAAAATCTTTAATAATGTTCCACTACTACACTAAGTATCTATTCTTTTCTTATAGAAAGTTTCTTTTCAGTATGACAAGTGCAACTGGAACATCATGGATAGAGGTGTGTGTTGTCGTTCTTGAATGAATTAAGTATATATGTACTGCAAATAGAGTAAAATTGTAAGACATTTCAACAAAATTAACTGTAATCGATTTGATCAATTTCACTGGCATGCCAAGTTCATTACATTAATAGCATTAAATAAATATTATCAAATAATATATATGTAATTTTTATAATGATGAACTACCGTGTGAGACAGTATTGGCATGCTATCGCATTAAATAAACCACAATCTATCAAGAAGTTCTTTAGATTAACTTTTTAATTTTGCCAATAGTTTCTCAATATTTCAAAGAAGAATTGCACTTTAATACCACATTGTTTTCTAAGATCTTTCTTGGTGTCTTGGTTAAAAATGTAAACTCTAGTGTCATATATCTGGATTTGAGTTCTAATTTCTACATTAATACGCAGTTGTGACCTTAAACACTTTTTGTAACCTTTGGTGAATAACATTCCTTTGTGAAAAATAGGGCTAAACATACCTGTATTTTAGGGTTGTTCTGAAAATTAAATGATTCGAAGCAGAGAAAAAGTACTTAGAACTAAGATTAACAAGCATTCCATAAATACCAGTGACTAGTCTATTTCATGTATCTGCCCTTAGTCCAATGGCAACTTGATCTTCTTTTGCTTCTCTTACTTCTATTTTTTTGCAATCTTTATCTTTTTTTTAAATTATTGTCCCTTCATATCTATTTCATTCCCTCCATAACCCTCCCTCTCTCTCACTAAGTATGTCTGGTAATTTCCCAATTCTCAAATTTGTTAGCTCCTGCCAAATAAAGTGTCAAGAATCTAGCAGGCAAGAGCTGAAATTTCCTTACTTGGCAGCTTTAGAGTCCAACGATGTTTTCAACTGTAACTAGAGCATTCGAAATTATAAGAAGGAGAGAATACCAATTTTCTTTTAAGTTAATTATTGATGTATAAATAGTATTTGGGCGGGCGCCTGTAGTCCCAGCTACCGGGGAGGCTGAGGCGGGAGAATGGCGTGAACCCGGGAGGCGGAGCTTGCAGTGAGCTGAGATCCGGCCACTGCACTCCAGCCTGGGCGGCAGAGCGAGACTCCGTCTCAAAAAAAAAAAAAAAAAAAAAAAGTATTCTCTATCCTTGAGAATAACATCAGTTTGAAGGACAACCCTTTTTCCTGATCATTTGGCTACATTGCAAATTTTTACAAAGGTCACATAGTAGCTAGATGTATAATTCATTAAATTTAATGTTTTTAGAATGTAACTAAAACATTCTATGTTTTAGTATGTTCCATAATGGTATGTTCCATTCCCTTAATTACTTGTACAAATTGTTCTTACGTTAGGAACTTAAAAGGAGTTATGAAATAAATGCTTTTGACATAGTATTGGTAAATCCAATTATAGATCATATAAATTTGTAAGTAATTAAAGTAGTTTATTACTAACATGTCACAGACATCATTTTTTAAAGGATTGTGAAGAGATTAAAGATAAACATTGGGTTAAAGCATTACACTAAAAATGTGAAATGCATTACCATTTGAAGTACACTTATCTTTTCTCCAATTCCTTGTACTTAAACAATCAGAAGGTCTTAAATATACATGATAACACTCAAAAATGCATTTATAATTTAAATTAACATAATTAGAACTTGAATTGGCAAATATTCAATTTTGCTTTTAAGAAATTTTAATTAATAACTTTAACAGAGTTATAAAACTGTGAAACACCTTTCTATTTGTGAAGAAAAAAAAAAAAAAACATGTAATCCCCTGTCAGTTAACTGCATAATAAAGTGAGTTACAACATCTTTTGTTATCCCTATAAGATAGTTCATGTTGCAGAAGGGTAATAATTTAGGAGAAAGTATAAAGACCTGTAAGAAAAAGAAAATGGTCTCTCATCTTGACTTTGATACTAAAACTCTATAACCTCAGTAAGTTAGCTTTCTGAGTCTCAAGTTTCTTGTTTGGCAAATGAAGGATTTTGTCTATTGATTCTGAAATTCTCTATTATTTTAAAAATGAGTAAATTCTATTACAAGCTCAATTACCTCATTATCTTTGATGGTCCAAAGAAAGTATGATTAGCAAATATATTAAACGTTTTGAGCTAATTTTAGATTGTGTCTTTGATTCATTTCCCAACTTGGCACAGTATCTAGAACAAATAGAATATAGAAAGCCTTGTAAAGTAGGCATGAAGAATAGGAAAGCTTAAAGTTATGCCTTTAAATGTATTTACAGATTATGCTAAGTGTGGAAGATCCAAAGATAAAGAAATAGCTTTTCTTTAGGAAAATTTAAAGACTAATAGCTTCTTTTTCATTAGCCTTTCCTATGGCCACTTCATCATGATGGTTTAAACTCAAAAGTATCTGTCATCCCAGATATTTTTGTTGGCCCTGAGGCTAAAATCATTTATTAAAATTCAACCTGAAAACAATTAATTTTTGTTACAGTTTGACTGAATTAAAATGACTTCCTGAAAATTGTCAATGTCCTTTTTTATTCAGCTTTTTATCTTGAGATGATGTTAAATTTGCACACTATGTTGATATTGTTTTGAAATCCCCAAGCATCAGGAAAAATGTAAATATAAACATAGAAAGCCTCTCTTTAGTAAAACTAAGATTTATATTTCATTTTGGAGAATAGATTAGTAGAAAATCTCCAAGATCTTTCTTTAATGTTTGTCACTGTTACCACCCAAAAAAGATAAACCACCAATCCAGGAAAGAAAAAAATAAGGTCATAAATTATTAGTGCATCCTTTTTTGGCTGATGATAGGGGCCTTGATCAAAGTATAAAGACCTAAGATCTTTCAGAAGAATGTGCTGGCCATATTAAGGCAAAACACACTTGCATTTTTTATTTTGCAGGGAATTTATTGAAGAGTTTCTGTCCACAACTTTAATCCTACAACATGAACTATACGTAAAGTAGATGGGAGTTATTTATTTGAGGTCAAAGAAATTGCCTGTCAGAAAGACATAGTGGGACAAAGATTTTGATATGTACATAGCTTAAAATGTAGCTTAAAAAATGTTATTATTAAAAATAAATATTTGACCAATGATTTAAAGAGATGAGGCCAGGTGTGGTGGCTCACGCCTAGAATCCCAGCACTCTGGGAGGCCGAAGCTGGCTGATCACTTGAGGTCAGGAGTTCGAGACCAGCCTGGCCAAAATGCTGAAACCCCTTCTCTACCAATAAGTACATGAATAAATAAATAAATAAAATAAGACAATAATTGATTCAACTAAATAATAAGATATAGGAAATACAGAGAGAATTTATGTTATCTCCTCTGATATGAAGGGTAAGAATAGTAGAATAGGTAAACATCTAGAATCCATTTGCAGTGATAAAGCAAATACAGGTTGGCCACGGAACAGATGACAATAATGTCTTAGTCTGGACTTCTTTCTTGACTGGACTAAAGGAACAATAAAATTATAAAATAAAGTTTCAGAGATTTTGAGGAAAAAAATGTGGTTACTTTACATGACAAAATCTTATTTTTTTAAAGAAAAAAGATGAAGAAAAAGAAAAGGAGGAGGAGAAAAAGGAGGAGGAGGAGAAAAAATAATGCATGTATAATTTCGATTAACATAATCAGAACTTTAATTGACAAATATTCAATTTTGCTTTTAACAAATTTTAAGTAATAACTTTAATAGAATTATAAAACTGTGAATCACCTTTCTTTTGTGAGGAAAAAGCATCATGTAATCACTTGTCAGTTACTTGCGTAATAAAGTGAGTTACAAAGTCTTTTGTTATCCCTATAAGATAGTTCACGTTACAAAAGGATAATAATTTAGGAGAAAGTATAAAGACCTGTAAGAAAAAGAAAATGGTCTCTCATTTTGACTTTGATACTAAAACTCTATAACCTCAGGTAAGTTAGCTTTCTGAGTCTCAAGTTTCTTGTTTAGAAAATAAGAGTTAATATAAAATAAAGAGTTAGTAAAATAAAGCTACTTGGAGTTCACAAAAACATCTATAACTGCTAAGATTTGTCTTAGGATTCTCCAGAAAGACAGAACCAATAGAATCCGTGTATGTATGTATGTATGTATGTATGTATGTATGTATGTATCTATCTATCTATCTATCTATCTATCTATCTATCTATCTATCTATCTATCTTTTATCTAGGAAGAAAAACATATTTTGAAGAATGGCTCACACAATTATGAAGGCTGGCAAGTCCCAAATACTCAGGGTAGGCATGCAAGCTTGCTGCAGACACAGGGAATAGCTGACGTTTCAGTTCAATTTTCAAGGCTATCATCTGACAAAATTCCCTCTTGTTTAGAAGAGGTCAGTCTTTTGTTCTATTTGGATATTTAACTAATTGGATGAGGCCCACCAATGTTATAGAAGACAATCTACATGAAGTCCACCAATTTATGATAAGCTCTGCCAAAAATACCCTCACAGAAACAACCAAAATTAGGTTTGACCACACATATCTGGGTCCCATGACCTAGTCAAGTTGACATATAAAATTAACCTTCACAGGATTATGTCTGAAAGTGTATATAGAACGAAAAAAATACAGTTGATGAAATCACAGTCTTCTGGCTCTGCCTCTTTTTTATTTTTATTTGTTGAGGCAGGGTCTCACTCTGTTATCCAGACTGGAGTGTAGTGGTGCAATCATGGCTCACTGTAGCCTTAAACTTCAGGGCTCAGGTGATCCTCCCACCTCAGCCTCCTTAGTAGCTGAGACTCCAGGCATGCGCCATCATACCTGCCAAATTTAGTTCTTTTTTATTTAGAGACAGGGTTTCCTGTCTATGTTGTTCAGGCTGGTCTTGAATTCCTGGGCTCAAGCGATACTCCTGTCTCAACCACTTAAAGTGTTGGAATTACAGGTGTGAACCATCATGTTAAGCTTCTGTTTCTTATAAAGAGTGAGACATTTGTCAAATTACTCCACCTATTTGAGTGTTTTTTTTTTTTTTCCCTGATGATGGTAATAATACTCCTTATTTGGTGGTGTTCTAAAGACTAGAAGAAGTAATAAAGAGAAAGTCCTAGACATGCAGTAGGTAGTCAGCAAATGTACCTATCACTATATTATTATTATTAACATACTTAGAGTATTATAACTATTGTTATAATAACATATGCCACTGCTTACATTATCTTTTCTTGTGTGGACACTGAAAATGAAGCAATGAAAATGAAACATATATTTAAAGGATATTTCAGTATAAAGAGATTAACTGGCATTTTGGAAATAAAAAACTATTTAATTTTTGTGATCAATTTATCAAAATCAATCAAATTAACCTGAGAGAAACCACATATGTTATTGCCTTCTTCTCTGTGGGCATTGAGGACGTGTAACTTCTGGGTAGGAAATATTTGCTAAATTTCTTTATCCTTTAAGGTATCAACATATATCAAAATATAATAGTTATTATTTTAATAGCTATATACTGTCAGCTTAACTATTTACTCACGAATAAAACTTTTAAGTGTTTCATGACAAATAAGTACAGTCAAACTGCAGAACCAACAATACATGAAACAGTGGATTATTTTCATGCAGTGCTCAGGATAAATTTTCTAAAATTATCTTTCATGAGATTTGAGGTGTTTTACCAGGAATTAAAGAGTCAATTTTATTAGCTTGATAAAATTTCTAGATATTGGTTTTAATTTAGAGATAATTTTATTAAATTAGGTGATAAAATTTTTCAGGATTTATGCATTCCTCCTTTGTGAGTTAAGAAATTATTTTTCTTCTATGTGTTCTCTGACTTCATAGTTTTTCTTTCATGTTAATTTTTTAATCCATAAGAAATATTGAATTAAATTTCAAAATGTAAATAAAAATATGATACCTAATAAAAATCCAACTGTCTATAAGATCTAAACTTATACATTATGTTTGTATATGGGTGCAGGCATGGGTATATTTGAGAAGTATAACTAGGGCAGCCATTCTAGAAAGCCATTTCGTAGTCCTTAATTCATTTAGTACCAGAAAAATCCTTGTTGATGTTCTCATAAAAACCAATATCAACATTGTTTGCAGTGGCAAAGGTGTGGGAAAAAAATCTAGGATTTTTATTTATTTTAATTTTTAAAATTTATTTTGAGACAGGATCTCATTCTGTCACCCAGGCTGAAGTGCAGTGGTGCGATCTTGGCTCACTGCAGTCTCCAGCTCCCAGGTTCAAGCAATCCTCCCACCTCAGCCTCCTGAGTAGCTGGGACTACAGGCAGGTACCACTATGCTCAGCTAATTTTTATATTATCTTGTAGAGATTAGGTTTTGCCAGGTACCCAGGCTGAATCTAGGTGTTTATTATCAGTTACGGGAGTAGGTAAATGATAATACATGCCTACAATGAAGTACAGTACAGCATCAGAATTTATAAGATAATGTCAATTCATAAACTAAACACATATATAGGCACACACATTCTTAAAGCAACGTTATGTATTCTTCAGATACCTCAAAAATGTACATTTTAGTGATATCACACTTAGTTATATAAATAAGGCTCATAGAGCCTGGAATACTTGATTTCTTTATTTATAGATGTTTGTATATAGGTTATTGCTGCTAAAAAACAATCTTGCTTACTTAGCACTTGCTTACAAACACCACATAATGTGGGAGAGACTTTATGTGAACTATTCCCTTTATTAGTAGAAAAAAATTAAGTTCACGTTTGCTCTGTTCTGAAAATTTTGCTAATTTGAAATAAATCTCTTTGGTAAGCAAAAACTTCTGTTACTGCAAGCTAGCTTACCAAAAAGAAGAAAATATAAAGACTGTGGCCACCTTTTCATATTTGGTTAAAATACATATTTTATTTACATCTTTTTATTGCGGAAGTAAAAAAGGAAAGTCAGTGGTGATGGTAAGTAAAGAACATTATTAGCCCAACAAATGAAAAGTATCTGCGAAAAGACAAAGCAATAAAGAAAATAAAATATATTATTATAAAAATTATTAGGAAACATCACAGCTTCTAAATTTCTTATTTTAAAGTAAAGAAAATGAAGGTATACTTAAGAAAGAAATCATCTACCAAAAGAAACATTTTGCTCGTTTAGAAGAAAAAAAATAACCTTCAATGTTTATCTGATTGCCTTTTACCTAGTTTAAATGTAGAATTAAATGTATCACTTTTAGGAAATGAAGATAAATTTTAGTGCTTTTAATATTCTTAAACCTTGTTTTTAAATTTAGAGAATTTTGAAGGCATATGAAGCTGAAAAGAGTCCTTGTGAGGTCTTTTAGGAAATAATAGCTTAATTGACTTTATAGAATGGTAATATCTGGCCAATTATCACAGTTCTTTAGAGCCTGATATTAAGGAGACCAAGGATCTGAGTTCAATCCCTCAAGGAACTCTTGATCATGTTCCTTGGACAAATGCTTTCCTAATCATCCCTCAAGGCATCTCTCTGATTCATGCCACTCACCTTAGAAGCGTGAACAAGGGAACATGAATGAATCACTGCTATGGGAAATTAAAGATAATGGAGCCAGTAAAACCCTAGTGGCATTCTAAAGGAAGTGACTACCTAAAATAAAATGCCTAGTAATTTGTCAAAAGCTATGTTTCTTTCTTTTCTAGTTTTGTTTCAGTGTGCAAGCATCTTTTTTATGATGGCTTTTGGCCATGCTATGCTACAGCTGAATTTGTCAGGATCAGTCTATTCAATGTGCCTGTATGTTCTAGATGCAAATGGAATCCACATCGGCCAAAACTGATAATTCACATTGCCTAGAATATCTCTTATGCCAATCCCATTGAGGGAATTTCCAAAACAAGTTTAGCTGAAAGACACCTTTGCCTGAAATGCCCAGACAGGAAAAATAATTTTGATTCTTGTTAGTTGCATTCCTCGAATCACAGAGCCAGGTCTTTACTTACGTGATTAAAACTACCTCTTATTCAATTTTAATTGAGCTAAAATAACTATACTTTGAAAGACATACAAAAGTTATTTTTGGTGTAATTAAAAAATCTCATTAATTATCTTGAGTTAGAAAATTCCCTTGGCATTAATTTATGTTTCAAATTACAGTGACTTCTTTGATATTTAATGATAATTTAAGCAAAATGTTGTAAGAACATTACCTCACACATAATGTATCATGTGAAACCACACATTATGTAAGCATATGATTTTATAAATTGAAAAGTTATTGAGATTATTCATTAAGATCAAAAAGTCACACACTGGTTATTTAATCTTGTGCAAAAATAATGACATCAGAAATTACATATCACTAGAAAATAACACGGATTGCTATGTAAGATATCGTTAATCAGAGATGCAGCTACATTAATCTAAAAAATATCTTTCACCGTGTTCCTAAGTGTATTTACTGTGAAAGGAAAATAAATCTTGGAAACCTTGGGGCCCCAAAATCACTAAGCTAAAGGCAAAGTCAAGCTATAGACAGCTTAGGGGGAAATCTGCCTCCCCTTCTATTCAAAGTCATCCCTCTTCTCATTGAGATAAATGCACATCTGATTGCCTCCATAGGAAAGGCTGATCAGAAACTTAGCAACCCTTTTTCTCTCACCTCCCTGTGACCCAGAAGTCCCCTCCCTGCTTGAGTTATCCTGGCTTTCTGGATGGAACCAATGTACATCTTACATATATTGATTGATGTCTCATGTCTCCCTAAAATGTCTAAAACTGAGCTGTGCCCTGACAACCTTGGGAATATGTCCTCAAAACATCCTGAGGTTGTATCGGGGTGCACATCCTCAAACTTGGCAAAATAAACTTTCTAAATGAACTGAGACCAATCTCAGATTTTCAGGACTCACATTACAAATTAAAAATTTCAGAATATTGAGATACATAAGAGATTGCTTTGCTGTTCTAGGACTTAAGAATCTTAAATAATCAAAGATTTGCTCAAAGCCATTTTCAACACAGCCCTATCAGACAGGTTCTTAATGTATTTTTTGTATGCATTGAGAAGATTCAAGGCTTGTCACGGTCTGTTGAGCTGACTGACTTTAAATCTTGAAGCCTTATGGGTGTCCCTCTGGTAAGGAAAAAGAATGAATTCAGTAGCATACCTTCCTTGAAATCCAGTCCTAATATCTAATAGCTTTAGAATTAGCAGTGAGCCCAGGGGAGTCATTTAGTGCTGTTCTGAATATTAAAGCATAAAAAGTCTTTAGATTTGAATTTTAGGAAGCTTAAAAATTTTGTTTTATCTTAATATGAATCCAAGACTTTATTTTTAATTTGATAAATGTATAAGGCACAATGCCTTTTCTTGTCAGCCATTTCTTACAGATGGCATACCATAAGAAACAAACTTCCTCTGCCTGAAAATCAAAGTCCTGGACAGATCATTTAATTCTTCATACATCGTAGTTATTTTTAAAGAGAAACATATTGCTGCATATGAAGTTGACCCCGTCAGGTAACCTAACTGTAAACTCTCAACCCTGATCAGCCACATAGTGAATGTTCTGTCTCCTAATCTAGCATTATAGAAAGATCCTGACTTATTTCTGAGTATAAAGTGAACCTGAAGAGTATTTTAATAAAATGGAGGGGATATTGTGTTATTTAGTGATTATTAGGTTCACAGAACTGAGTTGGATGTATTGCACATATTATGTTACTTATGATTTATAATAAAGTGAGGTAGATGAGGTTTTCTCTATTTCATTAATGAGAAAACTAAAACTAAGAAAATGTAGGACTTACAAGTAGTCTGAGCCTCATCCTATATCTGTAAAATGAGGTCAGCTATATTTTCATCTCTGAATTATTATAAGAGTAGAATGAGATCCCACCTATAAATTCTCTGGCATATATTAGACATTCAAAATGAGTAGCAGCTGTGTGTTACTGTCTTGTAGAGGCCAGAATAGGTAGGGATGAGTGATTTCAATAAAAATCCCCCAGACTTTGAAATATTTTTTACCTTTCTGTAGTATTTTTCAAGAAAATTTGAGTTTGGTATCTCATGATGTGGAAATGACGTGCAGAAGTTTGATTTAAATTTTTATAAGAAACACAAACATTGCTTAAATATAAATTACACTCACTTTAATAGAGCCATAGTCTATAATTTTGTCTTATTTTTAAAGAAAGCATTTAAAAAGTTTTACAATTAGATTTATCTATAGTTAAATAGACTTTACCTGAATTTCATAAAGCTGAAGACTTACTTATATACCACTGAGTATGGCCTAATGAATTATTAGTGAACTACAAACTTTGCAAGTCAAAATGTGCTCTCATTCTTTTTTATTTAATATCAACCATAATTAAATGTTCAAATCATGAATATTAAAAACATCTTTAAAAAGAAATGACTTTTCTAAAATAGAATACCACTTGAATCATACTGATGACCCAAAATAGTCTACCTCTTTTTTAAGTGGAGGTTGATGGATTTTCACTGACAAATAAAAATTGCCACATGCAGATCTGAATAGGTAATGAACACAGGCATTTATTTAAGAATGATCAACTGCCCCTTTTGTATCTTAAGTTTCTATGGGTATGTGTTTTACTAATTAAAACCTCTCTACTTCTTGTTAGCTGCCTTTAACTTCACACCAAAACATCTATCACTAGGCTTTACACACACACACACACAAACACACACACACACACGTAAACACACAATATTAATGAAGTGAAAATAATGTTCTAATTACTCTTTTTTTCTGTGTGAGAGAATATAAAAAGGGGTGTGCAGTATTATTTTTTAGAAGCTAAGTTATATTTAGCTTCTAAGTATACTATACTATATTTAGCTAAGTTATACTTAAAATACCTTCCTAATATTTTTGTGTTTTTCAGGGTTTTCAGAGAAATAGAATCAATAAGATAGATATATATGCATATAGATATAGATATAGATATAGATATAGATTTATTATTATGAATTGCTCACTTGATTATGGAAGCTGAGAAGTCCCAGGACCTGTAGTTGGCAAGCTGGCAATCTAAAAGAGCCAATGTGTAGTTCCAATCTGAATCTGAAGGCTTGAGAACTAGGAGAGTTAATGGTATAGTTCCAATATGAAAGCTGGCAGGCTCATGAATAAAAAAGAGTTGATGTTTTAGTGTGAGTCTGAATGTGGAAAAAGACCAGAGTTCCAGCTCAGGCAGTGAGGCTGGAGTTCCCTCTTAATCAGACTTTTTGTTCTACTCAGGTCTTCATTTGATTAGATGAGGCCCATTCATATTAGAGAAGGCAATCTGCTTTACCCAGTGTAAGGATTCAAATACTGATCTAATCCGGGAACAGTCTCACAGACACAGCCAGACTAATGTTTGGCCACTTGTCTCGCCACCCTAGGGTCCAGTCATACTGACACACAAAAAAATTGCCATCACAATTTAAATTTTTTTTTTATTTTGAAATTATTATACATTTACATGAAACTGTAAGAAATATAGAGAAATGCAGGTTTCATTCAGAGAAACTAGCCTTTACTCATTTTCCCCCATTATAACATCTTACAAAACTGTAGTACAGTATCACAACCAGGACATTGACACGAAACAGCAAAGATAAAGAACATTTCCACCAAAACAGTAACTTCTAGTATTATATAATACTATAAACCACAAATAATTCTCACTCCCCCTCAACACACCTAACTCCTGGCAACCACTAACATGCTTCCCATTTCTTAAATTTTGTCATTTTAAGAAGTTTGAATAAATGGAATCATATAGCACGCAAACTTTGGTAATGAGATTTTTCATTTAACTTAATTCCCTGAATATTCTGCTAGGTTGTCATATGTGTCAACATTTCTTTTTCTTCTTCTATTTTTCCCAGTAGAACAGTATTCTTTGGAATGGATTTGTTTATTCACCCATAGAAAGACATGAGGGTTGTTTCCGACTTTGACTATTGCAATAAAATTTGATATAAATATTTGTGTCCAGGTTTTTGCGTAAACATAAGTTTTCATTTCTTTGTGATAAATATGCAGAAGTGCAGTTGCTGGGTCTATGGTTGTTGCATGTTCAGTTTCTTTTTTTTTAAAGAAAAAACACCAAACTGATTTTACATTCCCACCAACAATGTGTATGAGTGATACAGTTTCTCCACATCCTCATAAACATTTGGTACTATAATAATTTTTATTATAGCTACTCTGATAAGTGTGCAGTAATAGCTCATTGTGGTTTTATATTAATTTCTTTAATGGCTAATAATGTACGACTTCTTTATCTGAGCTTATTTGCTACCTGCATACCTTTTTTGGTGAAATATCTTTTGCCCATGTTCTAAATTGGGTTTTCAAAGTTTCTTTTATGTTCTAGATACTAGTCCTGTGTTGGATATGTGGTTTCTAAGTATCTAATTTCATTATGTAGCTTTCCTTTCATGGATTGTGCTTTTTTATGTCAAAAATAAAAACAATCTATGTAAATGCAGATCCTAAAGATTTTTTTCTATGAATGTTTTAAAAATATTTTGTTGTATATTTTACACTTAAATCCCTTATTAATTTTGAGTCAATTTTTAAAATAAACTGTGATATTTAAGTTAGGAGTCATTTTCTTAAATAGACTTTATTTTTAAAGGCAGTTTTATGTTAAGAGTAAAATCATTTTCTTCTTTTTAGAAAAAACCTATGCATAACCAATTGTTTCAGCACCACTTATGGAAAAGGGTAATTTTCCTCCAATGAATTACTTTTGCAACTTTATCAAAATTCAGTTGGGCACATTTGTGAGGCCTTATATCTGGGGTCTATATATTTTTCCATTGATGTGTGACTATGAAATGTATCTATCTGTCCCCTAACATAACACAGTTGAGATTACTGTAGCTAGACAGCAAGTCTCAAATTTGATTGGACGAATTTCTTCCATTTTATTCTTTTTCTAAAAGGCTTTAGCTATTTTAATTTATTTATCTTTCTATACACATTTCAGAATAATCTTGCCTACACCTAAACAATTCTGTGCCTAAATTTTTATAAGAATTACATTCAAACTCTGTATCAATTTGGAAGAACTGACATCTCTGAGTATTGTCAGTCTTCCAATTCGAGAACATAATGTGTCTTTCCATTTATTTAGATCTACTTTGATTTCTTTCATCAGTATTGTCAATGTTGTATAGTTTTCAGCATTCTTATCTCATACGTGTTTAGGCAGATTTACACCAAAGTATTTTTTTCCAGCAATTACAGATGGCATTGTATTTTTAAATTAGTGTTCAAATATGTACTGCTAGAATGCAGACATACATTTGATTTCTGCATGTTTATTTTATATCCTGCCACTTTGCTGAAGATAAACTTATAGGATTAAATTCATCCACTAGAAATTAGTATAAATTTTAAATTGATAATCAGTTATTAGTTCTAAGAGTTTTGTTTTTTATAGATCCTTTGGGATTTTCTATGTAGACAATTTTGCCATCTGCAAATAGGGACAGCTTTATTTTTCTCACTCCAAACTGGGTGCATTATATGTCACTTTATTGCTTATGATGTTGGCTAAAAATCCCGAACTATGTTGAATAAAATTGGGGAGAATGCACATATGCTTTGTTTTCATGCATATCCTTAAGTTATTCAGTATGTCATAATTAAGTATATGTTAGCAATAGTTTTTTGTAGGTGTTCCTTCACACGTTCAGGAAATTACTATAAATTTCTATTTTTCAGAAGTTTCTAAAAATAATTATCATGAATAGGTGTTGAATTCTGTCAAATGCTTTTTGCCATCAATTTTTATGATCATGTGACTTTTTTCCTTTGGTCTGTTCATGTGGTAGATTATACAGAATGAATTCCAAATGTTAAAACATATTTGCAACCCTAGAGTAAATCCTACTTAGCCATGCTGTATAATATTTTTAATATATTGTTGAACAATATTTGCTAATATTTTGTTAGGAACTTTTCTTTTTTATTCAGAAGAAATTTTGAACAGTAATCTTTTCTACTTTGTCCTGTCAATTTCTGATTTTGTATCAGGGTACTATCAGCTTCATAATTTAAGAAGTGTCCTATTCTGTTTTTCAGAAGAAATTGTACATAATTTTTGCTGATTCTTATTTTAAAGTTTGGTAGAATTCTCAAGATAAATCAATTCAACTTAAAATTATTTTTTCTTTAAGTTTCTCAAGTCTAAATTTTTCATTTGGTTATTTTTATATATTCTAATTTTTCATGAGATTGTGTTTTTTAATGATACTTAATAGATGTACATATTTTCAGAGTACTTGTGATAATTTAATATGTTCAAGTAATGTGTAAAGATTTGATCAGTGTACTTGGGATATCTATCATCTTAAATAAGTATCTTCTCTTCATGCTGGGAACATTGAACTTACTCTCTTCTGGCTGTTTTGAAATGTACAATGCATTGTTTACTGTATTCACCCTATAGCTCTATTGAACACCTTGTCTTATTTCTTCTATTTAACTGTGCATTTGTACCCGTTAATTAACTTCTCTTTATTCCTCCTCTCTCTACCCAGACTTTAGTAACCAACAATCTACTGTCTATCTTCATGAAATCTATTTTTTAGCTCTCACCAGTCAGTGAAAACATGTAATATTTGTCTTTCTGTGCCTGCCTTATTTCACTTAATGTAATGATCTACCACTCCTTCCATGTTACTGAAAATGACAGAACGTCATTCTTTTTTATGGCTTAATAATAGTCCATTGTGTATAGATAGCACATTTGCTTTACTCATCCATTGATGGGCACATAAACTGAGTCCATACTTTCCTTATTGTGAAGAGTGCTATAATAAACATGGGGGTGCCTACATGTATTGATTTTTCTTCCTTTTTTTTGAGACAGAGCCTCACACTGTCACCCAAGCCAGTGTGCAGTGGCACAATCTTGGCTCACTGCAACCTCCACCTCCTGGGTTCAAGTGATTATCCTGCCTCAGCCTCCTGAGTAGCTAGGATTACAGGCACTCGCCACCATGCCCAGCTAATTTGTTGTAATTTTAGTTGAGAGGGGGTTTCACTGTGTTGGCCAGGCTGGTCTCAAACTCCCAACCTCTTGATCCCCCTGCCTTGGCCTCCCAAAATACTGAGATTCCAGGCAGCAGCACCGTGCCTGGCAACTTTTCTTTTAGGTGTATGTTCAGAAGTGAGACTTCTGGATTTTATGGTATTTCTTTTTTTTTTTGTTTTTTGAGGAACCTCCATATATTGTCCATAGCAGCTGTAGTACTTTATATTCCCACCAACAGTGTAAGAGGGTTCCCTTTTCTCCACTTCCTCACCAGCAACTGTTATTCCCTTTTTTATAAAAGTCATTTTTACTGGAGTGAAATGACATGTCATCAGGATTTTGATTTGCATTTCCCTGATGATTGGTGATATAGAGCATTTTTTTTCATGTATCTGTTGGTCATACATATGTCTTCTTTTGAGATACGTCCATTCAAATGTTTTGCCCATTTTAAAACAGATTATATATTATTATTATGTTATTTAATTGAGTTCCATATACATTCTGGTTATTAATCCATTGTTAGATGGACAATATAAAAATATTTTCTTCCATTTTGTGAGTTGTTTCTTCACTCCATTGACTGTTTCCTTTCTTGATATCTTTTTAGTTTGATATCATCCCGTTTGTCTATTTTTGCTTTGGTCGCCTGTGCTTTTGAGTACTTACCCAAAAACTCTTTGCTTAGACCAATGTTCTGATGCATTTTCCCAATGTTTCTTCCACTACTTTCATAGTTTCAAGATTTAGATTTGTTTTGATTTTGTATATAGTGAGAGATAAGTGTCTAATTTCATTCTTCTGCATATCTGCATATGGATATCTAATTTTCCCAGCACCATTTAAAGCAGAGACTGTCTTTTTCTCATCATATGTTCTTGGCAACTTTGGTAAAAATGAGTTGACTGCAAAGTCATGCATTTATATTTGGGTTGTCTATTCTGTTCCATTGATCGGTTTGTCTATTTTAATGCCACTATCATGCTGACTTAGTTACTAAAGTTTTGTAGTATATTTTGAAGTCAGGTGGTGATATGGTTTGGCTCTGTGTCCCCACCCAAGTCTCATCTTTAATTGTCATCCCCATGAGTTGAGGAAGGGAGCTGGTAGGCGGTGACTGGATCTTGGAGGCAGTTTCCCCCATGCTGTTCTCCTGATAGTGAGTGAGTTCTCGTGTGATCTGATGGTTTAAAACTGTGGTACTTTCCTTCACTCTCTCTCTCCTGCTGCCTTGTGAGGAAGGTTCCTGATTCTCCCCTTCACCTTCTACCATGATTATCTTTCCTTAGGCCTCCCCAGCCCTGTGGAACTGAGTCAATTAAACCTCTTTTCTTTATAAATTACCCAGTCTTAGGTTGTTCTTTATGGCAGTGTGCAAACAAACTAATACAGAAAATTGGTACTGGGAGTTCGGGGCATTGATGTGAAGATAACTGAAAATGTGGAAGCTACTTTGGAACTGGGTAATGGGAAGAGGTTGGAACAGTTTGAAAAACTCAGAAGAATACAGGAAGATGTAGGAAAGTTCGGAACTTCCCAGATTCTTGTTGAATAGTTTTGACCAAAATGCTGATAGTGATATGGACAGTGAAGTCCAGGCCTAGGAGGTGGTCTCAGATGGAGATGAGGAACTTACTTGGAACTGAAGTAAAGGTCACTCTTGTTATGCTTTAGCAAAGAGACTGGCAGCATTTTTCCCCTGCCCTAAAGATCTGTGGAAGTTGGAACTTGAGCAAGATCATTTAATGTATCTGGCAGAAGAAACTTTTAAGCAGCAAAGGGTTCTAGCAGTGACCTGGCTTTTTCTGAAAGCATACAGTCATATATATTCACAAAGAGGTGGTCTGAAATGGAAACTTATGTTTAAAAGGGAAGCAGAGCATAAAAGTTGGAAAATTTTGCAGCATTATCAAGTGTTAGAAAAAAAAATCTTTCTGGGGAGAAATTCAAGCTGGCTGCAGAACCTTGCATAAGTAATGGAGAGTTGAATGTTAATAGCCAAGAGGATTGGGACAATGTCTCCAGGGCATTTCAGAGATCTTCATGACAGCACCTCCCATCACAGGTCCAGAGGCCTAGGAGGGAAAAATGGTTGTGTAGGCTAGGCCCAGGGCCCCCTTGCTCTGTGCAACTTTGGAACATGGTGCCCTGTGTCCCAGCCACTCCAGCTCCAGCCATGGCTAAAAGGGGCCATGGTACAGCTTTGGTCATTGCCTCAGAGGGTGCAGGTCCCAAACCTTGGTGGCTTCCTTGTGGTGTTGGGCCAGTGGGTGTGCAGAAGATAAAAGTAGAGCTTTTGCAGCCTCCTCCTGGATTTCAGAGCATGTATGGAAATGCCTGGATGTCCAGGCAGAGGTCTGCTGCAGGGAGACCTTGTGGAGAACCTCTACTAGGGCAATGCAGAGGAGAAATGTGGGTTTGGAGCCCCCATGCAGAGTCACCAATGGGACTCTGCCTAGTGGAGCTGTGAGAAAGGGACAACTGCCCTGCAGACCCACTGATGGCTTGCCCTGTATACCTGGAAAAGACACAGGCACTCAATTCCAGCCTGTGAAAGCAGCCACAGGGACTTTATACTGCAGAGCCACAGGGGCAGAGCTGTCCATACCCTTGGGAGCTCAGCCCTTGTATCAGCATGCCCTGGATATAAGACATGGAGTCAGAGGATATTACTTTGGAGCTAAAGATATAAAGACCGACCCACTGGATTTTTGACTTGTATTGGACCTGTAGCTTCTTTGTTTTGGCCAATTTCTCCCTTTTGGAATGATAGCATTTACTCAAAGCCTGTATGCTCATTGTATCTTGGAAGTAACTTACTTGTTTTTGATTTTATAGGCTCAAAGGAGAAAGGGACTTACCTTATCTCACATGAGATTTTACACTTAAACTTTTGAGTTGATGCTGGAATAACTGGGATTTTTGGGGACTGTTGAGAAGGGATGTTTGGCTTTCAAATATAAGATGGACATGAGATTTTGTGAGGGCAGTGAGCAGGGGCGGAATGATATGTTTTGGCTCTGTGTCTCCACCCAAATCACATCTTGAATTGTAATCCCCAAGTGTTGAGGGACCATCCTGGTAGGAGGTGGTTGGATCATGGGGACAGTTTCCTCCATGCTGTTCTTGTAATAGTAAGGGAATTATCATGAAATCTGATGGTTTAAAAGTGTGGCACTTCTTTTGCTTTCTCTCTCTCCTGCTGCCATGAAAGATGTACCTTCCTTCCCCTTTGCCTTCTACCATGATTGTAAGTTTCCTGAGGCCTCTCCACCTATGCAGAATTGTGAGTCAAGTACACCTCCTTTCTTTTTAAGTTACCCAATCTCAGGGAGCTTTTTATAGCAGTGTGAAAATGGACTAATACAGGTAGTGAGATGCCTCCAGCTTTGCTTTGGTTCCTCAGGATTGCTTTGTCTAATTGATGTCTTTTGGGTTTTATATAAATTTTAGGATTGACTTTTCTACTTCTGTGAAGAATGCCATTGGTAAATTTGATAGAATTTGCACTGAATCTGTAGGTCACATTGGGTAGTATTGTCATGTTAACAATATTAATTATTGTAATCCATAATAATGGAATATCTTTTAAATTTGGTTTCCTCTTCTATTTCTTTCACCAGTATTTTATAATTTTCCTTGTATAGATCTTTTATTTCTTTGGATAGATTGATTAATGGGCATTTCATATTCTCTATAGTTATTACAGATGGGATTGTTTTCTTCATTTCTTTATTGCTAACTGTCAGTGTATATAAATGCTATTGATTTGGATGTATTTTTGTTTTCAGCAAACTTACTGAATAAATTTTTTAGTTTTAACAGTTTTGTGTGCAGTCTCTAGGTTTTACTGAATATAAAATCACGTCATCTTCAAGCAAAGCTAATTTGAGCTGTATCTTTACAATTTGAATGCTCCTTATTTATTTTTTTCTCTGGCTTAATTGCTTTAACTAGTTCTTCAAGTATTATGTTGAAAAAAGGTGATGAAAGTGGTAGTCTTGTCTTCCTTCCAATCTCGGATAAAAGGTTTTCTGTTTTTACCCTGTTCCGTGTAGTTTTGAACATGGGTTTGTCTGAGGTCCTTGAGGACCATATGTAGCCTGAAGGTATGGTTGTTTTTTTTTTCTATATCTAGCTTGTTGAGAGTTTTCTTCATAAAGGGATGTTGAAATTTATCAAATGCTTTTCAGCATCTATTAAAATGATTATGAGTTTTTGTTCTTAGATTTCTTAGTTATGTATACTATTTGTTGATTTGTGTATGTAGAAGCATGATTACATTTACAGGATAAAACCCAGTTGATCATGGTAAATGATCTTTTTAATATGTTGTTAAATCCAGTTTGCTAGTATTTTGCTTAGGATTTTTCATCTATGTTCATTAGTGATAATGGTCTGTAGTTTTATTGATTTTTGTTGTTGTTGTTGTGTTCTTGTCTGGTTTTTGTATCAGAAAAATGCTGACCTCATGGAACAAGTTTGGAAAGATTTCCTCTTTTCATTTTTTTTTTTTTTTTTTTTTTTTTTTGGAGCAGTTTAAGTAGAATCAGTGTTAGTACTTTTTAAAATGTTTGGTAAGATTTAGCAATGAAGCCATCTGGCTTGATCTTTTCTTTGAGGCAAGAGCTCTTTTTTGTTTTTCGTTTTTCTGGGAAAGACTCATGTTTGAAGAGTTACTTTTCTGGATACAGTATTTTCAGATGGTAGCTTGCTTTCTTTCCTTTTTTCTTTTTTTTTTTTTTTTTTTTCCTGAGACAGAGTCTCACTCTGTCACCCAGGCTGGAATGCACTGTCAGGATCTTGGCTGACTGCAAGCTCCTCCTCCCAGGTTCCCTTCAGTCTCCTGCCTCAGCCTCCAGAGTAGCTGGGACTACAGGCGCCCACCACCACACCTGGCCAATTTTTTGTATTTTTAGTAGAGATGGGGTTTCACCATGTTAGCCAGTATGGTCTTGATCTCCTGACCTCATGATCCACCTGCCTCAGTCTCCCAAAGTGCTGCGATTACAGGCATGAGCCACCGCGCCCAGCTGGTAGTTTGTTTTCTTTCTGCATTTTGAAAATGTCCTATCACTCCCTCCTGGCCTGTATGTTTCAGTTGAGAAGCCTGTTGTCAGATGCATTGGAGCTCCATTATATATTATTTGCTTTTTAATAATCTTATTGATTTTAGGATTCTGTCTTTGTTTTTGACCTCTGAAAGTTCGATTATTGAATGCCTTATCTTAGTCTTATTTAAGTCTAATCTGTTTGATGTTCTCTGACCTTCCTGTATCTGGATACTTATATCTTTCTTAAGTTTTTAAGATATTTTTATTATTATTTCTTTTAATAAGCTTTCTACCTCCTTGACCTTTCTCCACTCCCTGATGAACACTAATAATTCTTAGAGTTGGCCTTTTGATGTAATTTTCTATATCTTGTAGGCAATCTTCATTTCCTTTTATTCTTTCTTTCTTTTTTCAGCTCTGACTGCCTATTTTAAAATAGCCTGTCCTGAAGTTCAGTGTTTTTTTCCTCTGCTAAATCCTTTCATGCTGTTGAGAGAAAATCTAGTAAATTTTGTGGTTTAGTAAATGTGTTTCTCAGTTTCCAGATTTTTGTTTGTTTTTTATCAGCATTTCAATCTCTTTGTTAAATTTCTCTGATAAATTTCTGAGTTGCTTTCCTTTGTTATCTGGGAGATTGCTGAGATTCCTTAAAATTACTCTTCAATTCTTGCTCAGAGAGCAAGAATTACTCTTCAATTCTTGCTCAGAGAGCTCATATATTCATTGATTCCTTGCTTTGTGTGAGAGGTCATGGTTCCCTTTTTGCTCTTGTTTCTTGTGTATGTCTCTGTATTAAAAAATGAGTTATTTATTATAGTCTTCTCTGCCTGTTTTTTTTTTTATTATTATTGAATATTTCTGCTTATTCTTTTGTAATTTACCTGTTGAGTTTCTTTTTTTTTCTGCTAGATCGTGACTTCCTTTTCAGCACCAGATCGCACCTCAAGCCCTGGTTTGCCTCTTCTTTGGTAAACAATTGGATCATTGCTTGTCCTGAATGGATGATATCCCAAAGGATATATCCTAGTGGTGTGGGAAGACTGACTAGAGTTTCATGCCCAGAAGACCTGTGGAATATACCTCTTATGGTATAATGCTGCTGAAAAGCCACTCTGATTTTGTGACTCCTTTGGCCAAGTTATAGAGCAAAATTTGCAGGCCTGGAATGGTAGTCCCACTCTCCTACATTGTCTCTGAGTATCCTCAGTAATAGTTCCCCCTTCAGGTATTTGTTATGCTTTCCATGGGGAGAAGCAAGGACAAGTCCTTTGTCAGAGAACCCAAAATATTGGAGAATCTCACCCATTCCAGCGTAGAAACAATGAGTTGGGAGAAATTTTTAGTTCACTTGATATTGGGAAGATTTTGAGAAGGAGCACTGTGGACATGGATATCTGATTCTCTTACCATCTGCTCAGAGTGTTTTTCTTGTCTCTGTGACTTTGAGAACTGCCTCATTCTTGTATTTGAATTCTGAGATACTGCTGGTGATAAACTCCATGCTACGTATTGGTATTTTATTTTCTGTTGGCAGAATTGAAGTAAGCTTTATTCTACGATGACATTTGAAAACTAGAAAAGCTTGAGACTTTATATTCTTTGTTGAGGCTATTTTTTTATTTGCTTCAATTGTTCTTATAATTTTTGTTTGAAACGATTTATGATAGCTACTTTAATATTTGTCAGATAATTGTATCATTTCAGTTATCTTGGTGCTATCACTATGAATTGTCTTTTTTATACATACAACTTTAATAGATCTTGATCCTTGATATGAGTGATTTTCCTTTGAAACCTGAACATTTTAATATTATTTTATGATACTTTGTTTTTGATTGATAACTCACTTTATCTGGTTTTCTCTGACATTGCCCAGGCTAGGAAAATGTGTGTACTACCTTGTACTGCCAGTTTGGGGTACAGATCCTGTCTTCTCACTTGACTTTTTGAAAATTGAACATAGAAACTTCTTATTTCAACTGGGCAGAGGTGAAAGTGTCATCTCCCTACAAGGTCTCCAGGGATACCATGGTGGTGGTGGCCTTATTACCACTAGACAATAATGAAAGTTCTAACATTTCACTTGGCATTACCTAACACCATTCTGATGTGAGTATTGGGGACCCTCTTTGCTGCTTCTTGAGGATGAAAATCTGGGCTTTTCACTCATTTTGATGGTTTTGATGGTGTTTATGGGCATGAGACCACAGATATGTGTGTGTGTGTGTGTATGGAATAGAAGACTTCTGTCAAAATTTTTCTGTGTTTCTAGGCTGCCCCTTTTTGGGTCATTCGTTGAGAAAGAACAGGCTTTTGTTGTTTTTTTTTGCCTCTGACTGTTGGTGTTTCTGAGTTGTTGACTTATTGAGCTCCAAGTCAGGGATATTTGCTGCAAAGTAAAATTATGTCAAGGGTCACAAAGTCCCTAGTAGGTCTACTTTTTTCTCTCCACAGATCAGAATATTTTGAAAAAATATTTGTTTTATATATAATGTTCATGTTTTTTAGTTGTACTTAGCAGGATAAATATAAATATATACTCTATTTTTCCAGAAGCAGAAATCTGACCTAATGTTTTTGTTTTAAAAAATGTTGGGATCAAAGATAAAATTATGAAATCAGACATTTGTGTACACAAGAATAAAATATTATTAAAGCAATCTCTCTTTCATTTTCTCTCTTTCAGTTTGTCTCTCTCTGTGTCCATATCTATGATTGTACCATCTAAGCTACTTATCTATCATTTGTCATTGTTTATTCATATCTATTTTTATTCACAGCAATATTCCTATCTACATCCACACCTCTATTTATACTCCTACCCATACCTCATCATTAACATTTATAGTAAATACTTTTATTCACTATATACATAGGACAAATGAGACTTCTAATTCTAATTGATTTTATATGTGGATTCCTTAATTCATCTCTGCTTTGTATACAAAACTAATGGAAAAGCAGTTCATTTTGGAATATAAAATGAACTCAAGGTTATACATAAGTTTGAATTTTTCACTTATTTACATATTTAACAACTATTTATTAACATTCTTTTGAGAAAGATACTGGTATGAACTGGATGTCAGTGGTATATAAGTCAGATGCAGTACTATTTCCATGGAATATGCATGTTATTATATTGATATGCATATTTCATATCCTTTTTCTATACACCTAGAAATACTTTCCTGTATGAGTATACACACATACACATACACACTGGCACAATTAAGGGGGAAATGAATGTTCTAATAGTAGAATATGTTATTTGCCAAGATATGAAAATGTCTAAGTTAAAAGTGCAATTTTCACTGGTTGACTAATGAGCTAATGAATACTCTAAATTTCATGATCCCTTCTGGAGTACGGCTTATTTTCCAAACCAAGATCCCTCCTACCTACTTTGGTCTGGTTTCAGAAATACAGCCTGTTCCAAAGGATCTTCACATCTTCAGAGACAGTAGAAATACAATTTGAAGCTGTATTACCTTTCTAATTGATATGAAAATGCTATCCCATTCTTTTTCTCTCTCTTCCTCTCCCTATCTCCCCACCCCAGGGATATGGTAATATAAAATAAAAAGTGTTTAAGATAATTTTTCATGAGTAGGATATGTTCTTTATTTTATTGTGTAGTAGTCTTTTGTTTTTTCTCATGTAACAAAATTGTGAAATATATTTTATGGTCTGAAGATTTCTTTAATTCAAAACTCAACCATATAGACAATATGCTTCTCAAGGACAGGCTATCTTTTATTTGCTCCTTTATCATGAGTTTTTATCATTGTGACTCATGCTCATTTTTTTCAACAACATAGTTCCAGACAACCATCATGCATTAAATTCTATTTACTGTTGTCAATATAGTGGTGGCAATATAGATGGTGTCTCTCTCTTCATTTTGCTAATCCATGAGCAAAGAAGCAGGGTATTACATAAGTTAAAAAATAAATATTAATTAATTACAAATATGTCAATGGCTTCATAGGAAAAAAAAAAAAAGGATGACACAGAGAGAAATTTGAAAATCCAGTTTGGTTATTAAGTGAGGATCTTACTGGTTAGACAAAGGTTGAGTCAAGAACTGAATGGCAGGAAGGAGCCAGCATGCATCTGGGGTCAGAATGGTCCCACCACACAGACATCAAAGGCAGAGGTGAGAGCATGGTGACTGAAAGCCAAGTGGGAAAATAAAAGGACAGAAAGAAAAATATTGTAGAGAGAGAAGACACTAGAGCCCTAGAGTGTGCCAATATCTCCATTAAATTGATCACGCACACAATAACTTCTCAACAAACCTTAAGTATGAGGCCGGCGGATCATGAGGTCAGGAGATACAGACCATCCTGGCTAATCCCAGGTGAAACCCCATCTCTACTAAAAAATGCAAGAAAAATTAGCCGGGCATGGTGGCAGGTGCCTGCAGTCCCAGCTGTTCAGGAGGTTGAGGCAGGAGAATGATGTGAACCTGGGAGGCAGAGCTTGCAGTGAGCCGAGATTGTGCCACTGCACTCCAGCCTGGGCAACAGAGCAAGACTCCGTCTCAAAAAAAAAAAAAAAAAGAATTAACACTTATATTCAAGAGGTATTTAGAAAAATTTGACTTGCTTTTTAATCACTGTTTGTATATGCAATGATAAACTAAAATACCATAAGCAATAATTCAACCCTTGATTGTGTATGTATAACATCAGATTTAAATATTCCATCTTTTCAAACTGTTTAAAGTCCTCCAATTATATTAATAATTTGTTTCAAAATGAATAATGAGTGAATCCATTATGTGCCATCATATAGTTGGGAGACAGTAAATTAATAGCTATATGTCTGACTCTAACTTTATTGATTCAGTCCTTCATATTGATTCATTTATTGAATCTTTTATTAACTGTAGAATGAGGCAGGTGCCAAGCAATTCT
Organism: Macaca nemestrina; assembly: GCF_043159975.1. NCBI lineage: Eukaryota > Metazoa > Chordata > Mammalia > Primates > Cercopithecidae > Macaca > Macaca nemestrina. Next base: position 59,356,744 of record NC_092127.1, on the reverse strand, counting down.
GTATGTATTTTCTCAGTTTTCTCAAACTGTCTTTATCTGCAGATGGAAACAAATTGCTCTCAAAGATCTCTCAAACTTTCATTTACTTGAGATGAGTGCTGTGAGAATATTCTGCATTAGGCTTTGATATGCTTTAGTACTGCATTAATGTCAATATTGCTAATGTGTATTTCATAGTCCTTTTCTTCTTATTCTTAAAAGTTTTGTGTAAACATAAATGACTTCCTCAGTCTATGCAGGAATGGCTCTAGTGGAAGAGAGTTATCAATGCATAGTAAAATAACCTTTATTATGTTGCTTAGTGATTATTTCCTTTGGTTGACTGATGAAGATAGGAGTAGGTTGCATTCATATCTTTTTGGCCTGTTATGCCTCTCTAGCACAGAAGAGTTGGGAAGGGAGAGATCCCTGACAATGGTCATGAATGGTCATGGAATTCCAACATGAAGGAGGTAGAGAAAGGCCACTACTCGTTGAAATCTATCTTAGACACACACACACACACACACACACACACACACACACACACACACGTGGTGCCAAGAATCTTTGTAAAACATTAATATGCAACTAAACCTTTACATTTGTAGTTCTTTTTCTCCATTGTGACCTGAAACTACCAACTTCTCTCCCTCTTGGTCTTCAGAGCTATGCGTTTTCACTCCTTTGGTACACTCCAGCTGCATTTATATGCCTGTGACTCCACAATGGGTGAATTGGAAGATTTATAAACCCCTTGTGATCTTGTGCTTTTTTTTTTAAATCCAAAGATGATGGCTGTGTCTCTGAATTAGTAACGTACTGACTGGCACTCTCTCAAGTTTCTTAAATGGCTGCTGGTGATTCTCACAACTGTAAATTGTCTGGTGCAGAATTTGGTGGTTAATAGCTATGCTTTGACTGTTTTCTAATTCCACTTTGTTTAAAAAAATTAGTTTCCTATATTACAATGACGATGGGACAAAGACTAAAGGTAAGAAGTTTAATACTTATTGCATAAGACTTGAAAGTACATAGGTCCTTAAAACTATTGAAACTTAAAGTGTTTTAATTCCTTATGAGTACATTGGAGTCACTTATTGATGGAAGTAAATGGTGACAGCTGTGCCCGTTCAGTTTTACAGTTTCTTGCGTATGGACTGTCACCTAGCTAATTTCTTATTCTAGACTACATATGATTACTAAAAAGAAATCATTTAGAAACAAAATGACAAGAACTACTCTATTATTTGTAAGGCTGTGCTAAATCAAAAACAAAAGCATGTACTCTTCATTTTGTTCTTGTTTGCATTGGTGCTTTGATTTTCTTCAAAATAACTCTTGAAGTTTTATGTCACTATCCTCTGATATGACATGACAATTTATGGAAGCTAATTTAAATAAATAAATGACATGTCTTTACACCATGAATGCAGTTTATAAATAATTACTTATAGGCTTAGAAAGTAACACTACAAATTTCCATATTTTCATTGCCAGGAATTTTTATTCCTTTAGGATCTCTTTTTTTTTTTCCCCTTTGTGAAAGCACTGCTAATACATCAGTGATTTTTAAATATTCCAGACCCTGAGGAAAAATTTTCATTTTAAATAGAAGTGATCTAAATGAAGATTTTCAGGAAAGACAGTGTCTATGAATATTCTCTGATGATCTATAATCCAGGAAAATATCAATATTCTACTTTGCCATTCTTTTCAATATGAACTTGCAATGTTTCTGGAAACTCCCCATTTAAAGCATTCTTAATCTGGGACTTTGAAGATGTCAGTGAGTTGCACTGTTCATGTGGATTTTTACTGGAAATGTTTCACAGGAAATAAGGCATCATGAAGTGAGGTCTGATGACAACACATACTTGAGAAAGGGAGGAATACGTCTAATCACAATGCTCCATAGCAAATGTGAGGGATGAAAATCAAGGAGGAGTTGACAAGGAAAAGTAATATTAAAAACATTATTATTTTCAACCCAAAACAAATTATAATTCTACCTATAGTAATAACTGAACTTCTTTGTAAAAGCAAAGAAAAGCAAAAACTTAGAAAATAGTTTTGTGCACTCCATTCTCATTTACAGATTCTACACACACAGCTGAGGAGTCCTGTCTTTAATGTTAAAAAGTATCTATGTACCTGGCATAAGAATACGGGGATTTTGATGATTGCTGGTTGCCATCCTTGACTTCTTTTTTCAAGGAGGAAAAAAATCAGTGGCTTCAGAAAGAGGTGACAGGGTTTTTGTTCTTCCATTGAAATGAGGCTACTATATAGTCAAAAAATAACCAGAGAATAAAAGAGTCAGGACTATTTTGAATTCCCATGGCAAGAAAAATTTTGCTATTCTTGGTTGAAACACATCAAAAGAAAGAGTATAAAATTTTAAAGTAACATTATTTTTCCATATTATTTATGCATCATTAGTCTACTTTAAAACTTGATGAAGATAATCCATATACACTAACTCAAGGCAACAATACAGAGTAGTTTTTAAATATATATTTTATTCTTATAAAGTTTTTGTCCAGCCAATACCAGAACTTGAAACAAACACAAGAAGTAGTTCTTAGCAGTATTAGAGTATTATAGAGAGAGATTAAGGATGATTTCAGTTAAAATCACTGTGCCAATAATAGGTACTCATTGCATTTTGCAAGGAATCATCTTCATATTTGAGCTCCTTATCTAAATCTAATAAAAGTATACCTTGATTTCTGAAATTTTAGAGAGAGGAGCAACACCAAGGGAAGCTTATATGAAAATGGAGATTGCTTTTAATTGTACCCTGAGTATCACAATAAAATTATTTAATTCTAATTTAAAACTTTGAAAACTAATAAAAATATTGTAATTTCTCCCTTGCCTTCTATAAGTAATAAATATTACTTTTCACTTAGTTTCTCATTGTAACTTGTCTCACAATAAATAGCATTTACCTCTTTATCAAAAGAAATCATTGTATGAATTACAACTGAGCACTAACAAAAAAAATTGCTTCATAAAATGTATGTTCTACATCTCCTATAAGGAGAAGTGAATCTTGTAGCTGTGGATGAGCCATTTAAGATTATAAATGCAATTTAAATTGCAAATGTAAACTATCAGAAGAAAACACCTGTAAGTTTTCAACCAGGCATCCACTGATTTTTAACCGAATCAATAAATTCTAGCAGGACAATGAATTTGCACCACCCAATCAGAACAAATAAGGACTATCTTCTTATTATCATAAAAGCAATAAAAACCGCTTGCACAGCATTCTTCCCTTAATTTGTCTTTCACTCTGCACCATAAAGATAACAAAGTGCTCCATTTCGGAAGAACATATTGTTTCACTATGTATATTTTTCATCACTGAAGTCTAGAGAGTATTGTTTTTTAATTTGTTGATGGAATCCATCAATTCGAATGAGTCTAAATGTTTTGGGAGGATAATGACAATGGATATGAAGAAGAGAAATGTGTAACATGAATTAATGTTGCTTTTATGGTACTTCTCATTGGATTCACAGCTGAATTTATCTGATGAGTAAATAATTTGTGGATATGTCAGAGTTGGGAAAGGAGAATGTGGTTAAAGTCATCTGATTAGAAACATTCATATAAAGAAAGATGGAATCAACCTCTGTGTTTAATGCTTATTAAAAATTCTCATATATGAATGTTGTTTTTAAGTAGCCATATTATCTTGAGATCCTTGGCCTGAGTGTCAGTTGAGCAAAGCTTTAATTATTGTCTTCCACTAACAAACTACATAACAAGGAGACATTCACTGAAGTGAAATTTATGAATCTTTATGTTATCTACCATGAGAAAAAAATCTGTATTTTCATCCATCTTTAAGGCTCTGGGATTCTAGATATTCTAATAGATGGTTTATATAACCAAAGGTGACCAAAGTTCACTACATGCAAGTCCTGATTACAAGTATTGACTGTCCTATCATCGTAGAGATGTGCTGACGTAAAAGTAGAAATAATTCCAGTGTGGTTCTCTAAACTGGAGAGTTTAGAGAGGTGCCTATGATAGAGTTTGGAGTGAAACTCATTACTACCAAATTTAAAATATTTTCCCATTGCCCTATGTTCTGAAAACTTACCAGTATTAATGAACATTATCAAATAATTATTTCATACATTACATAATTGATGTAAGTTTTGAGCAGTCTAGAATATCTTGGGTATTTTGTCCTTGAAACAAGAGTTATATATAAAAAGGTAAAATTGGTGAGCAAATAACAAAACTCTGAAAGTAAGCATAACACACACACACCTTTAAATGCTTGGTAAACTCATATAAGGTCCAAACTAAGATCAACTGTCTGTGCAGATTCTTTCAGCATGGCCAACAAATTAATATAAACAAGATGAATATAAACAAAATCTTGACCAAATTTGAAAAAGTAATTATTGTGTGCAAGCAATGGTATTCTTCATTCATTATGTCTTAGCATACACCTTTTCTGGACCACAAATAGTTCTTAATTTAGAGCACAGAAAAAATTGTTCATAAATATAAATGAAATATATAGTTGAATTTAGCAAACAAATTAGACCATCATTTTGCATTTTTACACATTGTGTCAGTAATCTGTGGATTGTGCCATTATTTCAGAAAAGAATAGTAAGTTTTGCATATTTTAAATTTATCAAAAGAATAAAAATTTCTGTTTCAACCCAGTATAACAGTATAATTAAGTCAGTCAGATTGAATTAAAACAGCTAAATTAACATAAAGCTTTTCCTGCCATCCTCTGTCTGAGATTTTTAATTAATGTTTAAAATGTAGTTTGCTTGTAGTTGATATTTTATTCACAGCTATAAACAAAATGTGTTATATTCTGGTAATTTGAATATTTTCCCCATGAAAGATTCTTTTGGTCTTAAAATGTTAGAAAATGAATACAAATATGATTTAGTTCTTTTGTAATTAAAATAAATGTTTCCCTTTCTTGTTGCTTTACTTTTAAGTAAATTAAAACTTAATATACCATAAACTCAAATAACTGGGTATTAATTATCTTTAAAATAAAGTTCAGAAATTACGAAGTCTGAGAGAAATGGTTTCCAATTTCCCAAGCATCCTATTTGATATTTTAGAGCCATTTGATGTCATAGTCATAATAAATTATGAATAAAATCATGGACCCTCTGGGAATTATAAATTTATCAGTATACATATAGTGTACAATATGGGCCTTGTTTCTTTGGAAAAGGCCTAAAGTTATTTATAGGTATATTGTAAAATCTTCATTGTAAGTGAATTATAATATTGAATATTATATCCACATTTGGTTCACATAATGTAAAGGAACATATAGCTTATCTTATCATATCATGATTTGTATATGAATATGCTTAATTTCCTTATATATGTAGGTATAAAGAATGCTTTTGAAGAAAATAATTTTTTTTTTTTTTTGAGGCAGAGTCCTGTTCTGTCACCCAAGATTAAGTGCAGTGGCACCATCTTGGCTCACTGCAACCTCCGCTTCCTGAATTAAAGTGATTCTCTTGCCTCAGCCTTCCAAGTAGCTGGGATTACAGGTGTCTGCCACCACACCCGGCTTTTTTTTTTTTTTTTTTTTTTGGTACTTTTAGTAGAGATGGAGTTTTACCATGTTGGCCAAGCTGGTCTCAAACTCCTAATCTCAAGTAATCCGCCTGCCTTGGACTCCCAAAATGCTAGGATTACAGGGGTCAGACACTGTGCCCGGCCAACAAATATATCTTAAATTGGAAAAAAAAAAAAAAAAAAAAACAGAAATGTCAAAAGCCTCAAATCAAACTAAAAATTAGCTTATGATTATTTTATTCATTTGTTGTGCTATTGGAATCTGTGAGACTAAAAAAAAAAAAAAAAAGAAAAGAAAGAAATAAATAAAAAAACAGTCTTCATTATTTTGGCCTAATAAACTTTAGAACATGCCACACAAACATATAAAGTATGTTTATATTAAAGGCATATATATATATATATTCTTTATCTATTTTTTAATTTCTTAAAAAAATTATAGATGTAGCAAGTACAAGTGAAGTTTCGATGCATGGCTATATTAGAGGAAGTCTGGGTTTTCAGTGTAGCCATTACTTGAATAGTGTACATTGTACCCATTATGTAATTTTTCATCCTTGGCTCCCTCCTACCCTCCCACTCTTCTGAGTCTCCAGTGTCTATTGTCCTTCTCTCTATGTCCATGTGTATACTTATTTTGTTTCCACTTATATGTGAGAACATGAGGTATTTGACTTTATGCTTCTGAGTTATTTCTCTTAGGATAGGGACCTCCAGTTCCATCCATGTGGCTGCAAAACAGATGTTTTCACTCTTTTTAGCTCTGATTAGTATTCCATTGTGTTTGTGTCTGTGTGTGTTTGTACACCACATTTCCTACATCCAATTATTCATTGATGGACACTTACGTTAATTTCATATCTTGGCTATTGTGAATAGTGCTGTGATAAACGTATGAGTGAGGCACCTTTTTGACATACTGATTTATTATCTTTTGGGTAGTGGGATTGCTGGATCAAATAGAAGATTTATTTTTTGTTCTCTGAGAAACAACCATACTCTTTTCCATAGAGGTGGTGTCAATTTACATTTTCACCAACAGTGTGTAAGCACTTCCTTTTATCCATACCCTTGCCAACATCTATTTTGTTTTTGACATTTTAAATAACACCCAATCTGACTAATGTAAGATGGTATCTCATTATGATTCTAATTTGCATTTCTCTGTTGATTGGTGATGTCTAGTATGTTTTTTCATATGCTTGTTGGTCATTTGTATGTCTTGTTTTGCAAAATTTTTGTTCATGTCCTCTGCTTACTTTTTAATGGGCTTATTTTATTTGTTTTTTGTTGTTATTGAGCTGTTTGAATTTTTTGCCAATCTCAAATTGTTAGAAACATGAATGTCATATAGAGATCCAGTGGAATCCCTACTGCTGAATAGGCACAGCTGCCTATATTTTAAGAAACTTAAATTTTAACGAAGTGTTAACACAACAATTTCTATGCCAGGTACAGATGGAATGTGTATCTTTTTCAATAATTTTAATATTTTGACCCTATTGGAAGGTAAGTATATTTAAAAATTAAATGCCTCCTAAGTTAACATGTAAAACTCTCACTAAAGTTAGAATACAACTAAAGTTGTTGCCTTTGAAATTAAGAAAATGTTTTTATATTTGAAAATGAGTTTTGAATATTCAAGAATTTTAACATTAGAAATGTTTGAGGAATCACCTTGGTCATACATGGTGGCACGTGCCTATAATCCCAGTACTCTGGGAGGTGGGCGGATCACTTGAGGTCAGGAGTTTGAGACCAGCCTGACCAACATGGTAAAACACCATTTCTACTAAAAATACAAAAAGAAAAAAAACACACACAGAAAATATAGCCCTGCATGGTGGCACACTCTTGTAGTCCCAGCTGCTCAGGAGGCTGATGCAGGAGAATTGCTTGAACCCAGGAGGCAGAAGCTTCAGTGAGCCGAGATTGTGCCATGTACTCTAGCCTGGGTGACAGAGCAAGACTCTGTCTCAAAAATAAATAAATAAATAAATAAATAAATAAATAAATAAATAAAATCACTTATTATCTCCTACCTACGACTTGCTTTTTTTTTTTTAACTCTTTTACTTATGACGTTATAGTTGAATAAAATGCTTCCAAATAGCAACAAAAAATTGTTTATGTGTAGATTGAAGTATTTATATTATCTTCTCAAATAAATTTTGAATAGTGGTCCTTTAAAACTTTCTATGATGAGAAACCTATTCCGAGTATAATGGTATACTTTAAAAGTACAACTCACTAAAAGTTATTTAATCTTTCTTTGATTGCTGAGAATTTCAAGATGCTCAAGAGTCATCACTGTGAATTGTAGAGTAGCATAACTGAAGATGTAGGAGGAAATAGACCTGTACACAGACTGCCAAATTTATTTAGCTCAACACTTTTTATATTACATATGGTTCTCTTCATGATTCCACAAACATGTCTTGATTATTTCTACTACAACTAATTCCCTGGAAGTGACACAGGATCTCACTTCCTCATCACCCATTCAGATCCTACATATTCTTTTTCAGTTATTTCAAGTATCTTCTCAGAAAAAGTTATCTCCATGATAATAGCAGTCAACATTTCTTAGAAACTCTGTATTTTTAGGCACTTCTTTGAAACCTTGTATTTTTCTTTCAAAAACGTGCTCCAATATCTTCATAATTTATAATCTAATTTACAAAATAACATTTTTAAGCTAACAGAATCTATTTAAAATAAATGGAAGAGATATTGATTCATGTATACTTGTGATAGGGTGATAACAATACCGAATCTCCCGGACTCATATGAACACATTTTTCTAATAGGGACATGGTGAGAAAAGAAATGAATATTCCCTTAATTTTTTTTTTAATTTATTTATTATTATTATACTTTAAGTTGTAGGGTACATGTGCATAACGTGCAGGTTTGTTACATATGTATACTTGTGCCATGTTGCTGTGCTGCACCCATCACCTCGTCATTTACATCAGGTATAAATCCCAATGCAATCCCTCCCCCCTCCCCCCTCCCCATGATAGGCCCCGGTGTGTGATGTTCCCCTTCCTGAGTCCAAGTGATCTCATTGTTCAGTTCCCACCTATGAGTGAGAACATGCGGTGTTTGGTTTTCTGTTCTTGGGATAGTTTGCTAAGAATGATGGTTTCCAGCTGCATCCATGTCCCTACAAAGGACACAAACTCATCCGTTTTGATGGCTGCATAGTATTCCATGGTGTATATGTGCCACATTTTCTTAATCCAATCTGTCACTGATGGACATTTGGGTTGATTCCAAGTCTTTGCTATTGTGAATAGTGCTGCAATAAACATACGTGTGCATGTGTCTTTATAGCAGCATAATTTATAATCCTTTGGGTATATACCCAGTAATGGGATGGCTGGGTCATATGGTACATCTAGTTCTAGATCCTTGAGGAATCGCCATAGTGTTTTCCATAATGGTTGAACTAGTTTACAATCCCACCAACAGTGTAAAAGTGTTCCTATTTCTCCACATCCTCTCCAGCACCTGTTGTTTCCTGACTTTTTAATGATTGCCATTCTAACTGGTGTGAGATGGTATCTCATTGTGGTTTTGATTTGCATTTCTGTGATGGCCAGTGATGATGAGCATTTTTTCATGTGTCTGTTGGCTGTATGAATGTCTTCTTTTGAGAAATGTCTGTTCATATCCTTTGCCCACTTTTTGATGGGGTTGTTTGTTTTTTTCTTGTAAATTTGTTTGAGTTCTTTGTAGGTTCTGGATATTAGCCCTTTGTCAGATGAGTAGATTGCAAAAATTTTCTCCCATTCTGTAGGTTGCCTGTTCACTCTGATGGTAGTTTCTTTTGCTGTGCAGAAGCTCTTTAGTTTAATGAGATCCCATTTGTCAATTTTGGTTTTTGCTGCTGTTGCTTTTGGTGTTTTAGACATGAAGTCTTTGCCCATGCCTATGTCCTGAATGGTACTACCTAGGTTTTCCTCTAGGATTTTTATGGTATTAGGTCTAACATTTAAGTGTCTAATCCATCTTGAATTAATTTTCGTATAAGGAGTAAGGAAAGGATCCAGTTTCAGCTTTCTACTTATGGCTAGCCAATTTTCCCAGCACCATTTATTAAATAGGGAATCCTTTCCCCATTTCTTGTTTCTCTCAGGTTTGTCAAAGATCAGATGGCTGTAGATGTGTGGTATTATTTCTGAGGACTCTGTTCTGTTCCATTGGTCTATATCTCTGTTTTGGTACCAGTACCATGCTGTTTTGGTTACTGTAGCCTTGTAGTATAGTTTGAAGTCAGGTAGCGTGATGCCTCCAGCTTTGTTCTTTTGACTTAGGATTGCCTTGGAGATGCGGGCTCTTTTTTGGTTCCATATGAACTTTTAAGCAGTTTTTTCCAATTCTGTGAAGAAACTCATTGGTAGCTTGATGGGGATGGCATTGAATCTATAAATTACCTTGGGCAGTATGGCCATTTTCATGATATTGATTCTTCCTATCCATGAGCATGGTGTGTTCTTCCATTTGTTTGTGTCCTCTTTTATTTCACTGAGCAGTGGTTTGTAGTTGTCCTTGAAGAGGTCCTTTACATCCCTTGTAAGTTGGATTCCTAGGTATTTTATTCTCTTTGAAGCAATTGTGAATGGAAGTTCATTCCTGATTTGGCTCTCTGTTTGTCTGTTACTGGTGTATAAGAATGCTTGTGATTTTTGCACATTAATTTTGTATCCTGAGACTTTGCTGAAGTTGCTTATCAGCTTAAGGAGATTTTGGGCTGAGACAATGGGGTTTTCTAAATATACAATCATGTCATCTGCAAAGAGGGACAATTTGATTTCTTCTTTTCCTAACTGAATACCCTGATTTCTTTCTCTTGCCTAATTGCCCTAGCCAGAACTTCCAACACTATGTTGAATAGGAGTGGTGAGAGAGGGCATCCCTGTCTTGTGCCAGTTTTCAAAGGGAATTTTTCCAGTTTTTGCCCATTCAGTATGATATTGGCTGTGGGTTCGTCATAAATAGCTCTTATTATTTTGAGGTACGTTCCATCAATACCGAATTTATTGAGAGTTTTTAGCATGAAGGGTTGTTGAATTTTGTCAAAAGCCTTTTCTGCATCTATTGAGATAATCATGTGGTTCTTGTCTTTGGTTCTGTTTATATGCTGGATTATGTTTATTGATTTGCGAATGTTGAACCAACCTTGCATCCCAGGGATGAAGCCCACTTGATCATGGTGGATAAGCTTTTTGATGTGTTGCTGAATCCGGTTTGCCAGTATTTTATTGAGGATTTTTGCATCGATGTTCATCAGAGATATTGGTCTAAAATTGTCTTTTTTTGTTGTGTCTCTGCCAGGCTTTGGTATCAGGATGATGTTGGTCTCATAAAATGAGTTAGGGAGGATTCCCTCTTTTTCTATTGATTGGAATAGTTTCAGAAGGAATGGTACCAACTCCTCCTTGTACCTCTGGTAGAATTCAGCTGTGAATCCATCTGGTCCTGGACTTGTTTTGGTTGGTAGGCTATTAATTATTGCCTCAATTTCAGAGCCTACTATTGGTCTATTCAGGGATTCAACTTCTTCCTGGTTTAGTCTTGGAAGAGTGTAAGTGTCCAGGAAATTATCCATTTCTTCTAGATTTTCCAGTTTATTTGCATAGAGGTGTTTATAGTATTCTCTGATGGTAGTTTGTATTTCTGTGGGGTCGGTGGTGATATCCCCTTTATCATTTTTAATTGCGTCGATTTGATTCTTCTCTCTTTTCTTCTTTATTAGTCTTGCTAGTGGTCTGTCAATTTTGTTGATCTTTTCAAAAAACCAACTCCTGGATTCATTGATTTTTTGGAGGGTTTTTTGTGTCTCTATCTCCTTCAGTTCTACTCTGATCTTAGTTATTTCTTGCCTTCTGCTAGCTTTCGAATGTGTTTGCTCTTGCTTCTCTAGTTCTTTTAATTGCGATGTTAGAGTGTCAATTTTAGATCTTTCCTGCTTTCTCTTGTGGGCATTTAGTGCTATAAATTTCCCTCTACACACTGCTTTAAATGTGTCCCAGAGATTCTGGTATGTTGTATCTTTGTTCTCATTGGTTTCAAAGAACATCTTTATTTCTGCCTTCATTTCGTTATGTACTCAGTAGTCATTCAGGAGCAGGTTGTTCAGTTTCCATGTAGTTGAGCGGTTTTGATTGAGTTTCTTAGTCCTGAGTTCTAGTTTGATTGCACTGTGGTCTTAGAGACAGTTTGTTATAATTTCTGTTCTTGTACATTTGCTGAGGAGTGCTTTACTTCCAATTACGTGGTCAATTTTGGAGTAAGTACAATGTGGTGCTGAGTAGAATGTATATTCTGTTGATTTGGGGTGGAGAGTTCTGTAGATGTCTATTAGGTCTGCTTGCTGCAGAGATGAGTTCAATTCCTGGATATCCTTGTTAACTTTCTGTCTCGTTGATCTGTCTAATGTTGACAGTGGAGTGTTGAAATCTCCCATTTTTACTGTATGGGAGTCTAAGTCTCTTTGTAAGTCTCTAAGGACTTGCTTTATGAATCTGGGTGCTCCTGTATTGGGTGCATATATATTTAGGATAGTCAGCTCTTCCTGTTGAATTGATCCCTTTACCATTATGTAATGGCCTTCTTTGTCTCTTTTGATCTTTGATGGTTTAAAGTCTGTTTTATCAGAGACTAGTATTGCAACCCCTGCTTTTTTTTGTTCTCCGTTTGCTTGGTAAATCTTCCTCCATCCCTTTATTTTGAGCCTAGGTATGTCTCTGCGTGTGAGATGGGTCTCCTGAATACAGCAGACTGATGGGTCTTGCCTCTTTATCCAGTTAGCCAGTCTGTTTCTTTTAATTGGAACATTTAGTCCATTTACATTTAAGGTTAAGATTGTTATGTGTGAACTTGATCCTGCCATTATGATATTAACTGGTTATTTTGCTCATTAGTTGATGCAGTTTCTTCCTAGCCTCGATGGTCTTTACATTTTGGCATGTGTTTGCAATGGCTGGTACCAGTTGTTCCTTTCCATGTTTAGTGCTTCCTTCAGGGTCTCTTGTAAGGCAGGCCTAGTGGTGACAAAATCTCTAAGCATTTGCTTATCTGTAAAGGATTTTATTTCTCCTTCACTTATGAAACTTTGTTTGGCTGGATATGAAATTCTGGGTTTAAAATTCTTTTCTTTAAGAATGTTGAATATTGGCCCCCACTCTCTTCTGGCTTGGAGAGTTTCTGCCGAGAGATCTGCTGTTAGTCTGATGGGCTTCCCTTTGTGGGTAACCCGACCTTTCTCTCTGGCTGCCCTTAAGATTTTTTCCTTCATTTCAACTTTGGTGAATCTGGCAATTATGTGTCTTCGAGTTGCTCTTCTCGAGGAGTATCTTTGTGGCGTTCTCTGTATTTCCTGGATTTGAATGTTGGCCTGCCCTACTCCTATTCCCTTCCCCCTTGCGCTTCCCAGGTGAGGCAATGCCTCGCCCTGCTTCAGCTCTCGCTGGTCGGGCTGCAGCAGCTGACCAGCACCGATCGTCCGGCACTCCCCAGTGAGATGAACCCAGTACCTCGGTTGAAAATGCAGAAATCACCGGTCTTCTGTGTCGCTCGCACTGGGAGTTGGAGACTGGAGCTGTTCCTATTTGGCCATCTTGCTCCGCCCCCCTTATTTAATTTTATAAGTAGAACTGATTACTCACATTTATCTGCAAGAAACTTTTTACATTTTATATTTAAATTAAGACTAAATCCATTGAATTTTAAATGAATGGCATTAAATAATATACTGGCAATATGTTCAAGATTATTTTATAAAGCAACTAAGAATGTTGTTAAAGTGGAAACGTTTTAGGTTTCACTGTATTTTCCTCCTTTTAGTTAGCCAACCCTCTATAACTATGTTGTATTGAATATGAAGTATTACTGAAGCAGTTCTTCAGTAGATGATATAGTATGCATCATCAGGTATGGTTATTCTGTATACTGTTTTTTAAAAATTTTATACAGACTTAATTTACTCTTAGGCCTTTTGAAGTAGAAGTCAAGCTTATCAGTTATCATTTAAACTTGAGTACCTCTTCTATAGTTTTCTGGGTCTAAATATTTTATGTATAACTAAATGCATATATGTATACCTATATATGATACAATTGATTAATATATTGTATACTAAAACATGTTTATGTTAACAAACTATACGGTACCTGTCAAATGCAGGAGAGGAGAACTTTAAATATGTTGGTCAGTGGAAGACCTTATACAAAGGCAGCACTTGAGTTGCATCCGCAGGATAGTATTAGGTTAGAGGAAATATAATTGCAGTTTTTGCATTGTTGAAATTTGCCATTTGATATTGGAATACTTTCTTTTAAAAATATGGTTATGTTATACATTATTAATGTGCATTTCTTGCTTTATTTTTTGTTAATTATTACTTGCTGTTTATTTTATATTTATTTTAGACTATGGAAATCATGTTAAACAAAAAGCAAATTTGAGTGATTTTCTTATTTGAGTTGAATATGAGTGATAAAGCAGAGGAGACAACTTGCAACATCAACAACTCATTTGACCCAGGAACTGCTAATGAACATACAGTGCAGTGATGGTTCAAGAAGTTTTGCAAAGGAGAGGAGAACCTTGAAGATGAGGAGTGTAGTGGCCAGCCATTAGAAGTTGACAATGACCAATTGTGAGCAATCATCGAAGGGGATCCATTTACAACTACAGAAGAAGTCGCTGAAGAACTCAATGTCAACCATTCTAGTCATTTAGCATTTGAAGCAAATTGAAAAGGTGAAAAATCTTGATAAGTGGGTGCCTCCTGAGTTGATTGAAAAAAAAATCGTCATTTTGAAGTGTCGTTTTCTCTTATTCTACGGAACAAAAACGAATCATTTCTCGATCAGACTGTGACATGCAACAGAAAGTGGATTTTATACGACAACCAGAATGCCCAGTGGTTGGACCAAGAAGCAGCTCCAAAGCACTTACAAAAGCCAAAGCACTTACCAAAGCCAAGCCAAATAAAGGTCATGGTCACAGTTTGGTGGTTTCCTACTGGTCTAATCCACTACAGCTTTCTGAATCCCAGCGAAACCATTATATCTGAGAACTATGCTCAGCAAATGGATGAGATGCACTGAAAACTGCAATGCCTGCGGCCGACATTGGTCAACAGAAATGGCCCAGTTCTTCTCCATGAAAACACTCGAAGGCATGTAGCACAACCAAGCTTTAAAAGTTGAATGAATTGGGCAATGAAATTTTGCCTCATCCGCCATATTCATCTGACTTTTCACCAACAGGGTGGGTGGTCACTAGTTATTGCACTTACATTTTCAAAAGATCTATTGGATAGATGGACCATAGTAAAGCTTAAG